>NC_067398.1:549188159-549506159 GCF_016432865.1 Antechinus flavipes
TTGGTACAATGTTGAGATATGGCAAATGTTTGCTGATTGATTTATTGAAGTGAAAGAGTGAATATGATTATGAGGAGCAAAGCTAAAAGACTCCCTTTCCCCAAATGTGTCTTCTAATTGCCATAAGGACTGAAATCCACAATATCCATTTCAAATGTATTGAATTTCTGTAGGTACCTACCCAGTGACATTGTGTATATACCCTGACAAGTTTTCTTAGGGTTAAGGTTTGCAGCTCCAGAGTTAAGTGGCTATGGCCCAAGAAATCATCACCTAGTGGCCAAAATCCTGGTGATGAACTCCTTCCTTTCTTCCTCTTCTTCCTCCTTTTTTTCTCCTCTTCTTTTTCTAACTCTCCCTTCTCTCCTAATTTCCCCTTTCTCCCTTCTCCCTTAACTAGGCTAATCTTTCAAAAGAAACACAATTCAGCAGCAGGACCCTCCTGAAACCATCACCTAGATTTTAACACTTTAGTGTAAATTACTTTTGTTGATTATCTATCAATCTACTCAAAGGGAATAGATTGATTCAGCCTGGTGAAAGGTCCTGAAGTTGGTTTCTTGGGTGCAGATATTGTAATGTGTTGGTTTGTGAACATGCATGAAGAGGGGCAGGTAGCATGAAACCATAAGAGGATCTCCTCTGGGCCCATTACTGCCTTTTGACTATTTTCCAGGATATGCTATTCAGGCTTATTTTTTCCCTTTCCCCCCTTTATTTCCCAATCTCTCCATCTGCTCATCAAGGGCTACCCATGAGTATCTGGCAGCATCTTTGGCCATAGCTTCAGCATGCTCTGCTCTGGGATAGAAGGCACTGTGCACTTATTTTGATGGTTTTAGGGAGACGAGAATCTTAGATAATAAGACTATGTTTCACTTCTCAGTCAGTCCATTTACAGACAACCCAGAATTCTTTTCTCTGCTTTCCTCTTCTATATGTGCATTTGTCTTTTGAGGGAACAAAAATTGGCACCCTTGCTTGCCATACCTCATTAAAACATGCTGGCTGCTGTCATTTGCAGGAGGCTGGTGTTTGAAATTGGGAGGAAGCTTTATCAGGATATACTACACACACAAGAACTGATTTTTTCCCCATGTCCCTAAAGTAGTTCGCTTCAGCTGGGAAGGGGTAGAAATTTAGGATGACAGGTAGCTGATATGGTCCTGAATTCTTTTCTCCAATCCTCCCTCTCTGTTCCCTCTGGTCTCCCTCTTCTCATCCATTCTCTATATCTGCTGCAGAATTTGGGGGAGATGATCATGAATGGAGGTCTAATTACTATAATGCCTTTTAAGTTGCTTTCCATCTCTGGGGAAAGCAAGACTCGTAGCCCATAGGTTAGCTCAAGGCTAAAAACTTTTCCAGGTGGGGGAAGCAGTGGGGAGATGTGGTCCAGAAATTGCATCTTGCTCTGCACCTTTTCCTCTTCTTCCTCTTCACACTAGGAGGCAGGTTATTAATCTTGAATGCGCTGTAATTGTGTGTTTGGGAGTGTATGTGCTGCTGTACCCCTGAGTGTATACAGACCTTGTGTATTTTTCAGTTCTGGCATTTCAGAAACATTCCACTTCAACAACAAAAGGGCTTGTTGTTGCTAGGAGGTTTCCAAAATATATCACTGATTGAGACAAGCTCAGCCAATGCCCTCTGCTTTTACCGATGTGAATCAGGATGACCTCTGGCCCCTCTGAAAGAACATATTTAAAAGAACTGTGCACATGCTTGAAAGATAACCCTTTGAATAGGAGATAGCCCTAGAAAACAGAGGTAGAGAGTGTCTCCTACAACTCTCCTCCCACATCCCCTTCTTTGGGGAATTACATGTGTTAAATCCCACTTACAAAATTATCTATTTTTTTGTTTCTCTTTGCTGTTTTTTTTTTTTTTTTCAGCTGATCCTTAAAAAGAACAGGGGTTTTGAGGGGTGGTCATAGGCAAATCCTCACCTAGCATAGGAACATACATTTTTGTTTTGTTTTGTTTGGCAGGAAGGTCAGCAGCTTAATCCTCAGGAGGAAGGAAGTAGAGGCCTGATGGCTCTGGCCAGGGCAGAGATTATATTTAGCAGTCAAAGGCTGTGCTCTCAGGAAAGCTTGCCCTTAGCACAGTGACAGAATGAGAGAGATGCAGAGACTGAGGCAGTGAGGCAGGCGCAGCCAGCCCTTAGTGTCTCCTAGGGTTTTAGCCATGGAGTCTCTGCTGCAGCTGCTGCCGCTCAGAACCAGCCTCCATTTCCAGGTTCATCACACTGCCTGGTGGCATTTTCTGACTCACAGTGCTGACTGAATGGCAGCTTTGGAGATGGTGATGACATCTGAAGAGGGCATGCGAGAAAAAGGCAGGAGAGCTTCACACAGCTTGGAAGCCCCTCCGTCCAACCCCCTCATTTTGTAACTGGGAAATTTATATGACTTGTTCAAGGTCACACAGCTAGCACCTAATCAAGGTAGGATTTAAATTCAGGTCCACTAATTGATACGTCCAGAAGGTGGCTTCCATTAATGTTATTATTCCTTCTCAACTTTACATCTACTAACTTATGGGTAAGTGACTTTTAGCCCATAGACATCCATGAAGCTAATTTGTTGCCCTTTCTCAGTCATTTACTTAAGTTTTATTTAAGATTTTTTGTTGTCAAGTCACAGTCATATGCAGACATGTTGTTTCTCTCCCAATTCCAAGTAACAAAGGAAAATAATTAAACCTGCCTAGCAGACAGAGCAATCCCATGTGGCCCTGTCAAGCAATGTCTGTAGATCCCATTCTACATCCCTCATGTTCTGACCAGCCCCACCCCCCACCTTTGGCAGAAGGAGGAATCTGCATTTCTTCCCTTCCTCTCTTAGGCCAAGATTAGTTTGGCATCTTTTTGTTTTCTGTTGCTTAACTGTATTTTAGTGGTTTATATTATTCCTCTTGTTCTTGTTTCATTCTGCATTAGTTCATATAGATCCATGTTTCTCAGAATTCCTCACGTTTCCTTTTCTTTTTTTGGGGGGTGGGGTTTTCTACAATGGGAATAATATTTCTTTTCTCTCCCTCTCTACTTTCTGTGTCTCCTCTTCTCTCTCTGTCTCTGTCTCTATCTCTCTGACTGTCTCTCCTTCCCTCTCTCCTCCCTCCCCCCTCTCTCTTTCTCTTTCTCCCTCTATCCCCCCTCTCTCTTTCTGTATCTCTCTCTATCTCTGTCTCTCTCTCTTCTTCTTCTTCTCTCTCTCTCTGTCTCTGTCTCTCCCTCTCCTTCTCTCTCATACTGTCTCTCTGTCTCTCTCTCTGTCTCTCTCTGTCTCTGTCTCTGTCTCTCCCTCTCCTCTCTCATACTCTCTGTCTCTGCCTGTCTCTCTGTCTCTGTCTCTGTCTCTGTCTGTCTCTCTGTCTCTCTCTGTCTGTCCCTCTCCTCTCTCATACTCTCTCTCTGTCTCTGTCTCTATCTCTGTCTCTCTCTCTCTCTCTGTTTGTCTCTCTGTCTCTCTCTCATGCTCTCTCTCGCTCTTTTTCAATTCTCCCATCATGACCTCATAGATCCAGAGATAGAATGGACCCTGGATACCACTAATCCAGCATTCTCATTATATATGAAAAAAACGATGGTCATGAAGACTAAAGGCTTACCCAAGGTCACACAGCCAAATGCAAAGGTTTAAATAGAATCTAAGATAGTTCTCTGACTCCAAAGTCTACTGTACAGTGCATTTTTTATGGCTACTTACTTTGTTTTGAGGCTTTCCCCCCATCACAAACAAAGCCACTACTATCAATGTTTTTGTGCTTCCTTTCTGTCTTTGATTTCCTTGACTGTATGACTATTAGTAGGATCTCTGGATCAGAAAATATGCACAATTGATTTCTTTGTCATTTATGCAAACTTACCTTTCATCTAGTTCTTTACCTTACGATAAGGCCAATGGTGAATTTGTCTTCTATTTTTCACTGCTTTTGCTTGCATTTTAGTATAGTTCATTTCATTTTTAGTCATTAATGCTTACTTGGAACTCTAGAAATTTAAACCCTAGCTGTGTTTATGGAGTATATTATTAGACTTGTGTAAGAGATGAGTACGGTTCTCCTGTTGAAATATCCTGTTAGATGTTGAGGGTGCTTATGGTGTTTTTAATTTAATTTTTATCTTTGGTTGTTTGCTTTCTGGGCAGGGAAACTTATCCCTTGGCTGTTGCTGGCTTCTTCTCTCTGTGCCTCTAAGCTCCATCTAACTTTGCCCAATGTTACTGTTGAACTCAAAACCAATTCTGTCATCCCAGCATTAACTTGATTATTGAGGTGCTCCCACAGGTTATTTTGGGTAGAGGGGAAGGGCAGAAAGAGACAGTACACAGTCTATCTTCCAGCAGTCAGATAAAGAGCCTCTCTGTTGTTGGGATTTGTGTAAAACTTACATTGTGCATGGCAAAATGGAATCGACAGCCCTGTACTGTGCCCCAGGAGTCTGAACATGAGGGCCCAAACCTAACAATTAAAAAAAAAAGACAATGCAACTGAATGAAAAGGGACTTTCCATTCTGTCAGACCACTTAAAGAAGCACTTAGAGCCAAACAGGCACCATGGCTTTTAACGCTTTAGAGTCTTTGCTTTCAGCAGATACAGAGATTTGCTGTGCTTTTTTAAAAGTTCAATTAACACTCTTTTCTCTTTAGTGATAATTTTTTTTCTTTAAAAGTCATTCACCTCCAGTCCATTGATAACAGATGCTCAGCCTGCTGGGCTTGAGAGCTCTCCCTTTTCTTCCCCTTTGCCCTTTCTTTCCCTTGAGTGAAAGCTGTGCGAAAACCAGAGCTTTTCTGTCCACACATTCAACTCTCAGGAAGAAAAATGCCAAATTGCCCTTCAAAATGTTATAAGAATTCATCCATGTGCCTGACCCCAAATCCTACTGTGAGAAGAAACATATGGAAAAAGAAAAGATGCTCTTCTTGAAAGAATCTTCTCCTTTCCCACAATAAGCTACAATTGCAGTTCTCCTTGAAAAACCTGCCTGGAGATGGATAGGTATAAAAAAACATGGGATTTGGGGTGGGGGAGGGATTGGCTAGGGTGACTGAATGTCTGTTTTCTTTTCTAAAGATGGCTTCCTTTTTTCATGGTAACTTTGGAACTAATAAGTGTTTTTAGGGATAGTGGACAGAAATCCTCCCCCTTTTAAAAATTGGGACAAGAGAAAAATTCACCTCCCCCTGGTGTAAATTGATTCAGACTTGGAAAATAAACAGATTATTTCGGGAATTCTGACCAAAAAAAAAGTTGAAATTTAAAAAAAATATATTTTTTCCTTGACTCAGGTCTAGAGGAATCAGCTATTTCATATTACTGAAACTTTTTAAATAAAGTCTTTCTTTTCCTCTTCTCTCCCAAATATCTTTCTGAAGCAGCAATACTTCAGAATCTAATCCCTTTCCATTTTATTAAACTATAAATCTGGATCCAAATTTCTGAGGATAGGGTCACAGTCAACTTTCTCCTACCAACTAAAGAATATGTCCCATCACCACCATTTTTACCTCTAGTGGAGCTGACCAATACACAATTTTCATTAGTTGCTCCAGGCATAGTAAATGAGAAGCACTTTAGTCCCCAGGCAATGGTCTATTTGCTTCCTACCTGGAAACTGAACTGCAGGCAAAACCTAAGACAAAAAATATATTTTAGAAAGATTCAACTTATCAATCAACCAACAAGTACTTATTAAGAATCTACTATAGCACTTTTTATGACAGCAGAAAACTAGAAACCACATGCTTGTCCAGGAATTGGGAAATAGTTGGACAAATCTGTTATAACAGTGTGATGGAACAATGTGACTCCTTGAGTCAATCAGCAAATGTTTATTAAGTACCTATTCTGTGCCAGATACTGTGCTAAGTTCTGGAGGCACCAAGGAAAATAAAAGACAGGCCCTACTTTCAAGGAGCTCATAGTTAAAGGGATAGGAGAAGATATAAAACAATAAAAGAAATTTGGTAAAATCTAAGAAGCCATGAAGAAAAGTAGAGTGAAGTAAGAACCAGGATCTACGATAATTTCAAAAATGTAAGTAAAAACATTAGAAAGAGACAATTGAACTCAATATTAATGCAATCACCAGCACTAAATCCAGAGATCAGATGTTTCCCCAACTTAAGGGGACAAAGGACAGGTCCAGTTTGGGGCACTAGTTGATTTTTGAGAACATTTTCTTTGTTACAAGGTAAGGTCAAAAAGCTTTGGGGGTGGGATTGAGATTGAGAAAAAAAAATGTCAGTGGACCACAATGGGATAAAACTTATATACTCTTCAAAATAATATTTTAAATGCATAAAATAAGATATTTAAGATTATAAAAGAAACAAATTATATAGAAATATATTTTTAAAAGTTCATTGATCCTTAGTTAAGAACCTAGTGAGAAAAAATTATTGTGATGTAAAAAACATGGAGTTAATTTTAAAAAATTAAGTAGGGATGCCCATCAAATGGGGAATCAAATTGTGATATATGATTGTGACGGAATACTACTATGCTTTAAGAAATGGTGAGCTCAATGATTTTAGGAAAAAAAGGGAAGGATTTACATGCTATGATGAAGACAGAATGAGCAGAACCAAGAGAACATGGTATATAGTACAGCAATATTATTTTAAGAATGACTTTAAGCAAATAAGACATTTTGTCTGTTATAAATATTCAAATTAGCTATAAAGAACATATGAAGAAAGAAACTATCTACATCCAGAAAAAGAACTTACAAATAGAACTGTATATAGAATGTTACATATGTGTTGTGTATGTATATGTATATATACATACATACACACATATTTATTTGTGTTTAATGGTAGCCATCTCTAAGGCAGAAGGGAGAGGGAAGAATAAAAAAGAAATTTACATGATAATTTTGTTGTATATTTGAAAGGCATAGCAAATTGTGCATAGTAGATTTGCAGTTTCATATGCAATCATCTTTTTTATTATATTATGTCATGAAAATGTTCATTTTGTTCCATAAATTAAAAAGGAAATTTAATAATGAAAAATAATTAATCAGATTCTTGAGACACTGGACAAGTATATGAGTTGAGTGATAATGGGCTTTCAAACAATAAGGAGTCGACTTTAGAGCTTTGTTAAAATCTGAAGGGGAAAACAGAATTCTTTTCCATACTTGTGCTCTTCCTAACTTGCATCAGTCCTCTTCAGAGAAGGGAGAATCCGGCCTAGGGAGATGATGCTGACTTTTAGCCGAGTTGCCTAATAAACCTCTGCTGATAAAAGACTACCATGTGATATCTGCATCAGGATCGTCAAAGGAAAGGGACTTTCTTTTTTTGTGGAGGAAAAAAGGGCAAATGTTCTGAGATAATTAGCTAGTGAAAGTTATACTCTTCGAGGTCTTCTTAGAGTGGCTATGGTCTTTGTTTTATCTTTTGTAGATTGTAAAGAGTTGCAAATACCTATGGATGGGCACAATCTGCAGATGTAGCGAAATCTGTGAAGTGTGCAATGTGATTTATAGGTAGGTGTCAGCTTCTTTTCATAGGACAATGAAACCAGTAATTCATTCTCTCTATGTATTTCTGTTTATTTAATTATTTATTCTTTAAAAAAAACTTTAGTACGTATACATGATGTTCCTGCCTACCCCCCCTCTTAAAAAAAATCTGTTCTTGAATGGACTAACCAAAGATGTGTAAGTAGAGTAACTCTCAAAGATCCCAATCTGTTCAGATCAAAGGGCAGGGTTATTCCCTGATGTTTGTAAAGGAATCATTTAACAAGCAATCCTTGTCAGTGTCAACATTACACATGGGATGACATAATACTTGGGAAAAATAAGGAATAAGCCAATATTCCCACATGAGCTTCAAAGCTAAACATGCTTTCACATACAGATGCTTTTGATTTCCTGTTTGTGGCTTCCTAATTGGAACCGACACCTGAAATCTCCCTCCTTTCCCTCCTGCTAATTTTTATTATAATTTTGCTGCCCTGCTCTCTCATTAGGAGCTTCTCTCTTTGCAAGGCCATCTCTCCTATGGAGCATGGCAACTTTAGATGTCTTTCCATTCTATAAAGTTCCCACATTTTAAAGCAAGGTGTGGAAAGAAACTCATTTTTACCATGAGGTTTGGCAAGTACAAAACATTTGAACCCTTCCTGCTGTTTATACTTTCCAGGCCCACCAGTTGCTGGAAATATTCCAAATCTGTACCCCATCAAAACGTTTTAATCCTAAAACAGTTCAAGTATTCTATGAATTTGCTACAAACTTTTATGGGATTAAAAAAGAAAAAAAATAAGTTTAAGGAAAATTGCAACCTGCATTGGGACTAACATTTTTAAAATTAATTCAGTGATTAAGGAATGTCTTAGAACAAGCATACAATGAATATGTTTATATATATATGTAATATATAAACATATTCATTATTATATATATTATATATATGTATATATGTAATTTTTTTTCCTTCCAGAATTTCAAATATACTCAGTCCCCTTTCAGAGGCTCAAACGTGGTCACTGAGGTGCAAACCTTGTAGCCTCCATACTGGAAGGATTATAGAATAATGGGAAAATTATAGTACAGAAGAGTTATAGAAGCGTAGAACTTAAAAGCTGAAAAGGGATCCAAGAGGTCATCTTAGTCAGTGACTGTGACAGTGATACTGGAATAAACCCTTCCAATTTCATTGACATTTTTAAACTCCCACACCTTTCTGCAGACATGGCCTGGATAAGATAGAGGGAGGGAGAAGTGCATGGACAAGCACTTCTGCCAATTGTTGGCCCCACCAGTATAACATTCATTTGCATAGATTTGCATAAGTAATGCAGGACATACTTTTCACATGTGTTTAGGATTAATTAAATAATTTTATGTGCTTTAAGAAAACACAGAAACAGGACAAGACAGAAGGCAAACAGAGAGAAAGAAGCAGGATCAGGCTGATGTGTCAAGACAAAAGTAGATGAGAAAACAGTTTCTGGAATCATCATTGTCATGCTTGAATTTTGTTATCCCTTCCTCTATTTCCCATTTCTTTTTTTCTGTCTTCCCTCATTCACTGAAGAATTCATGCTTATCTCAAATATTCAAATAAATCTGTGATCTCATTGATTGAGAGTATTCTCTCCAACAAAGCAGATTGCAACCCAACCATACCTACTTGTCAATTTTATGGAACCTTTATCCATGTCTTCCCATAATTTTCCATAGTAGATCCACCAGATTTGGAAGAAATCTGCCTTTATTTGTCTTAACATCTCAGGAAATATCATCTTGAATTATGGTTATCCCACTACCACACTGATGATCAGATCAACTTTTTCGCTCATACATTTCTTTAATAAAATTTTTTTTAACCAATCAATCAACCAATAAGGCCCTTGCAGGCATTTGCTAGACATCACAATGTGAATTCTTTCTTTCTTTCTTTCTTTCTTTCTTTTTTTTTTTTTAATAATGTATTGTAGTCTGTTAATTTCTAGCAGATATACACCCCCAGGGCCCTTTGGATGATTTTCAATTTCAATTCTCCATAATAGCTTACAATTTACAGTCATGCAACATACCACACTTGATCTTAGTCTTGAAAGGCTATTATTACTAATAATTTACACATGCAGATAATCACTGTTTATAAATTATTTTCCTATACATCATTTAGCATTGGTAAAATGAAGAAAAGTCCCTTTAATTTTTTTTCTTAGGCAACTGGGATTAAGTGACTTGCCCAGGGTCACACAGACAGGAAGTGTTAAGTGTCTGAGGTCAAATTTGAACTCAGGTCTTCCTGACTTCAGGTTTGGTGTTCTATTCATTGTGCCACCTAGCTGCCCCCTTCCCTTTAGTTCTGAAATTCTCTGATTCTATAGCTCAGCTGATGTTCATAACACCTTATAAGCTTTTTAGGTCAGGCATTATTGTCCCCATTTTATACAGGAGGAAACTAAGGTAAAGAGAGGCTGGCAACCCAGGTCTTCTGACTCTTAAGCAATTCTTTTCTCTGAATTTCTTTCTTTAGACTTGAGATTGAGAAGCCCAGGATTTTCATCACAGTTTTACTACTCCCTTGTTTTTATGATTTTGGGCAAAAAACTTCTACTGTCTTGACTTCTGATTTATTGCTTGTAAATGGAGTTGTTTTAGTCATAATCAATCCAATCCAATAAACATTTCTTAAGTATATTTCTTAATTATGTATTATAGACAAAGCACTATGGTTTTTCACCCCTTCAATCTCTAATATTCTAGCATTCAAAATCTGAGAAAAATCTGTTTTAACACATTGTTTGGAAGAGGGGGAAGTGGCAAATCTAGGAAAGTAAAGGAGTTAATTGTAATATACTCAAAGTGACCAGAGTGACTAATGCTCATTTTTACTGCTGTATAAGTATACTTGAGTTTTTTTGTTAAGAATCACAGCAACACCTTTAGTCCATCCATGAGTTCCTCTCCAATACCTGCATTTGACATACCTATGTCAGTCAGGCAGACTTTAAATCCACCTCAGTATGTGATTCTTTGGACTACCACAAGAGTATCTCCCGTTCCCCACACTTTTCACCTTCTTTTTGTGTGCTGTCTTCCTTTATTATTGCTGTAAGTTCTGGCATTAGGGATTATTTTTTTTTTCTTTGTATTTGTATTTGTATTCCCAGAATTTAGCACACTATTAGGCACACAAACTCTTAATATATTTCTTCCTCCCCTGCTCCCTCTTTTCCTTCCTTCCTTCCTTCCTTCCTTCCTTCCTTCCTTCCTTCCTTCCTTCCTTCCTTCCTTCCTTCCTGCCTTCCTGCCTTCCTGCCTTCCTGCCTTCCTGCCTTCCTGCCTTCCTTCCTTTCTTTTCCTTTTCCTCATATTTATCCAACTCTCTCCTTCTCTCTCTCTCTCCTGGATATGTGTAGGGGCATCTCCCTAATTTTTAAGAATTGAAAATCTTATTATTTCCCTGGTACATTCCTAGTTGTCATTCTAGTAACTTTAAAAAATCATCATGATTATTATTTTATCATTTCAGGACAAACAAAGTGAGAGAAGTTAGTGAGCAGAAAAGAATGCGATTCTGAAATGATTTCTTGAAAAGGGACACAGGTAATGAATTTTGGGGGTAGAAATATTAGGGGGGGAATATGAGTTGGTCAAGAGAATGGGAAGAAGAGGGAGGGGTTGATTTGTATTTCTCATTTTTCTTCACTGTTTGTTTTACACTTCCAATAAATAACAAGGAACCAGATACAAAAACAAACAAGAGGAGAGAAAACAAAGAGAAGCCTTGTGGCACTCAGAATGATGGGCTGTCTCCTTAACTCAGCAGGTGAGTGTTATGGGGAGGCATCCAAGTGTGAAAAACAATAGCATATCACTATCAAAAATGGTTTCAATCAACTACTCCTCTGCTCTTGGTGATCAGCTCTGTAAATAGAGAAGAAAACCGACTGGGAAGTTTGGGTTCCCCTGGGCCATGATTTTGGAGAGTTATGCAGAGAAATGCCATGAAGCAGCTGAGAGAGATGGGAAAGTTTGCTTTTCCTCTATTGGACAAACTACCGGAGGGCAAGGGCCTAAAGCCTTTCTTCTGATGTGCTTGCTAATAAAACGTCTTGCTTTTGAACTTGACCCATTTTTCTTTGTCCATTATTTGTGCCCTCAGATTCCCTTTATTAGATTGCAAGTTAACTGAGGGCAGGGTATGCATTATGGATGGGATCAATTAATTGAACTGCATTTTAATTTGAATAAAGACAGTAACCACTAATTAAATAAGAAAAAAAGCAAATCATTGGGTAGAGAAAAGGCATCAACAGAAGCATTTGCCAGTCCTGATATGGAGCCCTGACCTATTTCTCAAGAGGCAGACATACAACTGCATACATAAATGAACATTGAGCTAAAGGAATCTAGCAAATTGTAGAATTAATCTTTCAGAATAAGCATTGCCAAAAATAACAAGGTGCATTGTTAGTGAATGTGTGCATGAAGTGAGAAAAGACTATTGTGGGGGATTGGGTGTTTCCAGATATTGTTCAATTGTTGTTTCTGTAGTAAATTTCCCCTTGTTTATTTTCCCTACAGGTGAGGGGAAAAAAGAAAGGACAAAAGCGTCCAATCTCTTCAATACGGCCGGTAATAGCAGAACTCTGAACTCTTCTCTTAAGTGCGTGTTCAGACTGAAAGGAATGTGTGGTCTGTGTTTATTCACTTGATAAGTTTTCTAATGGGATGACTCAGAAATCTGTTTGTAAAAGCTAATATCTTCACTCATTCTCCTTCCTTTTTGCTTCCCTTAGGGCCTAGTCAAGTGAGTATACAGTAGATATTTCTATAGAGCTCAGGTCTTGAGAGAAAGGGATAGCTGACTCATGAATATAGATCAGTTCTTCTTAAAGAAAAACTAGTATCTTGAAGGTTGACTCAATTAAATTCCATCCTATTCAACAGAATCTCTTGTGTGTAGAGAACCACACTAGTGGGGTTAGGAAGGAAATAAGTACTAGATAAAACCCATTTTCTACATCATGGAGTCCACAGTCTAGAAGAAGGATAAACCACATACGAGAATAACTATAATATATGATGAGAAATCTGAAATAACAAATTACAAATTTAAGAAGTGATGCTTTTTATGTAATAATATAGTGGGAAAAGTATTGAATTTGAAGTAAGAACTTTTGGATCTTGTTTCTCCTAGTATTGCTCTCATAGTATGTGCTTGGGCAAGTCATTTAATCTTGTCAGATCTTAGTTTCCTTACCTGTTATTTAACAACCAGGTGCCATTGATAGTCATTCATCTGGTACATGTAGCAAAAGAATTTGGGTCCAACATTAGTGGGAGGGAATGTCCCATAAATATTGTATGTCTTGCCCCACTGATTGGAAATGGTGATTATAATGCTGTCTATGGTTTGCAGGTAGTCAGAGTCTACCTCTGATTCTCTCCAAGGGATTCAATTTACATATTGTAAAAAAAGTGTGGATTTATAGATATATCCAATAAGAATTATCTCAGAGCCCCCAGTCACTGTATAAATCATACTTCCTTCTTGAGCTTGCTATGTTACAGGAAGATTATATATAATCTCCCTGTAACATATATATGTGTATATATGTGTGTGTGTGTGTGTGTGTGTGTGTGTGTGTATGTATATTAAGCAGTTGCAAGCCTCTCAGTCTCCTAAACCCTCAGGTATTGGAGAAGCTACTTTGACACAGAGATTCTAGGAAATGCTATTTAAATTTGAATTTGACGAGTTCCCTACTGCCACTCCTTTTCTAATAGACAAAGGAAGATTAATTGACCTTCCATTTTGGATAAAAAAGTTAAGACCTCTGCAGGAACTCTGGACCTCGAGACTGTGGAACTCAGAATTTAGATATTCTATCTTAGAGCAAGATGAGTAAAATCAGCAGTCAGTCCTGGAAATTACTGTGAATCCTGGCATCTCCTGTGGCATCTCTCTGCTGTGGCTATGTCTCTCCTCAATCCTCAACCACGTCCTCACTGCTCTGAGCAACAAGGATAGAGAGGAGATAGAGAAAGGGGAGCCTTACATGTAACATGATGAGGGGAGTAAATGACCTTTACAGTCTCTTCAGCTCCAAATCTCCATACCAGACTGAAGATACTATGAGGGGAAATCATTGTGCTGTGGCAGATAGCCACTTCTATGACAGTCACCCCTGTTCTTTGAAATACACTATAAGGCCCTCAGCTTGTGTCAATTCATAGTGTTGAGAATAAGCCCCCAAAAGCTTTACATATTAGATCCCATAGCCATGATGGCACAGCCAGGTGTGGCTGTAGATGGGAGTGAGGGTGGCTTTCTATCCACAAGATTCTCAGATGATTTCCAGGCACATGAATCTCTTTTTGTGACTGTGAAGTCTGAGAAAAGATTTGACAGCTTTAACTTAGTGTCAGGGAACAATTAAATGCTAGGATAGTTTGGGGCAGGGGAAGTTCACTTTCAGTTGGGGAAGGAGGGGTGGGAAGAGATTGGAGAGTTTTTAATGGAGAAGGTAGTCCTTGAGTTGGACTTTTTTTTTTTTTTCATTTTCCTCCATATAACAGGTAATAACTTATGGAACTTATTAATTCTTCTTCCCTGTTTTTCTCCCTGACACCTTCCATCTCCTAGAAGTGGTTTAGGCTGAAATGAAAAATTGCTTCAAAGACAATTTAGATAAATTAATGGATGGCAGATTAATATTGAGCTATTAAGAGAAACCAGGAAGTTTGAGAAGATTTCCTTAAACTTTGAGATTGATATTAAAAAGGATAACTGTATTTTCTGCCATGTAATCTTTGGTGCTCCTGTCTTGCACAGAACCCTGACTAAATGAATCATGAGGCTGACCCCACAGAGCATTTTTTATGTTCCCAATAGTGTTTAACAAAAAACATTCTGTGTACTTTTTTTTTTAAACAAAGAGCACTGAGCTGCTTGTATCAATTCATAGCGCAATTTAAAGATCAGTAGTTAGTCTCCTCCCCAGTAGACTCCTGCATAGATATATACTCTCTCTCTCTCTCTCTCTCTCTCTCTCTCTCTCTCTCTCTCTCACACACACACCAACACACACATGCAATCTTTCCTAAGTCAAATTCAGATTTTTAGATTATTTATCTTATTTGATAATTTATCATATTCTCCAGGAATCATACAGGTTCCAATCCATTCCATAGAATCAGAATTTTACAGTGTAACTAGATGCATTTGAATACATATCATATAATACACATATATTAAACATATATGTGTATATATAGGATGACAGCTAGATATAAATATGGATATATATATGTATGTGAGTATGTGCATTATCTACACATGTGCATATATGTGTATATACACATACATACATCATAAGACACTCACATACACATTTCCTAATTCAGAGCTTTTGAGACAAAGAAGACCATTAAATTCAGAGGCAGCAGGATTGGATTACAATCCCTAGCTCTGACACTGATTTCCTTGATTTCCTCTTTTTTATATCATTTAATTTCTTAGCCTCTCATTTTCTTCATCTGTAAAATAGTACTTTAAAACAGAGATTCATAAACTATTATATGTGAACTTTTAAAAAAAAGATATTTTATAGTTGTATTTTACTATAATTGGTTTCCTTTGTAATCCTATGCATCTTCTTTTATTCATTTAAAAACTCTATTTTGAAAATTGATCCACAGCCTTCACTTGACTCCCCAACGGTATTATGACACAAAAATAGTGGGAAAAAAAAAAAGCCTTGTGAGGTACCTGTGGTATAGTGAGTAGAAAGCCAGTTGTAGAATCCAGAATATCTTGTTTCAAATCCTGACTTACACTTACTAATCTATGACCTGGGAGAGTTATGTAATTTCTATGTACTTTAAACATTTCCAAAGACATCCATTAAGCCATAGACTGATTTGTAGAGGGAGTTCCCACAGCAGGAGATGATCACGGTTCTTTCCTCATAAAATGAGAGAAAAGACTATGTCACCTCACAGGATTGGAAGAGGGGCAGAGGATTTAAAATATACCTATTAATTTATCATTCCTTTCCTCTTTTTTTACATTTTCTTTATTAACCATCAGTCACTGAATCATTTCTACTGAAATATTCTCTCAATTCAATTTGATTCAATAAACAATTATTAAGTGCTTCCTATGTGCTTGGTCCTGTGTTAGATACTGGAGATAAACAGATAAAAATGAGATAACTCATGATTTAGAACAAGTCTGGTGGCGAATTACCCGAATGGAATATGTATCAACTCCTGAGTCCCTTCTAATACCTTGTTTTTAAGATCTATTATGATACTTAGAGGAAGATTAGTGCCATTCCAGGATTAAAGCGATGATAACATCATTAAAATCTGCCCGGGTCAGATTCCCTGAGAGTATTATATTCTGTTCTAGGTGCCAGACACTGATAAATTGAAGCATGTTTGTGGGAGGGTGACCTGGATGGTCATATGAGACCATGCTGTATGAAGATGGGTTAAAGAATTGAGGACGTTTAGCCTGGTTAAGAGCAAACTTAGCAGGGTCAGGATAGCTGCCTTCAAGCATTTGAAATGTTGTAATGCAAAAATTAGATTTATTCTGCTTGGCCACAGATGGCCAATCTAGAAGCAATAGCCAGAAGTTGCAATGAGGCAGATTTAGACTTGATGTACAGAAAAATTTCCTAACCTTTAGCCCTCTGCCAAAGCAGAATGGGAGAAATAGTGAATTTCCCACTCCTGGGAGATTTTCAATCAAGGGTTAGCTGACAAATGATCAGGTAAGTATATGATAGAGGGCATCCTTTTTCAAGACTCATTTGGACTTGCAGGCAAGGTTCCTTCCAACTCTGAGAATTGCTGTAATTGTGCCTTGGTCTTTCTCGCTGTCCAGAAAGAGACATGAACAATCGGGGATGAAAAATATTCTGACTCGACAGGCTCTTTTCCCATTATATCAAGCTGCATCCTCAAACTCTCTCTTTTTTTTTAAAACCTGTGGCCTGTGTGATCCTGAAGTCTCTTGTAAATCTCCAGAAATGGGCTTAAGAACCTGCTGGAGCCTGTGGTCTCTTAGCGTGCTCCATCTGTTTTCTTTGTAAGCCCACACAAATTTCCTGAGAATTCGAGGAGTAGCCATCATTCAGGGATGCCGAGGTCTGAGCCGGATCTGATTCTGCATGGATACTGAGGCCTTGACAGCGGTTTCCTAGAAAAATGATGTGCTCCTTATCTATTTGCTAATTCCTTCCACATATCACAAGGCTTTTCTGTAAATTCCCATCAGTCTTGACAAAGTTATCTTGTAGACTTTATGTAGTGATTTTGATGGTTGCACAGAGCTGTTTGTCTTGTTCAGAACTAAATTAATAACACCATGATGGCACCTACTTTAGCACCAAACTTCTTAAACTCTCCTAATATACTAATCAGCATGTCAGTGGAATATTTTTTTTCCGGATAAAGACAAGCTTGGTGAAATGGATTAGACATTCACATGGCATTGCATAATTCAGCATGCCGGCTCGGTGCATATGATTTGCATTAATAGCCTTCACCGAAAGCGGCTGCTTATAGGACTCTCTCATTAGGTCGAATGTGGAAGCTTCCAGACTGTCAATCAATTACAGTAATTTCCTTTTCCATATTTATTCCATCACGATCATTGACAGCTACCATTAAGTGACATTAATACAATACAATATCATCTTGCATTTCTACAGGGCTCTTCATACAGAGCATCTCAGGGTGTCTAACAATTTCTCTCTAGCCAAGAACTCCCATTATATAGGAAAAGATATCATTGCTTTTTTGGGTAGAAGTTTTCCAACTGTTCTGGATTCTTTTAGAGTTTTCTGGAATCTTGGGAGATCTGGGTTTCTGTGGGGCTTAAGTACTCTCTCTTTGCCCTTTACCCCATTGTAAAAGATCAGAGATAGTAGGGCCAGGAAGTGGGTTAGCCGGGCAGGCAGTAGGGCGTGGAGGAAACGTGTCCACACCCTGGCTTTCTCCCCACACTGAAATTAGAAGCTGCTTAGTTGGCTAGTCTAATAGGAACCCTTTAATTGAGAGAGAACACCCACGTCTTGGGAGGGCAGGAATTGCCTCATACTTTTGTCTAGTAGAAATCTCCCTCTCCTCCCATCCTCCTTCCACCTGAGATTAGCAAAGCAAGCCAACAAAGGAGAATTATGGCAAACCTTCCTTGGATAGAAAGATCACTGGTATAGACTAAGATATAGTGATTCATACTCACACCCTACTGCTTCCCTGAGCTCTGCTTTTCATCCTGAAATTTGGATTTTCGAGTATTACCCATCCAACCAGATTCAAGGGCAGGGCTTCTTAATCTTTTCTCTGTTATGAAGCCCTTGGGTGTCTGATAAAATAAATAGATCTCTTTTAAAAACAATGTTTTAAACTAATTAAATAAAATACATAAGACTAAAATGGAAATCAAATAAGAAGGAAGGAAAGGAAGCAAGGAAATAGGAATTTATTAAGCATGAACTGTGTTAAGCACTTTACAAATATTACCTCACTTGGTCCTCACAACACCTCTGGGAAGAAAATTATTGTTATCTCCATTTTACAGATGAAGAAATAGAGGCAAACAGAGACTTTGCATAGGGTCACACAGTAAAGGTCTATTTGAATGCAGATCCTTCTGTTTCTTGACCTGGCATTCTATCCACTGTGCCATTTAAATGTCTTGATTATATTGAAATAGTTACTTCAATTAAAACAAAACAAAACAAATTAAGGTCACAGAGCCTAGATTCAAAATACCTATTTTACTATGCCCAAGGGAGTATAAACTGTATATACAATAATACCACTACTAGGTCTATACTACAAAGAGATCAAAGGATAAGGAAAAATCTATATGTACAAAAGTATTTATAGCAACTCTTTTTTTTTTATTATAGCTTTTTATTTACAAGATATATGCATGGGTAATTTTTCAGCATTGACAATTGCAAGACCTTTTGTTCCAACTTTTCCCCTCCTTCCCTCCACCCTTGCTCCCAGATGGCAGGTTGGTCAATATATGTTAAATATGTTAAAGTATAAGTTAAATACAGTATATGTGCACATGTCCAAACAGTTATTTTGCTGTACAAAAAGAATCGGACTTTGAAATAGCGTACATTAGCCTGTGAAGGAAATCAAAAGTGCAGGTGGACAAAAATAGAGGGATTGGGAATTCTATGTAGTGGTTCATAGTCATTTCCCAGAGTTCTTTCACTGGATGTAGCTGGTTCAGTTCATTACTGCTCTATTGGAGCTGATTTGGTTCATCTCTTTGCTGGAGATGCCTACGTCCATCAGAATTGATCATCATATAGAATTGTTGTTGAAGTATATAATGATCTCCTGGCCCTGTTTGTTTCACTCAGCATCAGTTCATGTAAGTCTCTCCAGGCCTTTCTGAGATCATCCTGCTGGTCATTTCTTACAGAGCAATAATATTCCATAATATTTATATACCACAATTTACCCAACCATTCATCCAATTGATGGGCATCTACTCAGTTTCCAGTTTCTGGCCACCTCAAAAAGGGCTGTCACAAACATTCTTGCACATACAGGTCCTTTTCCCTTCTTTAAAATCTCTTTGGGGTATAAGCCTAATAGAGACACTGCTGGATCAAAAGGTATGCACAGTTTTTGAGCATAGTTCCAAATCACTCTCCACAATGCCTAGATGTATTCACAATTCCACCAACAATGTATCAGTGTCCCAGTTTTCCCCCATCCCTTCCAACATTGAGCATTATTTTTCCCTGTCATTCTAGCCAACCTGACAGGTGTGTAGTGGTATCTCAGAGTTGTCTTAATTTTCATTTCTCTGATTAATAATGATTTGGAGCATCTTTTCATATGGCTAGAAATAGTTTCAATTTCTTCATCTGAGAATTGTCTGTTCATATCCTTTGACCATTTATCAACTGGAGAATAGATTGATTTCTTATAAATTAGAGTCAATTCTCTATATATTTTGGAAATGAGGCCTTTATCAGAACCTTTGACTGTAAAAATGTTTTCCCAGTATATTGCTTCCCTTCTAATATTGTCTGCATTAGTTTTGTTTGTACAAAAACTTTTCAATTTGATATAATCAAAATTTTCTATTTTGAGGTCAATAATGATCTCTAGTTCTTCTTTGGTCATAAATTCCTCCCTCTTCCACAGGTCTGAGAGGTAAACTATCTATAGAAGCTCTTTTAATGGGGGTAAAGAATTGGAAATTGAGCAGATAGCAATAAATTGAGGAATAGATGAACAAATTGTGCTATATCATTGTGATAAAATATTATGGTGCTAAAGAAATGATGAGCAGGATGCTTTCAGAAAAAACATGGGAAGACTTAGATGAACTCATGCAAAGTTAAGTGAATAGAAAGAACATTTGTACACAGTAATAGCAGCATTGTACAATGATCAACTGTGAATGATGTAGCTATTCTTGGCAACACAAGGATCTAAAACAATTCTGAAGGACTTATGATGAAAAATGCTATCCATCTCCAGAGAAAGAATTAATGAAGTCTGAACACAAATTTAAGTAAACTTTTAAAACTTTCTTTGTTTTTCTTGTTTTTTTTTTTTGGGGGGGGGAGGGCTGTTTTCTTTTGTAATATGGCTAATATGAAAATGTTTAGCTTGACTTTGCATGTATAATTAATATCAAATTGCTTGTCTTCTCAAGAAGGTAGAAGTGAAGGAGGGAGGAAATTATGAAGTCAAGATTTTAGATAAGATTAATGTTAAAAAATTCTATATGAAATTGAGAAATATTTAATTAAATATATTGGGGGAAAAGAATATTGTGTTCTTATGAAAAAATATTCTGTGTGTAAGAATAAAGAAACAAAACTCTTTAGTACCCAACAAATCTAGATTTTAATCCATCTCAAAACCAAGGGAAATGGAATACAATCTTAGAAAGAGGGATGCAGTCAAGAGAAATGGTACTAGAGGAAGGAGCATTGGATTTGGTGTCATAAGAGCTGTGGGTGGCTTAGAATTTCAGCTCAGCCACTGAACTGCCTTTTGTAAATTTTTTAAACTCTCTGGTGCCTTCTTTCTTCACTGGTAAAATAAAGAGGTTGGACTAAATGACCCTGAGGTATTTTCTAGTTCTAAATCTATGACTCTATGAACCATTGTGACAGTTGATATAAATGTGGTCTTTATTGTATACCTTTTGTTTTGTTGCAGAGATGATACCAACAGAGTGCTGGGGATCAGTGTCATCTACAGAATGATCTATGGGATGATGGATGCATGGATTTTGAATTAAAAAACCAAATAAATGGTGAAGGCAGCCCAGTCATTGAGGTCAGTTTAGCACAATTGTATAATTCTTATTATGAATTAGACAGTGTGTACAGATTTTGAGGCAGAGTCCGAATGCAATACAAGGCAAGAACATTCATAGACCAGAGAGAAATAATAGTACCTTTGTGAAAAATTATACTTGAGAAGGAAGGGAAATTGACAACTGTCATGTAGTAATTCCCTCTATTTAGACAGATTGTATCTCCTCCTTACTGCATAGTTTCATG
This sequence comes from Antechinus flavipes, assembly GCF_016432865.1. NCBI lineage: Eukaryota > Metazoa > Chordata > Mammalia > Dasyuromorphia > Dasyuridae > Antechinus > Antechinus flavipes. The sequence continues at coordinate 549,209,227 of NC_067398.1, forward strand.
AGTTACTGTCATGCTTTACTAGTGGCAATCTGGCAATGAGTGTCTCTAAATCTAATTTGACAGGGTTAACAATGTAGAGTACAACACCAGATTTGAAATCAGGAAGACTCCTCTTCCTGAGTTCAAATCCTGCATCAGACACTTATTAGCCATGTGATCCTGGGGAAGTCACTTAATCCTGTTTACCTCAATTTCCTCATGTGTAAAATGATCTGGTGGAGGAAATGGCAAACTCCAGTATTCTTGCCAAATAATCCCCTAACTGCAGTCATAAGGTGGTGGACAAGACTGAAAATTGACTGAATAAAACAAATCTAGTTAGACTGCTCTTTAGATGAAAGATGGGGGTTATTACTTGGAGACTTTTAAGTTTGTTAGGTCCTTCTAGAGTGTGTGTTTAATTGTCATGGTATCTGCTATCTTTTTGTCTTTGAATGGACTATTTACATGCTTGGAATGCTTCCCTCTTTATCCCTGCATGCCTCCCTTCCTTCAAGATTTGGATCAAGTGCTAACTTTTACAAAAGGTCTTTCCTGATAATTCTAGTTATTAGTAGCTTTTCATCCCAAAGTCCTTTTTATATTTTTCTTTTGTATTTGCATTTACTTATCTCTTTTTTCTTCATTTACCTGGGACATATATTTTCCCATAATAAAATGCAAACTTCTTGAGGTTAAGGTTTTTTTTTTTTTTTTTTTTTTTTTTGTGGATATTGCCTGATATCAAATTGAATTGAATTATGCATAGTCATTTGCATATTTTCTGCCCCCTCCCCATTGGATTGTGAGTTCCTTGAGGGACAGTTTTTGCCTTTTTTATATCTCTAGCATTTAGCACAGTGCATAAAGTTGGCACATATAATAAAGCAGAATAAATGCATATTAACTTGACTTGAGAGCGCAAGTTCACAATGATGCTGAACTATGGAAATTAGCAGTGGATTATTTTTATTACGTTAAATTTGTAAAATGAGTATTCTGCCATAGAGCATGAGAAGTGTCAGTGAGTTTGGGTATCCAAGCTTGAAATCTTACCATATGTTGTTTCTATTCCAAGAAATGTGTATTCAAAGACTTTTCTTTGCTCTTTTGGTGCCTGATAAGGCAGATGAACGATCTTTATTGATTCTGTTCAATCAGAATTGATGAATAAAAGTATTAGTTCCCTCCACCTGTAATATATTATTAGCTAGCTATATAATATGCTATCTGCCAACTCTGTGCCAGGCACTGTGCTAAGAAGATGCAAAGAAAGGCAAGAATATTCCCTCAAGGAGTTTATAATTTAATGTATATTGGCAAAGAGAGGAAATGAATAAATAGTTGCTGATTATTGGTCACTATGTTTAGAGATCATAGATGATATTAGAGTTTTAAGGTGCTTTTAATCTACACGGGGAAGTAAGACTTACATACATGAAAAACAAACATCCCTTCCTAAAAGAATCCAGTCCAAACTTTAAAAACATAAGATGATATGTGAGGTGGTTGATATTCCTTTGAACACCCATATTTGCATCCTTGTGTTGGGACATGTTACATTAGGTCATGAATTTTAGTTACCTTGGATAGTTTTACCTCAGCAAGCCCTTCCACCAGAGGAGCTAGTCCTCCCTGAACATCTCTTACATCCCACATTATTACCACTACCAACTCTCTATCCACTATGCCATCCTGATTCAACATATTTTTACTTTTCAGGGTCATTTTACTATTTACTAGTCTATTTACCACCCCCAAGATTATGTTTTTTAAATTCCTATCTTTGTTCTACAATTTTTCAGTCCTACTTTGAACACAGAATATTCTTATTCTTTTCTATCTAATCCTATCTATCCTTCAAGACCTAACACAAATCCTACCTGGTCTATGAATCTTCCTCTGACTTCTTTAGTTAGTGAGTCAGTTAGTTAATCTGTCAGTCAGTCAGTCAACCAAAAAGCATATTATTAGGTACTTATTTTGAGCTAGCCCACAGGGATCTCTTCCTGCTCTGAACTTCTATAGCAGCTATAGTCTCTTTTAGAGTGACTTTAGAGAATCTTATATCATTTGTTTTCAATTCTTTAAATATCATATAAGAGCCTATTCCATGGAAGATATTATGCTAGATACATAGAGGAATGAAACAATGAGTAAAATGGACTCCTATCCTAAGTTAAGGATTGGAGCTAAGGATTGAGTAATGGTCCTGGGCTTGAAGGTTTTGGGGATAGAATGAAATTATATGAGGTCAGTGAATCTTGCATTTTTGCCTAGTCCTTAACACCTAGCACAGAGTCTGGAACATGCTAGTACTTAACAAATTTCTGTTGATTGAATAATTAACAGAGACTCAAATGGCATAATACAAAGGAAGAAAATCTCAAACTTTGAAACACTGTATAAACTAGCAGTGGAGGGGTTAAAAAGGTGACAAAAATGGCCCTATAAAATATGAATGTATCTTAATACATTAAGGTGGCACAGTGGATGGAGATCTGGGATTAGAGATAGGCAGAATTTATTTCAAATCCTGTCATTATTCTTTACTAGCTGTGTGGTCCTAGATACACACTTAATCACTGTCTCCCTCAGTTTCTTCATCTGTAAAATGAATGTAGTAGTAGCACTTATGGGGTAGGATTTGTGTGAGGATCAAATGAGATAACATGCATAAAACACTTGTAAAGGCACATGTAAACGTCAGTTATTGTTGTTTTTAGTAAATCTAACACATTAGTGTGAATGAGATGATGGAATTCTTTATCTTGACAGAATAGTCTTAGTGGTTTATGATGGTAGAGTAAGGAAAATAAAAGAAGGTAAAGTGGGAAATTGTTGAAAAAGAACATTCAGAAAATACATTTCACCTTTCCTCACAATTTGGTCTTAGGTCATTCCAGTCTCTTATTCTCTGACAGAATCATAAAATTATATTGGAAGAGAACTCCTCAGAGTTGATAGAAGTCAACTTTTAATGGATCTCCCCTACAATATCTCTGATATCCAGTCTCTGCTTGATGACCTACAGTGAAGGCATTGTCCTTGGTTCCAGATAGCTTTTTGATTGGATAGCTCTAATTACTAGGAAATATTTGGCTTCTCTGCCACTCCCTTCACCTATCCCATCCCACCTCCCCTCCATCCCCAAACCCTTGCTCCTGGCTCTAGAAAACAAACCTAACTCTTTTCCCACATATTTGTTCTTCAGACATTAGAAAATATTTATCAAGTATTTTTCTATTCTCCCTCTTTTTCCCTTTCCTTCTTTCCTTCCTTCCTTCCTCTCTCCCTCCCTCCCCCCTCTTCTCTTCTCTTCTATTCTTTTCTCTTCTCTTCTCTTCTCTCTCTCTCTTTCTTTCCTCCTCTTCCTTTCCTCCTTCTCCTTCTCCTCTTCCTTCTCCTCTTCCTCTTCCTTCTCCTTTCATTCTTTTACAAGCTACTTCCAGCATCTTCAAACAGTCTTTGAATGCAATTTCCAGGCCTTTCACCATCCTGAGAGATCTTTCTCTATACACTAAAGCTGGTTCATGTCTTTTCTAAATGTGCTTCTTGGAAGAAAATACAAGATTTGAGTTATGATTTGACCAGAACAGAATGTTTCTACTTTTCTTCTGGATACTATTATTTTCTTAATGTTACCTAAGATCACATTGGCATTTCAGGCTGCCAGCACAGTTCTTTGTACAACATTTCACAAAGGAGGTAAGTTATGAATGTCTATTAAATTAAATTGCATTTGTCTAGGCCTCCAGATATTTTTCATACAATTAGCCAGTCCTGGATAGTATTTCATATAATAACTAGCAATGCCACCTTTATCCTATATGTTCAAAGTTTCATTTAAGAACCTAAATGAAGGATCTTATTTTTATTTCCATTAAGTATCATTTTATTATAATTATAGTCTGACAAGATATATTTTGTTCCTAACTTCAGACTTATCATCTGCAAACTTGTTGAGCCCTTATGTCCTTTAAATAATTGATGAATAAATTCAATTCAAATGAATTCTGTGAGCATTTATTAAGTACCTAGATAGTACTAGGCATTGTGCTAAACTCAATATACAAAGAAAATAATCATGCTGCATCTGCCTTCAAGCAACCTACATTCTATTGGTGTGTGCATGGATTGAAAGTGAGGAGAACAGCATATAAACAGAAAATCAAGTTCTAAATATATTGGAAGTAATTTAGGGAATGAATGCTAGCAAATGGGGGAAGATAGATGTCTCTAGGACAAGGGTACTTAGATGAGTAGGATTAAAAAAACTTTTAAAATAATTATTGCAACATTATTTATTTCCTTTATAATACTTTGTTTTTATGCATTTAAAAACATTATTCTGGGAAGGGGTCCATAGATTTCACCATAATTCCAAAGGGTCCAGGACACAAAAAAGATTAAGAACTCTTGTACTAGGAAGAGCCTCTTGAGTTAAGTTAGGGATTATGATAGGGTGTTGATTAGTTATAAAGAGGAGAAAATAGAAGGTTGTGTGCTGAGATCAATGAATAGACCAGTTTTGCCAGAACAAATCTGGCAAGAAGAGTAAGTGAAAAAAATCTGGAAAGTGGCCCGAGCCAGGCAAAGATGGGTTCTCAAAACAAACATAGGGATTTGTAAATATAACATCTATAGGCAAGAGAAAGCCACTAGAATTTCTTGAGCAGAAACTATAAGAAAAATGGTTGAGAGAGACTTAAAGACAAGATAATGTGCTATTACAATAGATCAGGAGAAGTGGTTAGAACCTATTGAGGTAGTAATTGTGTGAAAGGGCAGAAAGGGCAACAGGACAAACAAGGTTATAATGAGAATGCAAAATAATTAAAACTTAACTCATGTATTGGCTTAAATTAGGTCAATGAGCTGGAGAGAGGATGACATTGGAATCATTGGAATTCTAATCTACAATTTTTAGGAAATACCTAAATCCATTTCCACACTTTTTGAGTGGGTATTCTGAGTACATATTGGAATGGTATTCTTTCATTGTCTATAGACAATGTCTATAGTACAATGTAGTACTAGATTTGGAGTCAGCACTGGATAGAATTTGAATTCTACTACTGGGTTTTAGAATATCATGTAACCTTTAATGGGTTAGGTGGTACATTATACTGGTCAATGTTCTTAGCTATCTTTCAATCTGCTACTTGACCATTACCTTAATTTTTATCTGCTATTCTATGATAATCAAAGGCCATTATTGTGCTGTTTCTTCATAAACTAATAGCAAGATAAGTCTTCTTCATTAATTAATCAATTAGTTTTGAGTCTCTATACCAGTTTATAAAATAGGCTGGAAAACTTCTTTAGCCGAAGGCATTTTTTTCTTCTACTCTTTCTCAAATTGTCTGTTCTCTGTTGGCTTAAATAGTCATCATTGTTACTAATTGAAGAATTTATTAAGAATGTTACAAATAATACAATTACATATTGAATGTCTCAACAATGTATCAAAGTGAGAAAGAATGCAGTCAGAATTCTCTCTAATCAACACAATTGATTTCTCCTTAACTCTGGAAACACAGTTCTACTTTGGATGCCAAAATAATAAAAATAACATCAATGTTTAAATAGTACTATATGTCGTGTACTATACTAAATGCTTTGCAATTATTATTACATTTGATCTTCACAAAATCTGGGAGGTAGGTGCTATTACTACCCCTATTTTACAGATAAGGAAAATGAGACAAAATGGGTTAAGTGACTTACCCAGTGTCAAGAAACAGTTACTGTCTGAGGCCATATTTGAACTTAATCCTGACTCTAGGCTCTTATCTGTTGCTCCAAGTCTCTTGAGAATTCTTTTTAGGATACTTTTTTTCATAGCATATAAGTAAAATTCATTTCTCTTAGGACATATCTCTTTAGTCTTTCTTAAAGATGACTCCCTCATTTTCTCAGGAAACTGTTTCTTTCTCTCTCTCTCTGTCTCTGTCTCTCTCTCTCTCTCCTCTCTCTCTCTCTCTCTGTCTCTCTCTCTCTCTCTCTCTCTCTCTGTCTCTGTCTCTCTCTCTCTCTCTCTCTCTCTCTCTCCTCTCTCTCTCTCTCTCTCTCTCTCTCTCTCTCTCTCTCTCTCTCTGTCTCTCTCTCTCTCCTTTCCTCCCCCTCCTTTCTCCTCTCTCTCATACTACAAATGGTATCTCTCTTCAGCAGTTCGGTTCAAAATGCTTGGGAGATCTAATTGCTAAAATTTTCAACAAGAACATTTACAGGTTGAAAATTGACAAATGCTACAAATTTAGATTTGATTTATTGTTTTATTGATTGTCTAGATTCAAGAAAGTGATACCGTAGATCTTGAATTTTTCCAGCAGTGAAGAGGGATTGAACAGTAATGGCCTGTTTCCCCCTTGAAATTAGATAAAGGTAATCTACTGTTATTTGAATATTGCCAATCTTCTTCAAAGGAGTTTTTTCAGGGTCTATAAAGAATTCTTAATCCTCCTTTAGTGGTCTTCTATCTGTAGATTTCTGAAGCCTTTGATGATATAGAAGTTTAGTGCCTTATAGATAGGACCGAGCTCTAGGGAGTTCCCAGATGTTTGTTTTAGAGACCAGCTCATTCACAGTCCTTTTGTCATTTACTGTCCCTTGTGAGTTTTGTTTTCACAAGCCAATACACTGACTGCCCTTAGAGGATGTTTTTATTTACTTTCTCCTCATTTTTGTTCTGAATTTTGATGTCTGCCATTTTCCAAATGTGGGTGAGATTTTTTTTTTTTTAAATCTTTGGCTTCCTTGCTTGGAGATGACAGAATGATATTCTTTTACCACCTCATCATTAAGTACTTCATCAGCAATTCTACTCATGCCCAAGGGTTTTTCCTCCCCCTTTTTTGCTTTACTGTTTTCTGTGGTGCCTCCTGCTTCCCCATTTCTCTTCCTAGGTCAGACATTTTCCCAGTCATCTTTCTGACTCTCTTTTGATGCATGTCACAGCCTAAGCAGCATCAGCTGCTGCTTTGGCGTTCAGGACCTTCCTGAAGCAACTTGCTGCCAAATTTACTAGATGTCTTCTCTCTCTCGCTGTGCTGCATTTCTCTCCTTGTCATTCAGGGGTAACAGTTCAATGATCTTTCCCCTTCTCTGTCCACTGAGTTCATTTACAATTTACAGTCCAAACAGTTTCTGGTTGTCAGCTTGCCTGACTGTAACTTCTTCGATATTTACTTTTCTCTTCCTTCTTTCAAATCTTTGCTGTCACCTTTTGTCTCTGGAGTTGTCACTGCCTCTCCCCAAACTGCTTTTCCTCCTCCCTCTTGGATCTCTTTCTTTCCCTCCCTTTACTTTCCCCTCTCCCACATCACCTCTTTCTTGTATTTTTCCCCCTTTCACATTTGCAGGAAAGGAAGGTCTTGAGTGAATGTGGAGATGGCTTAACCATTGAATCTTCTGCTTAATTAAGGCTCAAGTGAGAACCAGATGGAGAAACTTGGTGGCTAAATTGTCCTCTGCACTGAACTAGTCTAAGCCTTTGACACTAAGACATTAAGCCAGCTGTTCTATTTCTTGTTTGTCTCTGGATCCAACTGGGGTTAATGTACTGGTCATTCACCTCTTTAGATTTGTTTGAATGTGAATTTTGATCACAAACAAAAACATGTTTGGCAATTTAAAAATAAGACTCTGATTAAGTTTGCCTATCTAAAATAAAACTGCCTTGCTAGATTGGTCTTTATTCTAGGAAAGGCCTTTTGTTAACATGATTTTGAGACTGTCTTTTAGTTTTAAGAACTCTAGGACAAAAAACAAGTTGAAATTTTGACTATTTTACCTGAAGTTAAACCCTGAGTGGAGTTCATGGGTAGAAAAAATTCATGCATTCCTTTTCCAAGTGAAATTATGGTTCAGCATTTGGTTAGCCTCATGAGCATTTGAGGAAATGCTAATGTGCTGACTGGGATGGTTTCATTCTGGTTCTGAAGAATCTGTTGCTTTGCATGCTATTTCTGGAATTCAGTAATAAAGGTAGCTGTAGGTTTCTGCTTTGGATGGAAATTTGCTTTATTTCTTATTGAAAGATTTCAGATTGTATGATCTCAATTCAACATTTATTTAAAACCTATCATAGAAACAGAATGTTTCCAAGCCAGAAGAGACCTTCAAGAACTATCTAGTCCAACTCATTCCTAAAGAAGGAATCATTCTAGAACTAGGCTATCAAGTCCTTGCTTGAAAACCCCCAAAGGGACGGGATTTTACCACCTATCATAATAACCCCTTACACTTTGGAATGGCTCTTATTATTAGGAAATTTCCTTTTACATCTGATCTGATTTTGAATCTTTGAAACTCCCAGCCAATGATCTAAGTTTTACCCTTTGAGACCAAACAAAAATAATCTCATCTCTCTTTTATGCAATATCCTTTCAAATATTTGAAGCCACTTAATTTTTCCTACTCTATCTTTTGACACCCCTTTCCCAACATCAGTTTTGCCACAGCTGTAACTAGGATGGAATAACTTGGGTATTGATCCAGGGTGCTGACATGACATTTTAATCTCTTAAGGAGATTATGAAAAACAGTGTAGTATCATGGAAATAATGCCAGGTTGAGGGTATGAGGGCTCAGTGAATGGGAGGGTCAGCAGGTGATTTTTCCTAAGGTTTGTTCAGAACTTGCTACCTTTACTGTATTGTACTCTAGCAACCTACACTTCCTCAATTAGTTGGCACCCTAAGATCCTATTGCTGTTTCTCTCTCCCTGTTTGGTTCACATCTATAACCCCATGCAAAGATATTGGTGAGATTCTTTGGGATCAAAATTTCCCCTCTCTTTGTCCAATGAATCATTGACTCCCCTTTCCCTTAATATTTTTTGACTGTAGTGAAAGATTTCCTACTTGTGACTAGTCTTTTTTGCAGTGTATGATAGTAGGTGCTATAGGTACAAGATCAGTAGGAGCTAGTTCCTGACCTCAAGGAGCTTACATTCTACTGGAAGCAGAAAAATAAGAATACAAATATTCAAATATGATTAAAAGCATTCTTTGGTTTGGGAAATTTAGCATAAATGAAAGTAAACTGGAACCATTACTTCAAAATGATATTAAAATCCAAGAGCAATTTAAACTTTGATTAAAAAAATCAAATATTAGAGGTTTTTTTTTTTTTTTTCATGAAAAGTTCCTAGTCTTGGTTTATTTTGTTCAAGGCAATAAGCCTTAGGTAAGAGATTCTAAAAAGTAAGATTTTTCTACAATTCTCCCCCTCCCCATCTCCAATCAGAATTTCAATGTGCCCTAACACCTGGGAGATGATAATGCCTTGTATTTACATAACCTCTATCTTGAGGAACTGAAAACACTTTGTATGCTTTATCTAATGAATCTTTAATTTCTCCCAAGGTAGGAAGAGGGGAGATATTATCATTACCATTTACAAATGAGGAAACTATTGCATAGATAGGTGGAGTAAATTACCACCACATCACAAAATGAGTTACTGCAATGAATCACTGGCAAAGCTCAGATGGAATCTAGATATTTTTACTTTGAGTGTAATAGACCTTCTATCTATGATTTCCAACCCTGGTTTTATGCTTCTGTTTTATCTTAGGAGGTGTCCCAAAATTCTCAAAGCAAAATATATTTGGATAATTTTTTTTTTTAAAGGAAGCCATATGACAATATGGGAGCAAGTGGGGAAAAATGGGATCATAAAACAAAGAAAGTTCTAGAAATCTGAGACATAGTAGTAGCCAGTGCTACCTCTTAAGAAGGTTATGAAAAACAGTGTAGTGTCATGGAAATGGCACTAGATTTAAAGTCAGAGGACTTGCGTTCAAATCCTGCTCATACTTGCTGCCAGTATAACCATGGACAAGTCAATTCACTGAGTTTTAGTTTCCTTATATATTAAATGAAGGAATTGAACTCTGAAGTCCTTCCATCTCTAGGTCTTTGATTCTATGACTAATGTCCAAAATTCACATTCTAGTTTTGCCCCTTACTACCTGTGTGAACTAAATCACTTAATCTCTGAGTCTGTTTCCTTATTAGTCAAATGAAGGGATTTTCTAGATAAGCCCTAAAGTCTCTTAGCTTTTATGTTATATTTCTGTGATCCCTTGTAAAATGACAAGACTTTTTCTCATTCCAAGAAGTTAATTAGTCATAGCTACCAATTAATTCTTTAAATAATTATTTTTAAAATATAATAATTAGAGAGAAAATTATTGCTTCCTTCATGAAATATAACACAGTGGAAAGATCCCTGGATCTTAGACAGAAGACTTGGGTCCAGATTCTGGTTCTGCCACTTACTCTTTATGTGATTTTGGGTAAATCATAACTTATGGGTCTCAGTTTCTTTATCTGCAAAATGACAGGGTTAGGAAGGGAGAACGAGAGAAGGATATTCTGTATGGCATCTAAAGTCCTTTCCAGCTCTAAATTTAAAATATTTATCTGAACATTTTATCAATAAATACTTCTGCACATCCACAACATTACAATTGGTCTTTAATGACCCACCAAAGGAGTCTGATATGTGTGGTAAGTCATCAAAAACAATCGAATTATATGTTTTAAATAGGAAGACTCCTAGAACTGGATGCAACTTTAGAGATCATCTACTCTTGAGTCCCTCAATTTAAGAGTTGAGAAATAGACCCAGAAAAGTAGAGTAATTTATTCAAGTTACATAGCTAGTTAGTGTTAAGCATAGCTTATTGTATCCTAATTCTTTGAAAATTGGAAATGTGTGTGAGTTAAACAAGGAAACTCTATTAATCCCAATTTCTAATAAATGATTAATGTTTCACTTATCTGACAATTCAACTTCCAGTAACTTTCAGAGTATAGCTGAAACCTATAAGTAAAAGTCTTGATAGTAAATAAAAAATGGTGAAAATGAATAGAGGGCTCTCTCTCTCTCTCTCTCTCTCTCTCTCTCTCTCTCTCTCTCTCTCTCTCTCTCTTTCTCTCTCTCTCTCTCTCTCTCTCTCTCTCTCTCTCTCTCTCTGTGTGTGTGTGTGTGTGTGTGTGTGTGTGTGTGTGTGTATGTTTCTCTCTGGCTCTCTCTGCATGAGCAAACAAGCTAAAAGTCTTTTCACTGAGAAGACAACCATAGAAAGAGCGATATTTTTGGAGTCAAAAGACTAAAGTTCAAATCCCTAGCACACTTTCTATCTTACTCCCTTTGTGTGAGTAAGTGGCCAATTCATCTCTATGGCTGTCTCATCTCTAAGGAGGAGCTGGTCTTCTCTAAAGTTTCTTCCAGGTCTAAATCTATAATCCAAAAGTGGGGCACTAACAAATCCCTGGGTCCTTTTAATATCGAGGTAAACTACTCACTCATTTCATTGGGCAAAGGCTAAACCCTGTGTTCTATTTGTTTACATTGGGATAAGAATATATTTTAATAAGATTTATATAAAATCTATCTATATATATATTTAAAATACACACACACACATAAATATTTTAAAATAGTTGAAATAAGTTTTGGCTCCTAGGAATAAGATTCACATTTAAGAAACTTCTCATTTCCTGATATTATATTTTTCTTTCTTATCATTAATCTCATCATATCTATTTTCTCTTTGATCATAACCAAAAAAATATATTGAAGTCTTCCTCATCTTGGAAAAGCCCTGATTTAATCATAACATTCCCTACATTATCCTATACTTATACATTTATCTTCAAACCTGTTAGTATTGGGTAATCTTCATTTATTCACTACAAATTCACTTTTCAATTCTTTATATGGCTTCATACCCTACACTTAATTGAAATTATTCTCTCCATGGTTGTTACTAACAATCTCTTACAGGCAAATATATCCTAATATTTGGGATAATGATAATGGCTTTTTCTCAGTCTTCATCTGCTTTGACATTTCTATAACTTTTGATGCAGTTGACCTCCTCCTCCTCCTAAATACACTCATCTCTCTATTTTCCATGACTATTCACAGTTCATTTTCCTCCGACCTGTCTGATTGGTCCCAGTGACTTACCTTTACTGGCTTATTTTCCATCTCTTGGTCCCTAAATGTAAGTGTCCCCTGTGGCCCTTCTTCTTTTCCTCTCTTTCTATATATTTTCCTATGTGATCTCAAAAGCCCCTATAAATTTATTTATCATCTCTGTATACACACACAATAATGTACAACACATGTTTGTGAAATACATGTGTAAGTATGTGTATGTATGTATGTATGTATCTAAATATCTATCTCTCCATCTCTATCTATCTATATGTCTGTCTGTCTATCTATCTATCTATCTATCTATCTATTATCTAATTCTCCATAACTACAATCACACATTTCCAAAATTCAACATCATCATCTGGAAACATCATCATCATCATATTCTTTAAAGATATTCCTCTTCCAAACTTCCCTGTTTGTGGTGAATGCACCATCATCCTTTCAGTCAAGCAGGTTGACAACCTTGTACCTTCTCTGACTCTGTTCTCTCCCCCCCATCCCCACTCCCTGCCCACATAAATCTCTATCAATTCTATCTCTATAGATTTTTTTGCATAGACCTAGTAGTGGTATCATTGGATGAGAGGGTATACAGAGTTTAGTAACTTTGGGGGAATAGCTCCCCCAAATTGCTGACTGGACTATAGCGGGCTTCACAAATAGTAGCTTAAATACACCTGTCCAGTATTGTCTCTTATCAGTCAATTAATAATTATTTTTATTAATATTAATATTAATAAACATTTATCAAGAGCCTCCATGTACCTGACTTTGGGCTAAGTTCTGGAGATACAAAAAAAGGCAAAAGTTAGTATCTGCTCTCAAGGAGCTCACAGTCTAATGGAGAAGGCAGTATGCCTCTATGTATCTAATATATATACATATATATATAATATCTAGATCAAATTGGAAGTAATTAACAGAGGGAAGACCCTAGAATTGAAAAAATCAGGGAATTCTTCCTGTAGAAGATAAGATTTTTGCTGGCACTGGATGAATGGAAACAAGGAAGCTGGGAGTTGACAATGAGGAGGAAGAACATTTCAGGGATGGAGACATTACCGTCATCCATTTACTGTAAAATGCCTGGATTCAGGAACTGGGGTAAACAGCAAGCAAGCCAATGTCACTAAATTTCAAGAGTATGAGAGAGGGGTGTAAAGTATAAGTAAGCTGGAAAGGTTTTGTGTGTGTGTGTATGTGTGTGTGTGTGTAGATTATGAAAGTATTTGAATCCAAAATAAAAGATTTTAACTTAAATCCTAGAGAAGCAGAAAGCTACTGCATTTTATTGTTTAGGGAGATGACATAGTCAAGTCTATCCTTCTCTCTCTTCTCATATCTAGGCCCTCATTTTTGCTCTTCTAGACTACAACAACTTCCAATTTGTTCCTCTTATATCTCACCTTTTCCTTTTCCTGTCCCTCATTCACATAGCTGCCAAAATGATCTCCCAAGACATTCCCATGCTCAAAAGTCTGCAATAGATTAGTCTATATTGTCTTAGGGGTAAAATATACTCTTAAATCTGGCATTTAAAAGACCCCATAATCTGACTCCAGATCCTGAAAGATATAGTGGATATTCCTTTCATATTTAGGTTGGATTAACTGAATCCTGTGGTCCCTACCAACATAAAATTCTCTACTTCTCTGATTTTTATACTTTTACAATCTTATTATAGATTATTTCCTACCAGGTGTTATATATTCCATTTAAACTAGAATACCAAAACTGTTCTCTGAACTCTCCCTTCTACCTTCAGCTTGCCTACATGCATTCACCTAAGCTGTCCCTCATTCCAAAAATATGCTCTCTCCTCAGCCTAGTTTCTTCTCTTTTTCTTAAGTATCAGCTCAGGTGCCATCCCCTCTAGAAGAGTATCCCTGTGAGTGTTTGTTTGTTTGTTTTTTTTTGTTCTCAAACATTCCCCAAACATAGCCTTTATCTTCTTTGTCCCCTTATGATCTATTATTGTTTCTGTTTTATAAAAGGACTAATGACATAAGAGGCTGATATCTTGACTTGTACGTAAATTGGGTTTAAGTGAGACAGAACAAAGTCTGTCTTGTACAAAGTCTTGTACAAAGTCATCAGCCTCACTCTTCCACTCATTGATATCCACTGGCAAGACAAGAGCTAAGATGACTGGAGGAAGGCCCAGAGTGCAGTTAATGACCTTGGTATCTTTTATGTTTGACTAAGTTCTAAGTACCTGTTCTACACTACCTGCTTAAGCTGCTTTCATGTCCATTGAAACAAATTGTTTTCATCCACTCATTTTTTTCAGAGAAAGTCTTCACAAAATTAGAATGTATGTCCCTCCTAACTCACTGACAAGTTTGAGACCTCTGTGATGCCTCTACCTGGTTTAGCCCATCTGCCAAGATGATTTATCAGAGTGTAACAATGCACATGCAATGCCTGATTTGGAGCCACAGTAGAGAACTGAATGTCAGGTAGACACCAAAGGTGGATGAACAGCCCTGAAAAGAGCTTAGAAGCTCTCAAACCAGATGTTAATCCATCTTATACACCTATTCAACTCTATTTTGTGCTTATCTGTGCATGTGATATGTCCCCTTAATATAATAAGGAATATATATATATATATATATATATATATATATATATATATATATAATAAAAATAATAATAAGGGATAGGTCCATTTTTGTCTTTGTGTTCACAATGCCTTGTCCATACATAGAATAATAAATGTTTATCAATTGAATTCACTGTCAAGTAAATGAAGGGTTACTTTTATTTATTTGTTTATTTGCTGAGGCAATTGGGGTTAAGTGACTTGCCCAGGGTCACACAGCTAGGAAGTGTTAAGTATCTGAAACCAGATTTGAATTCAGGTCCTCCTGAAGAGTTACTTTTAGTAAAAGACTATCACTTTACATGTTTCTGGTGATCAGAATTATGGTCTTAATTATGGTCTCATTTGATCATTTCCTGCCCTATAAAGAAGGTAAGGAAGATAGTAGATAACAGAAGGGAAGCAAATAGTCCACCATCACTTAACTAGTTAATATCTGAGTCAAGCTGATGATCCAGGGCTCATAATTTCTAACAAGTTCTACCAAGTTCTCTTTCCACTAGTCTATACCATCTCCAGAGATGCTGACTAAAAATCAGTTCAGAAATGATAAGTGGAAATGAGCTAAAATGGGCACAATGAATGCAAAGGCATTTAAGTTATAAAGGAAAGAACTCAGTTAAGATATTATAAGTATTTGTCAAGATGGCCTTGTAGATAGAGTTTGTTGTTGGAAGAGTGCTTATGGACTATATTGGTCAATACAAGAACCTCACATCCTGTTGTACCATAATTTTGTTTGATTTAGGTTTTAGGGATTAAAATAGGACTTGAACATCAAAAGACATACTCCCGAGACAGTGGAAACTGCTTGAACACTAGCAGTGAAGGGGTGGTTTGTTTCAGTAACTCAAACCACATCCCATGAGAAAGTAATTTATAGGTTGTAGTAAAAATGAAGATAAATATGAAAGCATTTGAGGCAATTTATATTATGTCAATAGAGAAGGGAACTACCTTTTTTCTATTCTGTTTTAGGGAAATGAATATTACTTGAAAATGCCAAGGCAAAAGCACAATGGGAATAGTATAAAGTTTATAATCTGTCACCTTTGGTCTCTCTCTCTCTCTCTCTCTCTCTCTCTCTCTCTCTCTCTAAACAGGACAACTGTTTCAAACTATTACTTGGAGCACAACTAGCCTTTGACCTGAATTAGCTAGATTTCTTTCTTAATGCTTTACTCTCAGGAGATATGTCAAATCAAACACACACAAAATAAAGTCCTATTAGGGTCTTGGTTAAAAAAAACAAAAACAAAGATACTTGACTTTGAGGATATGTTTGAATATATCCATTTGATTATATACATTAATTTTCCATATCTTTCTAGACTCTATTATGTAATAAGAATTGATGATAATACCCTGTCTTACACATACTTAGTAAATATTTGCTATTGATTAGTGTTCTGGATCAATCAATAAGATCTTATTAAATGCCTACTATGTGTCAAGTATGGCATTATGTCATGATAGTATTGTTAAGTTCAGTCCAATATACTTACTAAGGTAGAAATTAGAATAACATATTTTAATTCAGTTGGAAGGAAGAAATAATATTGAAATGGTTCAGGAACATGGGACCTAAACCATTTTACTGGTAGTAGGAAAGAAAAGTAAATAGATGAGTGTGGGAGAACCTGCTGAAACAGAATTTTTAGGACATACTGAGTTACTGGGGTGGGGGATAAAAGAGGAGGATGTTTCAAAAATGACATTGTTCAAGTCCTGGATGCTCATAATAAAAACCAAGAAAACTAAAAAGAAAAGCAGGTTGATTTTTTTTTGAGATAAGAGAGGAGATGAGAATAGGGTGGAATAATAGCAATAACAAATTTTTACAGGACTTTAATTTAAGGTTTGTGAAATATTTTCCTTGTGATATATCATTAGTTGAACTTGGGACATGTGTGATTCATTCCATTCTCTAATAGAGAACAGTCTTCGAATGGGGATATTACATTTTCACATTCTTAAGGAATGATTTAAAAATGGATTCTCAGATGGCAAATAATGCAGTGGGGGCTAGTACTCAAAGCTTATACAGAATTATCAGTCCAATTAATCAAAAACATATATATCAATATAATAACTGCATCTGGTCTTGGTCTAGGTGCTGTTGAAACTGAGACAAGAACAGATCAGTCATGAGATCAACAAGATGGAGGACTAGACATTTTCTCTGATCTCCTGATCTCTCAGATCTCTTTAAAACAGAAATTAGGGACCAACAATAAAACAACTTCAGCTGTCTCCATTTATTTAGGACCTCTAGAATACAAAAGAAAGTAAAACCAAAAATGAACCTCTGAATGAACTTCTACACTGAGCTCACTCAGCACTCTTCTCTCATCTCCTACACTACCAATATTGAGCTGCATTTGGCCAATGCAGGAATCTGTCTGACATGATGACTCACAACCAAACCCAAGAGCTGCAATTGTTTTCCCTCCCTCTCTCCAAGGCCATGGAGATCCTGCTTCTAGGCTCTCATGTTAAAGCTGCCGCTCTGGCTATAACAGTCAACCAGCACTGGGGCAATGCCAGTGCCTCTGCCTTGGCAAGGCTTTAGAGATAGGGGTTTTCTGGAAAGGCTGGGGGAGGGCAGTGGTCTATGTTGCTAAAGATCCCCACAGGAGGGCCAGGAACAGAGGAAAGGGGAAAAAGCTCATATCTGCTCTTGAAATAGAGCTCAATACTCCTCATGCTTCATCCTTCCAGAACCTCAGAGACCCAGACTACAGAAATCAACCCTGAAGCACCAGTGTGGCAGCTCTCCCAACTCTGATGCTGGGTCATTGGACTGAATAGCAAACAATAGAATGGGGAATAGGAACAGCTCAGTGTGTGTGTGTGTGTGTGTGTGTGTGTGTGTGTGTGTGTGTGTGTGTGTTTGTACCACTGTGCAGCACTTAACCAATCCTGAGGAAAAAACCTCAAATTTCAGCTGGGACAAATTCTGTCCCTTCAGAAGTCACTTGGGGCATAGACTTAGGCTGATGAAACATGAATTGTTCATCATTAGAGCAGGCTGAGCTACTTTGAGTTCCAGCCTCTAAAGAATCTACCCTCAAAGGGGAAGGAGTCAGACATTGAACAAAATGGGGGAAAATAAAGAAAAAAAAATACCCTCAAATTACCAGAGATCTCAGAAGAAAGAAAGCTCAAAGACCTTGAACATAAGTAGATAAATCAAGAAGAAAAACATTAATGGTTAAAAGAGATATAGACTTCAGATATAACAAATTAGTTTAGACATATATGAATAAATACTGCAAAACAAAGACAAGTGTTAGCTTACTTAATTAGACAGAGAATCCTATGGAATGTGAGGAGAACATGGAACCACAATACTGTTCTTGATTTATTCAAAAAAGAAATGAGAATTATGAGAGCAAAATTTATGGCTACATTACAAAAATAATAATAATAAAAAAAGAATAAAAAAACCAGAATCTACAATGGCAGGACTTACCAAAGAAACAAAAGAGAGAACAATAGATTGGGACTTCAAATACACATAAATGAAGGATCATCTAGAAGATAAGAAGCAAAAAACCTTAACATTTAAAAAGACTCAGTACACAAGCAAAATATCTCAAAAATATGAGTAGAGACAAGAGTATCCCAGAATATGACAGGACAAAAATTCCTTAACAATACTAGGCAGGACATAATAGAAAAAAATGGCCTTTTTTTCTGAAAAAGAGCTTCTGGACTTTAAACTTCAAAATATCATTTGAGAGAATTCATAAATTGGCTCCAGAAAAAAAATCCCAAGTCTGCCAACTCCAAGATATATGATTATTAAATTTAATCATTTAATTCAGAAACAACAAATTTTGCAAGCACTTAGGACAAGACCTTCAAATACAAAGGAAAAGAGATTTGAATAACAGGAGATCATTCTGCACCCACTAGAAAATGTAGAAAGAATGGAATAATATGATCTGAAGAGCAATGGAACTCTGAATGCAGCCCAGAGTGAATTATCCTCAAGATCTGTGCTTAACCATAAATGAAAGAAGGTGGATGTTCAATTGTAAAGAGGCATTTGAAACATTTTTAGAAAGAAAATCAGAACTGAAAATATTACTTGCTCCTTGAATGCTCCAAACAACAGAAATATAGAAGATGGGAGTAAATGCAGCAACCAAGGACAGTGATAGCAAATAGACCAGATAGAAACTTCTTTTAAATATATGTGAGACAAGGTTAAATCTGTTTAGTGATATGGTATAAAGTTCTAGATTAAGCCTAATTTCTGCCAGGCTGTTTTTCAGCTTCCCAGCAATTTTTAAAAAATCAAATAAGAAGTTACTATTCCAGGTAATTTATGCTTTCCACTTTGTTAAACACTGGTTTATTCACATCCTTTTCCTAATTCTTTCTTACATAGTCAGTTCCATTAATCTATCTCTGATGCCTATCTTTTGTAAGCATGTTAGCATAAAAGAGTGTTGTGCTTTGTCAAAGGCTTTTTCTTGCATCTATTGAGATGTTCATGTGGTTTCTGGTACAAATTCCTTTTGGTTATAATGGATAATTTTTTGGGAAGGCTTAATTGCTATAGTTTATGAACAATATTGTGTTTAAAGTTTTAAGTCCATATTCATTAATGATAATGGTTTAAGACTATATTTCATAAAAGGATTCTGTTAGAGTGCTTTTTTTCTTAAGTTTTGAGGATCATTTGTGTGAAATATGAGTACTAACTATTCTCTTTTTTTTGGATAGAATTATCCTGTGAATCCATCAGGGCCTAGAGTTTATTTTTCCCTTTGGTAGCTTCTTTACAATTAGACCTATTTCTTTTTCTGAAGCCAGGTTATTTAAATCTCCTGGTTTGATAATTTGGTTGTTTTATATATATGTGTATACACACACACACACACACACACACACACACACATACACATACACATATTATATATTGCTGAGGCAATTGAGGTTAAGTGACTTGCCTAGGGTCACACAGCTAGGAAGTGTTAAGTGTCTGAGATCAGATTTGAATTTAGGTTCTGCTGCCTTTAGGGCTGGGGCTCTATCTACTGCCATTTAGCTGCCCCTGGGTATTTTATATTTTTAAGATTATTCTATTTCTTCTGTGTTCTCTGTTGTTAACATATAACTCTACAAATATGTTCAGATTGTTCATTTTATTCTTCTGGGTTTGTGGGGAATTTGTCTTCTTTATTTGCTATTTTATTGATTTTATTTTCTGCCCTTTTCTTTTTAATCAGATTAGCTTCAGGTTTATAAATTTTATTAGTCATTTCAAAGGGAACCAACTTTTAGTTTTATTCATAATTTCTATGGGTTTTATTTCAAATGTATCCATTTCTCCTCTAATTTTTAATATCTCCTCTTTTGTGTTTTTATCAGTCAACTAGTCCTATTTATTAGATTAATTTTTTTTTTTGCAATCCTTTCTAGAGAGAATTTCTTTCACTTCCTTCATTTTACATCTTCTCTTTCTTATCTATTCTAGTCATTCATTTTCTGGTTCCTAACCCCTATAGTTACATATTGCACATGATTTTAGACTTTTTCAGTATATTAATTAGTTGAGTTGACTTTTTTCCTCATTAAAATGATATAATTTTTTGTATGGTGGGGGGAGGAAAGGATGAGGAAAAAAACTGAAAATAACTAATAATATGAGAAATAGAAGATCATTATAAAATTTATTTTAAAAGAAAGAAAAAACAAACATGGATCAGATGGACTTTAAGCTTCTCACCTTTAGGGCATCCAGTATAATATATAGTCTTTAAGTAGTGACTCAGGAATCAGTCCCAAGGACCTGGGTTCACTAATTCTATTAACCATTTTTACCCATATTTTTCTTCCGCAAAATGAGAAGTAGAGTAGAAGGTGTCTAAGGTCCCTTTTAGATTCTTCCCTTGATTAGGTAAGCAATGGATAGTTTTTTAGCAGTGGAATGACATTATCAGAGTGTGCATATAAAGTCTATTTTCTGGAACCTCTAGTTCTCCCTCTCCATTTATCATGTCCACAGAGTCATTGTGACAGAAGATTTTCTTACATTAATTATATTTACAAGATTTCTACCCATGATTAGCTCTTTGATGCTGAAGGTTTGAGCTATGCCTCAATGCCAAACTCCCTTTTAGTTGAGCAGAATGTGTGAAACAGAGTCTTAGAGGAATATTGGAAATGGACCTTTTAATATTAATTCTTGGCCTTCACTGCTAACTGAGAGTCTATTAGAAAGTCAAATTCTATCAGGGGGTTCATTAAAACCAACCTGAGAAAGAAAGTTAAACCAATAGAAAGGCAGCAGGAGCAAAGTGGGGAAAAATACTCTTAGCTGAACCAATCATTGATTTTCCCCAGGAAGCATCGCATTATCTTGATGTTTTCTATATTGGTCTCCTCTCCAGGGAGCCAATTCTGTGTAGCACATAAGTTATTGGCACCATTTTGCTTTTGGAGGTCCATCTTCCCATAGCTATGATATAGTCATGGCTCTAGGACCCCTACTGTAAGCAGTGATTTACAATAGAGAGAGATCTAATCTCAAGACCAAACTCTAGATTAATGATAGAACCTTGGACAAGTCACTTCACCTATTTAGGCCTTAATTTCTTCATCTATAAAATGAGATTTTAAAATTAGATAATCCCCAATTTCCATTATGTAATGGTCTTTTCTAGATTATAATATTTTGTGATTCTAGGATTGGATTCAGCTCATGAATGAATGAATGAGGGAATGAGCACTAGTTAAAGGCCTAAGGAAATGGCAAACAATTATGATATTTTTGCCAAGAAAACCCCATGGAGATATAAGTGAGGGTGGGAGTGGTAAGCAGCACTATAAAGGAGTAAACCAACACACCCCATTCAGAACAATGACAAGCTCAATTTGATCATGGCTCATGATTGCAGAACTGGAAAGGGAGGGGAAGGAAACAAATTGGTTGTGAAGTTTTAAAAGAGATATTCCGAGAAAAAAGAAATAAAAGAAAACATGGCTGGGGCTTTTTTAAAAAAATGGTTATCTGGGAGAGGTGGTGAATAGCATGTATAACAAGGACCATAGTGTCCTTTGGTCTTTCAGTGTTTTTCCCCAGGTTGTTTGGATAAAAGATCCTCTGGTAAGATCAGCAATTGCTCAGCTTTCTCATTATAAGCATCAATAAATGAAGAAACATTTTAAAACTCCTATGTACCTGGCACTGTGCTAGGTGCTGTATATACAAATGAGACAGTTTTTATTCTCAAAGATTTCATATTCTATTAGCGAAACATCATATATAAATATATACAAGATTTTTTTTTTTTTTTTTTTTAGTGAGGGAGGATTAAGTTAATGGGACTCTAGCTGCTGAAGGGAAAGACTTCATTTAAAAAGTAGAAAAGGGGAACTAGGTAGCATAGTGGATAAAGTACCAAACCTGGAGTAAGGAGAATCTGAATTCAAATATGACCTCAAACTAAATGTTTGTAAATCACTGGCTATGTGATGTTGGACACATCACTTAATACCAATTGCCTAAAGAAAAAAAAAAGAAGGTAGTGAATGAGTTGAGTTTTGAAGAAAACAAGGGATTCTAAGAAGTGGAGGTAAGGAGGAATTGCATGTCAGGAATAGAGGAAAGACTGAGCAAAGGCATGGAAAAGATAAGAGAATGGTATGTAAGGAATTATAAGAAGGAAAAGGACTGTGAAAGAAGAGAGATTTTGGAAGCACAACCTGTACTGAAAAAAGCACTTGATTAGGAGTCAGAAACCTTGGATTCAGGTCTTGGATCTCCCACCTACTAGTTATGTAACCCCAGGCAAGTGATTTGACCTCTCTGAGCCTGGAAAATAATTGGACAAAAGGAAAATAATGTATGGTCTTTTGAAGCGTTTAAGCCAGTGAACCTAAGGAGAAACAGAGCTAGCTCCTGACAAAAGCAGGGACTTATTTCAGAGAGCAAGTAGATCATGCCTTCTCTGATGGTTCAGTTCAGGTAATAAATGTACTTATGGGCAGTATGCCTTGTCCTTTTGCCTTCCAAACTTTTGGAATATGTGCAATGAGAGACCTCAGATGCTATATCAAATCATTTTTTAAAAATAATCCTTGGCTAGTGAATTTTGTGGCACAGCTTAGGTGGCCCAATAGATAGCATGCTGGGCTGAAATAAAGAAATCTTTCCCTGAGTTTAAGTGTGATTTCAGAGACTTACTAGTTGTGTGGTCCTAGGCAAGCCATTTACCCTTGTTGACCTCAGTTTCCTCATGCGTAAAATGAACAAGAGAAGGAAATAGCAAACCACTACAGTATCCCTCCCAAGAAAATCCTCCAAAAGAAAATCCTCACAAAGAGTCAGACATGACTAAAAACAACAGCAATAAAGTGATTTTATATCCATCCTTCAAGACCTAATTCAAATTCCATTACCTTCAGGAAATTCAGCACTTGTTGACAGCCCAACTAAAGGGTGTGCTGGAGCCAAATCTAAGTGGCTTAAGAAAGCAGATGGTTAAATTTTTGGTATGAACATTTACATCTTGGAAATCAACAAACTCTACAAACCAGGGCTTGATTTATTGTTTTGTTGATTGTCTAGAGTTACAAAGTGTTGCAGAAAATGTTGATAATGCAGGTTCAACTTTAAAATATGTCCTTTTGGAGGCACTATGTTTACCAGCATAGTTTTGGCTCTACTCTTTTGGTTTATACTATTTTTTGCCTACTACTAACTTTTTAGGAAAAGGAAGAGAACAAGGAGAAAGAGGGGGGAGCAGGAAAATGTGAGGAGGAAGAGGAGGGGAAGAGGATGTGAATTGAATTTGAATGAGGAAGAGAACTGATTACAATACTCCAGATGGGGTCTGAGCAGGACAAAGTACAGTGAGACTTATCACCTGCCTAGTCATAAATACTGTGTCTCCTACTGAACCCTAAGATTTCATTTTATTTTTTTTAATACCCTTATCACATAGTTGACTCCTGATGAGGTCAGATTATGCTAACTCTTTCAGAATTTGTTCAAACTACTCTCTGGCTAAAAACTCTCCATTTTGTACTTATGAAGTTGATTTTTTTGAGCTCATGTAGATTTTACATTTATCTCTCTTAAATTTAACTTGTCAGATTTAACCCTATCTACTGCACTATCTGGCTGCCCTGGGCTATTTATGCCCATTATATTCTCCATTGCCCTTCCATTGCCCCACAGTTTTGTTTCCTTAAAGAATTTTCTATTCTGTAAAGGTAGACATATAACACCACTGGAAGAACATTGATGTTAAAAATGTGGGATTTTGTTTTCAAGAGAAACTTGGGGTATTTGAAGTCACTGAGGCATTTTTCCAACTTCCATCCAGCTGACTTTCTTCCTTCAATTCAATACTGAATTTTTTGATATTTGTTATATATTTGCAATCTCTCTCTCTCTCTAAGATATATGAACCAGCCAGCTCTTTGGCTTTTCTATCTAATAGCATATCTTAGTCTGGATAATAATCATTAACCATTTAGTTTTTGCTACTCTACAGTAGAGCAGCACTTGATGTTACAATCAGCAATATATAATACAGAAATGGAAGACTCTACAGGATCTTAGTATCTATAGGCAGTCTTTATTTTTTTTTTAATTTGGATTATGTTGGACAATTTCTATGACTGTTGCAAATATCACTGATGAGCACATGTATTCCTGTTTTATGCCTTACTTGATTTAATTAACTGGATGCAAGTTGTCTTTGGTGTCATATCTTTCAAAGAAGTAGTGATTCTTGAATTCATTCATTCATTCATTTAAATGTCAAATGCCTTATTGGAGTCTATAAGGAACATTTTGCTCTACTGAATCAAGTGATTAAAAAAAAACCATTAATGATGAATAACAGTAGGATCTTGTTTACTTTGTACCTTGAAGCTCTGAGCCTTTATCACTTGCCTTGACTTATGTTACTGA
Source organism: Antechinus flavipes (assembly GCF_016432865.1). Classification (NCBI taxonomy): domain Eukaryota; kingdom Metazoa; phylum Chordata; class Mammalia; order Dasyuromorphia; family Dasyuridae; genus Antechinus; species Antechinus flavipes. Next base: position 549,233,715 of record NC_067398.1, read on the forward strand.
CCTTATGTCACTTGAATTATGTCAAAGCACTCAGATGACTCTGGAGGAGAGAATAAGGCTAATGACTTGCCACAGCCTTGCCTTACATAAGTCCAATTCAGGTACATGTTAAAATGTCATCTTCATGATGTCATTAGTCCTCTTTGAGAATGAAGGATAAACAACAACAACCTTGAAACTGACTGTTTGCCTAAAGATTTGGTCTGCAATAGAATGTTGTTGCAAAAATCTTGTTTTTGTTTACTTGTTCACTTCTCATATTTTCATCAAGGATGCTTTCAATATGTATATAGATTATTCTCAGAAACAATTATAAAGATGAGAAAGTATGGAGATTGGTATTTATTGACTTGCTCTCCCTTTCTGATATTTGTACTGTTAGAGTACCTTATATACAGTAGACATTTAATAAATGTTGATTGAACAATTAAATTGATTTCAATAAGACAAAGTCTCTGGATAAATAATAAAATTGTTAAAGGAAGCTGCCAAGTAGACTGCTTTTGGGCAAGGGACAGAATTATAAAAGTAAGAGAAGATCAGTCACAGAGTTTTAGCCTTTGCACCCTTTTCCTTCTCCCCTCACACCGCACACATGCCTGTGTATATGGAGGGTTGATAATCCCAGGTATCAATCAGTTTCCTCAGAGGGGATGGAAGAGGGGAATGAAAAGGACAAATCCTTTAAACTCTAGAGGTGAGAAATGAGGGACAGTTTCTATAGTCACCAGCTATTGTGAGTGACAATTACTTTTTCTTTAAGTCCCAGGTCATTTGGTGGGACTTCCAAGTTGGGCTTATTGATCCATTATAAAAGTGATCTCTTCTGTATTTGATGTCAGTATTTTTTCATTCTTCTTACAAACTAGTTATGCCTTATTTGTATTCAAGTTACTTGTATACATGTCTTATCCCTTTTACTAGATTGTAGGACCCTTGAGGGTAAGGAGTACATTTTAATTATCTCTTCCGAGCACTGAATTAATGCTTAGCATACATACACAACGTTTTTATATGTTGTTAATAAATGTTTGTCATATGAATGAATGTACCAAGAATGAATGATTCTGTGGGAGAGGGGCAGAAAGCCTAATGCTGCCTTTACTTGATAGGGGCATTGCCTGAAGATCATGACGTCTTAAGACTCTTTTGGAACAATCCAGCCACTTCTGTTAGTCACAGGGCCTTAATCATGTACGCATTCATCTCCACCTCCTCCCCCCCTCCCCTTCCTGCCCTCCACTTTCCATCCTTTGTACTCCATCAGGAAATGGCCTTTTTTGTTCAGATATAAGATCTGTAGGAAGCATGTTCTGCCTACTTGATGATTCATTCCTTTTCATTTGCCATTTTTAAATGCTAGATTTTTTTTAGGACTTCAATGAATTGGCATACTTGGCAAGGAAAAGAATTGTAAGCTCCGACTCAGAGACATAACAACTCTGGGCATCAATCTCTCTCATTCTTTTGGGAGATGGTGCCACAATTTTCAACAGTTACAGGAATACATATGATGGAATTCTGTGAGATATAATGCTCTTCAGTGAAATACTCATCCATTCACTTTCCTTTGTTCTCTTCTGTGGGTGAATTGTGGGAAGAGTGATGCTAAACAAAAATCCATGTTACTTTAGCTGGAAATTTAGTTTGATTTGCATCTCAATGGGGGTGTTTATTCTTTTTATTATTTTCCATAAAATCAAAAGAGATTTTTTTTCCTAGGCAGTATAAACGTTTTGCAAGCAGAATACTCTTGCATCTTTTCTCTATCCCTCTGGTCATGATAAGCCAGAAGCATTCATCGCCAGAAATGGAAAGCATATTGCTCATCTGCCAAATGATCACATCTTATAAAAGTTCCACTTGTTTACCACGTGTGGAAACTTGGAGATTGAAAACAGAGAGGTTTATCTGCTTTAAACCTGAGACTATGAGCAGGCAAAGATGGGAAGTAGTGTGATACAGCAGGAGAAATTTGAATGTTTCAGTTCCATTGACTTAACTAGTTATATAACTTTAAGCAACTCATTCAACTTTTCTGAGCCTCAGTAATATCACTTGCAGAATGGAGACACTAAAGCTTGCAACCTCATAGAATTGTTTGAGGATCAAATGAGATTATTGGTTGATAGATTTTGAGCTAGAAGGAACCTTACATACAAGTCATCTAGTCCAACTCTTTAATTTTAAAAATGAGAAATTGAGCCTCAGATAGACTAAATGATTAGTTCATAGTCACACAAGTAGTAAGTGACAAGAACTGAAATATTAACTCAAGTCCAAATTCTGTATTTTTCCCACTGTAACATTCAATCTTTCTATATATATATATGTGAGGCAGCTGATGACTCAGTACATAGAGCACTGCATCTAGAGTCAGGAATACCTGAATTCAAATCCAATCTCAGACATTTCCTAGCTGTGTGAGTAGTTCAGTCACTTAACCTCTGACTACATGACAAAAGGATCCACTGGATCTAATGGAGGAGGAAATGACAAACTTCTCTAGTATTTTTGCCAACAAAACCTCTTGGACAGTTGGTCTACAGTAGGGGTCCTCAAACTTTTAAATAGGACAGTTCACTGTCCCTCAGACTGTTGGAGGGCCGGACTATAGTAAAAACAAGAACTTTGTTTTGTGGGCCTTTAAATAAAGAAACTTCATAGCCCTGGGTGAGGGGGATAAATGTCCTCAGCTGTCGCAGCTGGCCTGCAGGCTGTGTAGTTTGAGGACCCCTGGACAGTGTTACAAAGGGTCAGACATTACTGATCAGCTGAACAACCATAAAATATGTATATACACACATTATAGATATATTATTATATATAATGCATGCTTATGTGTCTGCATCTATGTACATATGTGTGTATATATATATCTATGAATATACATACATATATTTATATATATGTGTGGGGAATGTTTGATATAACCATAAATGATGAAGTGTTAATATGTTAATCATGTGCTAACATCAAGGTTCCCTTTATAAAGTTTGAACAACTCTGATGAGGAAGGGAATGATGCCACTGAAGGAACAAAAATTGACTCTTCTCATGGACTAGGCTTTAAATAGCTAAGCCCTGAACATAGCAATTTAGATGAGTTGAAATAGGAGTCAACAGTCAGTGAAGAAAGCTATTGTGAAGAAGTTCATTGTGTTTTTACTCAATTTAGATATGGGAAAATATGGATTCTCTCTTTTGTCACAGATATTTGATGAGGAAATTGATAAATCTCTTTGATCAAGATTTGGGTGATCCAAGTCATGAACAACTGCAGTAAAAACAGAAAAACAAGATGTTAGGGATGAGATGCAATTCATTCTATTCTTATTTGTTTTTAATTTCTTCTATTATGTCTCTATATTTTGAAAGCTTTCTGTTACATGTAATTGGGAGGTAAGTATTTGTTATGGTGATACATTTAAATTATTCTTAATTTTTACATATCAATAACATGTCTGAACTATTAGAGAAACAATTATTGCTATCTTTTTTCTTTTCATTTTTTCCCCATGGGATTCAGATAGAAAAGTTCTAGGAGATATAGCTATTACTGTTATTACTAGATTACACTATCATTTGCTCTTTATTTAGCCACAAAGTACAAAGAAAATGTGTTTAAAATTTCTTCATGAAACTAACCCTTGGTATTCAATTCAATCCGCAAATACCTTTTTTAGCATCTACTATGTATAAGGTCTTTTTATGGGTATTCAGGATACAGTGTTGAATAAGATACAGTCCCTAACCTCAGGGAGTTTATACTCTAGCAGGAAAGATAAGAAAGGGATACAAATAACTAGAATATAAAATATACTATCATACTATCATACTATCATAGAGGATTAGGCAAGTTACAAAATACTCCAATTATCTTTCTCCTTGTTACACTGTTTTCCAGAAGCACACAAGAATTTGTGTGAAAAAAAATTAGACTTGATCTATCTCTTCTTTGTTAAAGTCCATCTGAAAAATGGACCAAAAAAGCAGAACTTAATGGAAAACCAGATAACACATCTGAGTCTAGCTTTCTATATCCATTCTTTTTTTTTTTTTTTTTTTTTTTTTTTTGAGTGGGTGTATTTTTTTTTTTTTTAATAGCACGTAATTCTGAGTAAAGCAGGCAAAAGAGAAAAAGGAGGTGGGTGGAGAGCCAGGTGTCCCCTAAATGTGCAGTTAGCAGTAAACTTTTTCTCCTTCATTTGACTCCACTCCACCCTTCACCCACCACTCAGCATTTTTTCCCCCTTTTGGGCAGCAGGTTTTACATTGACTGAGCTCTCAGCAGTAGGCCTCAACCCTCCCTTAGATAAAAGGACAAATCAGAAGGTACCTATTACATGTCTGCGAGGCAAGAAACAAAGGCCTGATGCTGACACCCTCCCACTAACTTGGGTTTTAATGGTAGGTTTAATTTCCTCATGCTTGGTGAATGAATGGGAAAAACAAAACAGAAACAGCCAGGGTGTGGGCAGCGGCAGTAGTGGGGAACCGACAGCTGTTGCATTCATAGTTAATCAGGTGTGTCTGTCTTTGTGTAGCATCTGTCTGCTACTGTTGCCATGCCACATGTGAAAGGGGACCGAGGGGAAGGGCGGTATTCATGTTCAAAGCCACCATACTGACCTCTGCCTCTGTCTCCTCAGGATCGGCGAGCTTGTCTATTTAACTTGCCTATTATAGAAAACTGTAATTCTACTCTATTAGCCCACCCTAATCATTTGGAACTGACAAATTCAAGTTGGATCCAGATTGCTATAAATCTACTTAGGGAATCACGCATGGCTCATCCCTTCCCTCATCCCTTAAGGCTTTGCTTAAGATTAAATTTTACCCACCCATCCCCAAAATAATAATGATAAAAAGATCCAGATCCAAAGCGTGACCCACATTTCTGGATTTCCACCTTCTGTCTTTTTCCATTTTAAGAGAACTGAATGAACAGTTTGTACCCAAAGGCTGAGTCTCTAGGCTGTGGGGGTTTCCCTGTTAGATGAATCAGGGGCACCCACTCGCCCCTGAACTTGTTTGTCTCACGAGTCCTACCACATTGGCTTCATGTCTGCGTCACTATTGAGTCATTTCCCTGGTTGAGAACACTCACCTCAATCCTACTCGTGTCCTCCTTTTGTCCCCAGCTCCTCCTCCATCCCTGCTCAGGGTGACCCAAGAAGAGGGGAGGACGGAGGAGAGCTTCTGACGTCTGCTGGAATCTGTCCCACTCTGTAGGTTTTGCTAACCCAGACCTGGCAAGGGTGACTAGCTTTTCTGGATTATGGAGAAACAGCTGAAAATGAAAACAACTCTCTCTTCTCCACCTCCACCCCACAAACAATGTGGCAGATTGTACATCAGTGACTTATTATTACTCGAAGATCTTCTCCAGATGGAGGCTTTAACTGACCCCTCCCACCAGCAGCATCAGGGTCCTTCCCCCTACTCCTTTGGGGGCTGTTTCCTATTACAATTTTCTTCTGTTCATAGGCAATCTCTTTGGGTTCTTTGATGTGCTGAGTGGCTGCCCATAGAATACCATGTATAGGTTAGAACAAAAATACAGCCACCTCCAATTTTTTATCCACCCCCCCCCAACATTTCCACTAGCCTTTACCCCCCTGTGCCACAGGGATGATGAGATGACAGCTCCTTGGTCAGGAGGCATAGAAACCTGGAGATATGTGGCAGGCAGAAACACTGGGGATCACAGCTTAAATTGTGATTAAAATCACTGCTTTCCTTGAGAATGCTTTATAATAGGCGCAACCTCATTTCTTTCTGGCTGTGGGCCTGGGCTAATTGTCACAGCTGGGTTATTGATCCTGGATCTTTTGGAGGTTAAGGGGCATTGTGCTTTCTGCTATCAAATGATTCTGGAAAGCTATCCAGTTTTCCCCTATCCCTTTTCCCATTTTCACCAAACCCTTCTTTACTTTCTCATCCTTTTCTCCTGCCTCCAAAGTCACACTAAGTTAGCAAATATTTATTAAGTATAGGCTTTATGGCAATGTGAGCAGCATCACACACAGGTCCTAGCCCTTAAGTGCTTAACATAGCATGGTTAAGCAGGATTGGGAAGCAATGAGAGCTTAAGGGGAAGCACATAGGTAAGGCCCCAGGTCTCAGCAGGGGGTGCAGTAGAGGGCTCATATATTGTTAGTCAACAAGCATTTACTAAGTGCTTACTTAGCACTGGGAATTCAAAGACTGGCAAAAACACAGACCCTGATCTGAAGGATCTCACATTCTATCAGGGGCAACTAGAATGTGCTGGTAAATGTTTAACAATACCCCACCTTCCCAAAATCTACAAAGGATACGCTTTTATATTCAATCTGAAATATTATTACTTTCTTAATTTTAGACAATAAACAAAACAATAAGTCATTTGTAGCATTCATTGGTTTCCTAGATGTAAATGCTCACAATGAAAATTTAACAGTCAGCTCTCCAAATGGAAAGTAATTATCGAAGGGCATTAGCATTAGGTTGGGCCAAGAAAGGCCATTTGGAGAAGATAAGATTTGAGTTTTGAAGGAAGTCAGTCAATCAGCAAACATGATTAAAATTATTTGCCAGGTACTGTGTTTACACAAAAAACCAGGGATACAAATATGTAAAAGAAAGTCTCTGCCCTCAAAGAGCTTACAATTGAATACAGAAAGATAATACACAAAAGAAAAATGAAAAGTAGGATAGAGTGGGGGAGGGTCCTGGACTCTGGGACATGATGGAGAAATCCAAGGCAGTTCAACTGCTTCAGAAATGAAGGCAGCTGGCCTGGCTGCCTTCTTTAAATGAAGATTTTGGAAGGAGTTCTTCCCTCTGCCTCTAGTCAGAGGGGCAGAGAGTGCTGATGAGGTGTGAGTACCAAGGTTGAATTGATCTTGCTGGGTAATGAGGTTCTTGATGGATGATGAGGTGGCAGGAAGCATAATGAAGACCAAGGGAATGAAGCCAGCTGGGAAATGAATGCCAGGAGGCAAAGGGAAATAGGGAGAACATTCCAGGTATGGGGGACAGCTGATGAAAAGACAGAGCTGGAGGATGGAGTACCATGTGGGAAAAATAACAGGAGACAGTCACTGGATTTTAGAATATGTGTTTGCTGTTCAGTCATATCCAACTCTGTGACCCCATTTAGGGATATTTCTTTGAAATATCTAGGATATTTCCTACCTGTGTGATGTCTATGGTTTTCTTGTGATTTCTTTCTCCAGCCTCATTTTCAGATGAGGAAACTGAGACAGATAGGGTTAAGTGACTTGCCCAGGATCACACAACTAGTGAGTATTTGAGGCTGGGTTTGAACTCAGGTCTTTCTGACTCTGGTGTTCTATCCACTGCATCATGTAGCTGCCCCTAGAGTAAGGGAAGGTGAGTAAAATATAAAGGCATCATGAGGACAGATTATGAAAGGCTTTAGAGCCAAACAATGACTTTTGTATTTGATCCTAGAGTTATTAGGAAGCCATTGGAGTTGATTGAGTTGGAGGGTTGATGCTTGGACCTGTACTTTAAGAAGATCACTTTGATGTACTACAGAATAGAGTGGGGAGGGACTTGAGGGAGAAAGTCTAATCATCCAGTCCAGGTGTGAGGTGATGAGAACCTGTTTGAACTCGGATGAGAGAAGGAGACCCATATGAGAGATATTGTGAAGGGAGAAAGGACAATATTCTTTCCAGAATATGATCAGAGGCTAGGCTGATCATGCTTAATGCCTAAATACATTTGGGCTGTAGGAGTTTGACCTTTGAGGATATTCTGAGAGGTGGAAGCAGTGGGGGACTAGTTACCAGTGCCATCTTCTGGGTTTAGGAGGAGGAGGAAGAGGAACGTTCTAGCAGTGATTGCATTTGGAGCTCTTGCTGATCCTGTCCCTTGGGTATCATTGATAGCAGCCTAACATATGGCTAGAGGGGGTGATTGCTGTGGGGTGGCCCAGATTGTGTGTGTGTGTGTGTGTGTGTGTGTGTGTGTGTGTGTGTATGTGAATACACACTGGGAATTGGAATAAAAGGAAGCAGGCTGGGGTAGAGGAAAATCAATCCAGAATGTATGCTTAGAGCCTAATAGGAGTTAAAGGGAAACACTTTAGTGTAAGATAAAGGAATCATCTTTTGTCTCTTTCTGTGGGAGAAATGGAGGGGCAGGATGTTTCCTACCTGTGTGATGTCTAGACGTGGAATCAATTCAAGGTGTCACCTCACTATTTTAGAATAGAGACTTTAGATAAAAATGCTATTGCATTTCTACAATAGAAGCAAAGAATAACTTTTTAAAAAAGATTATGTTGAAGAAAAACAGAGAGAAACTGAGAAACAGAAGTCAGCAGAGCATCTATCTCACCTAACAGAGAGAATAGGGGCCCCCATCACTAGAAGACAAAAGCTCACCTTATTAAAGAATGAATAGTGGATTGTCAGTCATTACTTTTTAATAGGTAAAAAGAAACATATTCTGGATATTCAGAGACTTCTTCAAAGAGGTTCAAACATTTTTGCTTCCTTCTGGTCTTGCTAGGAGACATACTCTGTGTGTGTTTTATTGCATGCACACACATGTACATATGCAAGTACACATGTTTATGCATGTGAATTTGGCTTCTCTCTCTTTACTGCTTTAAAATTCTGTAGCAAAAATGTCATTCCTTAGAAGATAGAGGAAGTGAGCAGCAGATCTGTTGTTCTGGTCCTAATTCTGACCAACAAGGAGGGCACTGGCTGCCAAAGTAGAAATGACAGGCATTTTGGGAGAAAGAAAGTTAGCTTGCCATCTTAGAGCTGGAGTCAGATAGGGAGGGGGAATGCTGGTCATATTTTGATTGATACTCACCTAGACTTAGATATGACAGATTCCAGAGTTCAGAGAAAGATTACATAGAACTATACAGGCTAAGATTCTATAGCCAGAGCAGAATTGAAGAGGATTTCCTCAAGATCATAATTCTTATGATGCAAATACAAATGATTCCAATGAGCAAAGAAGGGAGAATGTCTCAAGAGACCAGTGTGGATACACAAGGAAATCAATGATCAACTTAGATTTTCAAAATACCTGTGTAGCTGATGAAAACAAGAACAGGATGAAAACAACAGTAGAAAGATCATGTGACAAGAATGTTAAGAATGATAATGCTCAAGTTGTCAATGAATGGTAGTAATAATAAAAAGGCCTTTTTTTTTTGAGCAATATTAGGACCAAAAGCAATTCAATTCAGTCAAATAAATATTATTAATAATAACAGCTTACATTTAGATAGTGCTTACTATGTACCAGGCACTTTACAATAATTATCTCATTTTATTCTCACAACAGCTCTGCAAAGTAGTTATCATCATTCCCATTTTGCAGAAGGGGAAACTGTGGTTAAATGACTCCCCCCAAGTGACTTGGCTAATAAGTGGCTAAGGCCAGACTTGAAGTTAAGTCTTTCTGCTTGCAGGCTCAGCATTCTATTCATTGCACCACCTAGATGCCCACATATATATTTTTGAAGGTACAAGGACTAGTCCTTGAGGTAAATGGAACAATTGTAATGGAGTTTAGAAAGAAGGTAGGTCTAATCAGCTCTATGTTTTATTCACTCTTTCTCTGATCTCTTATCTCTGATGGAGTGACTCTTTTTGCAAAGATCATTCCCTCTCTCTTCTATTTTCAAATTTTTCCTTTACACTAATTCCCCCCCCCCCCATTACCTATAAACATGCTCAGAGCTTTGCCACTCTAAAAGAAAAAAAACAACACAATATGAATTCTGCCAGCTTCTCAAGATATTATTTCTTTATTTCTCTTCCCTTTCCCTATCATACTTCTAGAAAGAACTATCTCTATTCATGGCCTTCACATTTCCACTGCCCACTCACTTCACTGATCCTTGCAATTTGGCTTTCAATTTCACTACTGGACTTTGAGAATTTGCTCTGTCTAAGATTACTGATGATCACCTAATTGTTAAAGCCAATGGCTTTTTCTTAGTCCTCAATCTCTTTCATCTTCCTTATGCTGGTGACATCCCCTCCTCCCAAACACTATCTCATCACTTGGCTTTTATGGTATTACTCTCTTCTGGTTCTCTTTCATAGCCTTTTGACCATTCCTTCTCAGTCTCCTTGGCTAAATGAACAGTAAAGTATTCCCAAAGCTTCTATACTGGGACCTCCTCTCTGTTCTCATCAGCATCCATGATATCAAGTGATTTCCATTCTATCTATCTATCTATCTATCTATCTATCTATCTATCTATCTATCTTTCTACCTATCTAGGTATGGATTGCGTGCTTTGTAAATTTGCAGAAAACAAATCTCTGTGGAATAATGAAAATGCTAGTTATTTCGTAGATACCAAAAGATGTTCATAGATCATAATCATGGGTTGATTATAAGATAAAATGAATTTGGGATAAATATAATTTTATTTACTTGGCTTAAAAAAGTAAACTGAGTTTGGGAAGAGACATGGTCTACAAGAGCAAAGGTGAAACACATCTAGGAGTTTTAGTGAACTGCTAGTTTGATAATATGTAACTATGTGACTCCTTCCATGAGGAGATGCTTTCAGAATCCCCCACTATTTAATGAGGGGCCCCCAGTTATGGCTCACTATACTCTAGGTTTGATTTTGGGTCAAATGACTGGAGCTATGAAGAATAGCAGCTGTTCTTTCCCATCTCCCATCCTAATATTTTCTATTTTTACACAGTCTATGTTAGTTAAAAGACATCCACCCAAATAGATGATTTCTTCACTGGCAGGTACCTACCTGTCCATTGTTAAATAGCAGAGAATTGGTTCTATAGTCCTTAAGGCTTCTTTTCTCCTCCCCTCTTCCTTTCCTCCAACCCCCACCTACTACTCTCTTGGTCATAATAGCTGTTCTGGGAATCCTTGATGGCCATTAAACTGCAGGTTTTATTTCTTTTTTTATAAGATTTTCATAGGTTGCAAAAATAAAAGTTATGAGCTGAATGCCCTTTATTTGCTACTCCCCAAGAGAAGAATGAGATGAAGAAGGAAGATTTGGTGATGGCCAATTGCTGATGGAATGAACCACTACTAAACATTGGAGAATGACAGGGCGAATGGGAACACACACTTCTGTGCTTTCTAAGAATTGCGGTTTTGTCTTGACTTCTGTCCTCCTTGGATATTGCTTTATGATCTGGGAGGCAATCTAACCTTATGCTAAGAGGCTAAGACTACTTTCTTTTTTTTTTTTTAAATTTTTATTTAATAATTACTTTATATTGACACTCGTTTCTGTTCCAATTTTTTTTCCCTCCCTCCCTCCACCCCCTCCCCTAGATGGCAAGCAGTCCTTTATATGTTGGATATGTTGCAGTATATCCTAGATACAATATATGTTTGCAGAACCGAACAGTTCTCTTGTTGCATAGGGAGAATTGGATTCAGAAGGTATAAATAACCCGGGAAGAAAAACAAAAATGCAGATAGTTCACATTCGTTTCCCAGTGTTCTTTCTTTGGGTGTAGCTGCTTTTGTCCGTCATTTATCAATTGAAACTCAGGTCTCTTTGTCAAAGAAATCCCCTTCCATCAAAATATGTCCTCATACAATATCGTTGTCGAAGTGTATAATGATCTCCTGGTTCTGCTCATTTCACTTAGCATCAGTTCATGTAAGTCTCGCCAGTCCTCTCTGTATTCATCCTGCTGGTCATTTTTTACAGAACAATAATATTCCATAACATTCATATACCATAATTTACCCAGCCATTCTCCAATTGATGGGCATCCATTAAGACTACTTTCTTATAAAGTTTTGTATATATGAGTCCTTTACTCTTTCTTTGATCTCTTTGGGTATAATGACCCTAGTGTTATCATTAGTTAGATAGTATACAAACTTAATTTAGAACCAGAGGCCTGAATTCAAATCCTTACTTTGCCCACTGCAATCTTTATAATTCTGATCAAATTATCTAATTACTTTACTCAGTTTCCTTATCTGTAAAATAATTAAGAGTTGCTATCTGAGATTCTTTCCAAATCTAAATTTAAGATTTTTGTCTGCTACCACCATCAGTAATATTTAATCTCTGTCTACCCAATAATTTAGCAGTGTCAAAGTTAATTGAAACCTATATCTCTGAACATTTTTCTTTTCCCTCTAAATTCTTGAAGTTCCCCCAAAAAATTCCACTTCAGATAAAATATTTATAAGATAAGACCTTTATCTTTACCATTTTACAAAGTATTTTCCTCAAAAAATCCTGTGAAGTAGATTATGCAACTATTATTCTCCCCTTTTTACAGAGGAGAAAACTGAGGTTCAAAGGAATTATTTGTTCCAGGTTACATAAACATTGTCAAGTTGGGATTTCATTAAGAAACAAAGGTTCTTTCTTTCTTTTAAAAAATTACTGATCATCTACTACTAATCATTCTAACATTGTTATCACCTACAAAGATTCAACTTGAAAAGCATTATTCTGTGTAACAAGGAAGTATAGTTAAGCAGCTCTAATGAATACATTAAATATGCTTGATGACAATATACCATATTTTGTTGCATTTCCTTCCCCCATTCTCCACTCCCAAGGATTAGGGGTTATGTTTTTATTAGTTCTCTGGATGTCTAAATGATTCTTTCTATTACACCATATAGCCTATCCTAAGCTCTTGGACTGTTATAGCACTATATGAATTATTTTCTTATATGTGATAGGCTTTTAAAAATATTTTGTGAATTCAATTTCTTATTGAGCTACATTTTGCGTAAAAGAGGTTGTAGAGATCTAGTCAAAACTTCTGATTATTCATATGAAGAAACTGAAGTCCAGAGAGGTTCAATCACTTGTTTGAAGTCAAATAGGAAGGAAGAAAAACTGGCCTAGAACCCCAGTGTTTTGAACCCCAGTACTGTGTTTTGGTGTTCATAACTCCCTTTGAAGTTCCTGAAAAGTTCCTGAAAGTATAGGAGATAAAAGATGAAATGACACATTGAAATTGTCTTTACCAAAAAGTAAAGTTTTGCAAGGATAATTATTTTCCTCTCTTTTTCTTTATGCCCTCTTCCTACTCTAAGGCTGTGTGGAAACTATACTTTTCAATTGCTTTGCAAATCACTTTCCTCTTCTTACTTTCTAGTTCTGTTTCTCTGAAGGAGGTATGACATTGCTTGAGGCAGTCTTTTGTTCTGAGTGGAATTTTTTGGGAACTTCAGGGATTAAGAGGGAAAAGAAAAATGTTAAGAGATATAGCTATCAATTAACTTTGACAATAATTGCTAAGTTACTGGGTAGGCATTATTTTTTAGTAAATAGGAAAGGAAACTATCAGAGATTAAATATTACTGATGTTGGTAGCAGACAAAGATCTTAGATTTAGAGCTGGAAAGAATCTCAGATAGCAACTCTCAATTATTTTACAGATAAGGAACTGAGTCCTAAAGTAGCTAGATAACTTGATCAGGGTTATAAAAATTGCAGTGGGCAAAGTAAGGATTTGAATTCAGGCCTCTGGTTCTAAATTAAGTTTGTATACTGTCTGACTAATGATAACACTAGGGTCATTATGCCCAAAGAGATCAAAGAGACTCACATATGCAAAAATATTTATAGTAGCCTTTTTTTTTTTTTTTGTGGTTGCCCCAAACTGAAAATTAAGGGAATAGTTATTTATTGGAGAATGGCTAAAGAAATTATGGTCTATAAATGTATGATTAGCACCATGAGAAATGGATAGTTTAGAGAAAATTGAGAAAACTTTTATGGACTGCTGCAGAATAAAGAATGTAGAACCAGGAGAACAATTTATATAATACAACAATACTAAAAATGAAAAAAAGTTGTACGGCTCAAAAACTTTGATCAATATAATGAAAAATATATTTCCAGATCATTGTAGATGAAGCATGCTACCCATCTTTTGATAGAGAGGAGATAGAATTAAGATACAAAATAAATCATATATTTTTGGACATGGCTAATATGACTTTTTTTTTAACATCTGGGCAGGGCTTTATTTATTTATTTATAAAAAAGCTTTTTATTTTCAAAACATATGCATAGATAATTTTCAACATTCACCCTTGCAAAACCTTGTGTTCCAATTTTTTCTTCTTCCCCTATCCTCTCCCCTAGACAGCAAATAATCCAGTATATGTTAAACATATACTGCAGTTCTTTTATACGTATTTCCACAATCATCATGTGCACAAGAAAAATCAGATCAAAAAGGGAAAAAATGAGAAAGAAAGCACAATGCAAGCAAACAACAACAAAAAAGTGAAAATACTATGTTGTGATCTACCTTCAGTCCCCACAGTTCTCTCTCTGAGTGTAGATGGCTTTCTTCATCAGAAGACCATTGAACTGGCCTGAACCACCTTGCTGAAAAGAGTCATATCCATCAGAATTGATCATCATATAATCTTGCTATTGCTATGTACAATGTTCACCTGGTTCAACTCACTTCACTCAACATCAGTTCATGTAAGTCTCCAGGTCTCTCCAAAATCATCCTGCTGATCATTTCTTATAGAACAATAATATTCCATAACATTCATGTACCATAACTTATTCAGCCATTCCTTAACTGATGGGCATCCATTTAGCTTCCAGTTCCTTGCCATTACAAAATGCTACAGACATTTTTGCACATGTGGATCCTTTTCCCTTTTTTATGATCTCTTTGGGATACAAGCCCAGTAGAGACACTTGGATCAAAGGGAATGCACAATTTGATAACCCTTTGGGCATAGTTCCATACTACTTTCCAGAATGGATGGATCAATTCACAACTCCAACAACAATGTGTTAATGTCCCAATTTTCCCACATCCCTTCCAACAGTCATTGCTTCATTTTCCTGTCCTTTTAGCCAATCTGAACAGGACTTTATTTAAATAGCAATTTTAGCCCCTTTGTGATGTAATTCAGTTTATCTTAGAATGGATTTATTGTTTTTTTTCTCTCAACAGTATTTTATTTTTCCAAATATATACAAAGATAGTTTTCAACATTCATTTTTATAATGCTTTGTGTTCTAATTTTTTTCTTTCTTCCTCTCTTATCCCCTCCTCCCCAAGGCAGCAAGTAGTCTGATGAAATTTAAATATATGGAATCCTTTTAAACATATTTCCATATTTGTGATGTTATACAAGAAAAATCAGACCAAAAGGGAAAAAACACACAAGAAAAAAAGCAAGCAAACAAACAAAAAGGAGAAATAGTATACTTCAATCAATATTCAGTCTCTATAGTGTATTGTCTAGAAGCATATGACATTTCCATCCAAGTTGATTTGAGTTGCCTTGAATTACCACATCACTGAGAAGAACCAAGTCCATCATAGTTGATCATCACACAATTTTGCTGTTACTATATTCAATATTCTCCTGGTTCTGTTCACTTTGCTCAGCATCAGTTTATGTAAGTCTTTCTGAAATCAACTGTCTCATAATTTCTTATAGAACTATACTATTCTATGACAATTATATAGCACAATTTATTCAGCCATTCAACTGATGGTCATCCCTTAAATTTCTAGTTCCTTGGCAATTTGTTTTGGTCAATTATGCATATTTGTTATTAGGATTTCCCCCCCTTTTTATTCAACTAGAAAGGGGAAGGGAGAGAAAAATGCTTCTTAGTTGAAAAAAATTAAGTGAAATTTAAAAATAAATTCAGTACATATTCCATTGTATCATGCTGCTACCTTAAATGTTTCTCATTCTGAGATACTAATTTCTGCCACCATTTTTTGGAATAAAAAATAATTAAGAGAAATTATATGTATGTATATTGCGGGACAGAGTGGGAAATTTGTAGATCAGAGGATTAGAGAAAATTTACCCTAGTAGAACTTCTTTAAATATTGTTGAGACAGAATAATTTTTTTCATTAAAGTTTTTTATTTTCAAAATATATGCATAGATAATTTTCAGCATCCACCCTTGCAAAATCTTGTGTTCCAAAATTTTTCTCCTTTCCTTCCCCCCATCCCCTCCCCTGGACAGAAAGTAATCCAACATGTATTAAACATGTGCAGTTCTTCTATACATACTTCCACAATTATCATGCTGCATAAGAAAAATCAGATCATAAAGGAAAAAAATGAGAAAGAAAACAAAATGCAAGCAAACAATAACAAAAAAGTGAAAAATACTATGTTGTGATCCACATTCAGTCCCCATAGTTCTTTCTCTGGGTACAGATGGCTCTCTTTATCACAAAACCATTGGAACTGTCCTGAATCACCTTGCTTTTGAAAACAGCCACGTCCATCAGAATCAATCAGCATATAATCTTGCTGTTGCAGTATACAATGTCCACTTGGTTCAACTCACTTGACTTGGCATCGGTTCATGCAAGTCTCTCCAGGCCTCTCTGAAATCATCTGGGGTTGTATTTTTTTATGTGTCCAAAGATAATCATAAATATGAACAACACATTTTTTCTAAATTCCTCCTCTGATGCTCTACTATAAGATGATGATTCACCTCTAGAGAATTATTTCAGAAAAGCTAAAGCTATGATCGGTACCTAAGGGAAAAACTTTCAATATGAACTCTGTGTCAGATTTATGGACCAGGCTATCTAACTACAGAAAAGCTTATTGGCAAAGAGCTAGACTCCAGGTAATAGATTATCTCAGCTCCAGCAAGACATGAAGATCTATCAGTCAATAAACATTTAGTAAGTACCTATTATGTGCCAGGCACTTTGCTATGTGCTGAGGATACAAAAAGAGGCAAATGTCCTGAAGGGGTTTACAGTCTATTGGATAAAGGGCTGGAATCTATTGGGAAGTGAGTACTCACATCAATGGGAAGCATTCCAGTTAGTCCATATACCACTGAGCATATGGAGATATTCTGGTCGTATGGAGATTCACTGTGATCACACCTTGTTTTGGTTAATGAGAAAGGTTTTATGCAGGACAGAGCAAAGAACTACAGTGGGAATGGAAAAGTAAGAATTGGAGGATTCAGACCCTCCAAAAAATTGAGTATGATGTTTTTGTGCTCTTCACATGTGGGAGTAAACGTGCAAAGTCATTGGAGTGGAGTTTTGTGCTTAGATTACTGCCTCTCTTTGATCCTTTACACAAATGGGACATTTGTCAAAACTGGGACAGGGAAAGTTTGTCAGGCTTCCCCCAGCTGTGTTGTTGTAAATGTCTGCAAACTCAGTCTGCACCAGTTCCTTTTGGTATGTTTTCATCCCAGGGGCGGCAACTTAGAATGGGCCCAAGGCCATACTCTCTGACATGTGAATTGTTTGTTTCGTCTGATGCCTGAGGCGTCAGAAGAGAAAGCCCCCAGAGCTTGTCCAGTAGCAAAAGATAATACAGTCTGGAATACTGTATTTTGTCTCCTCCTCTTCCCATTCTTCTTGAACCCTTCTTCCCTCTTTTTCTCCTCCTCCCCCCTTTTCTCTTTTTCTTCCCCTCCACCTGTTCTCTCTTCCTTTCTTCCTTTCCATCCTTCCTCTTTCTGTACTTCCTTTCCTCACTTTCTCTCTCCTCCTTTGCCTTCTACCACATTCTCTCCTTCCCCTCCTCCTTCTTCCAGTCCTCCTTCTCTTCCTGCTTATTCCTTTTTCTCCTTTTTCTCTTCCTTCCTCTTCCTACTTCCCTCTTCCTTTTTTCCTCCCCCTTCTTCTCCACCTTCTCCTCCTTCTTCTCTTCCTCCTTCTTCCTTTCTTCTCTCTTTGTCTCTATCCCCCTTCTAGCCTCACCTTTCTTTTCCTCCTTTTCCTCTTCTTCCTTTTTCTCCTTCATCCCTTTTTTCTTCCTTCATTTCCTCCTGCCCTCTTTATCTTTCCTTTCTCTCCCTTTCCCCCCTCCCCTTTTTTCTCTTCTTCATCTTTGTATGAAGGATTCCTTTTTAAGCATCTTAAGCTAACTGATTCTATCTGATTCTTATACTTGGGCTGGAGAAATTCCTCTTAGGAACAAGATGAGAGATTTTTAGGGCAGAGAAATTAATAATATAGAACAGGATTCATTTTAGTCAACACAACTATAACATGTTTTCTTGAGAGGCAATTGGTTTTAAGGTATTGAACTTGAATGGATTAATAACTTTCTTAATCCAGAAACGTGTGTGTGTGTGTGTGTGTGTGTGTGTGTGTGTGTGTGTGTGTGTGTTTGATATTTAAGAACCAATCCTGGGTCCTGGGACCTAGGATACTGTGCCCTTTCCCTTCTCCACTAAATGACCTCTCTCCATTGTGGCCCAAGCATACTGTCTGAACTTGATTAATTCCCGAGGAAGTATGGCCTCTAATGAGAAAGGGAACTGACTTCCCTACTTTTCATACTCTTTGACTTGTTAACCCTCTAAACCTGGCAGTCTGAAATTCCTTTAAGATTATATCTTTTGTCCAGGTCTCCTCCCAAAAGTGATAGTAGAGAGATATTCAATGTACAACATAAATTGAGTATGACATATAAAGGAAATACTAACAGATAAAAGTACACATTGATAAGATAATTTAAAATAGGATTCAGTAACTTAATTTATAATTACCATCATACACTCTTGGAAAGCTGATACTTAAGCCTTATCAGAATATAAAGTTTGAAGTACTTCTGATTAGGCATTTTTCATTTCACTTTGCCTCTAGGAGCTCTATCAAATAACTCTTATATCTGGTAAAATGGACCAGGTTTGTGAGTCAAGTATCTGGGGAAGAGGATTTATATCTGTGTATTTTGTGGGCCCCTTTATTAATTTTTTTTTACAAGTGATTACATGAGAATTCCCTAACATGTCAAATATATACAAGAATTTACATGAGAAGTTCTGCCATCACCCTCTCAAATCCTCATACATAACTTAAATGGAAGGATATATATATTCATCCCTTATTATATGAAAATAGCATTGAGTAACTCTAAAGCCCTATATAAAAGCAATAAGCTATTATCTCTGAAATTTGGCATGAATCCCCAAAGTTTGATAATGTAAAAAGCAAAACAAAAAGATTTCATGGATGTGTCTAGGGGATTCTGATTTATTTTAGTTTATTATCTTTGCTTAAAATCTCTCCTGCTTATGAACTTGAATTGGCTATGGAAGAGTATTTCCAATGTGATTGTGATGATGGGTAGAAAACTAATACCTTTGCTACTTTCCAATGAAATGGGATACATGTCTGTCTGTCACTGTTGACCTAGATCCAAACATTACCTAAATCTTTAATTCCGTTTCTAGTCTTAATTATATAAGAAGGATGAAGAAAAATAAAACTTTGTATTTCATAAAAGAGGAAATATCATGAAAGATGGAGAGCAAAATGGAAAGGGGTGTAATTTGTTGGAGAGCAACAACAGAAATCAGCTTTTCCTGTTTTAGACTCCTTCCTGCAGTGGGAATGAGGAAGAGGCAAAATTGAACAGTTGCTCAGTTAATGAGAGTTGCTTCCTTCCTCAACTTGGAGGTAGAGGAAAAGAAAATTGTCATTGAAGGGATGTCTGGGTTGGCTGACAACCATCATCCACACCCATACAGAAACAGGGATGCAATAGCAGAAGCTCACTTGCATACTCTCAAAAAGAGAAAGCTAAGAAGCAAAATGCCTCTCAGTACTTGTCCATGAAGGATGTTCTTTCAGACCAAGATGTGTACTCCAATCCCCATTCTATCCAACTTTCTCCTAAAAGTTTTACAAAACTCTTCCTAAAAGTCTAATTTTCAAATTGTTTTTAATTGGTGGACTATCTGGATTTGTCTTCTTGAGCATCTCTCATTTTTATGGCAATACAAAGTTATGTTCACCAAAAACAAACAAACAAACAAACAACTGGTGAGATGGGTAGAGCAAGTGTTGGGACAAGTAAAGTGATTTCATTAATACAGGAAACTCCCAGATGAGGAAACTAGCTCTCAGTGTAGGCAGTTGGGATTATAGTTTTAGAGGATTATCTAAAAGCACTGGGAGTTTAAGTGATTAGGCTACCTAGGGTCATGTAGCTAGTGTATGTCAGAAACAGAATTTGAATCCATATCCCCCTGGTTTCAAGGCCAGCTCTCTATTCACTACACCTCATTGTTTCTGGAATACAACTATCTTCAGCTGAATTTTACAGAAGAGGAAATTGGAAAAAAAATTGTAGACTTTCCTGTAGTCATATGGTAAGTGGCTAAACCGAGACTTAAATCCAGCTCTCCCTACTCTAAGTACAGTACTTTTTCAAGTAGCAATCTTAATAATAAACTTCTTAATAAGAAGACAATAATTTTTTTTTGTGTGTGAAAACTTCCAAAATTTCCATTTATCTAGGATGATTTATGTCCTTGGTGGCTAAAGGATAGACAATGTGATATCTTAAAATTCCTTAAAACCTCATGATGTTATAATTCTATGGTTACGTTGTTGATAATTTTTCCCAAAGCCTTTCCCCTAACCTTGTGTAGTGTGCGGTAGGTCCTGTGTTGGGATAATCACACACTTGTTATTGTCACTAGGGATTAGGACATTGGGGCCAACTCATATCCTCTTTCACTGGATGTTTTGGCTTTCAGTTAGAGAGTTAAATGCTTGTTGAATTAGAGAAGAGTCTTGATTTTCATGGAAGGTATTTTAATCTCCCCCAAGTTTGTTGACCACACTTTCTACATGGTTGTCAGATGTCAAAAAGTCAAAATGTCAAGAGTTCAGTTAGTAGCTGTCCTTGTTTGTTCCTAGAGGATATCCGGCAAGTCATTGCTTAATGAGTCCATTCTTGAGGATTGTAGAAGGTAATGTTATTTGGAGATAAATGCCTGTAGGTATCTTGTATGAATGGGGTATTTTAGTCTTTGTATAGCAAGTCCCAGAGGTATAACTAGAACTTTATTTTTTTTCCACCTGGAGCAAATATAATTAGTGACTCATATTCCTTCATTCTCTCTTCCTTCAGATTTCTACCAGACCCTGTCCCCTTGTTCTGTCCCAAGGTCTATCTTCACCCTTGATCCCTGTAATAATGCAGAATGATAAAATTCTGCCAGGGTACACCTGGCAAAATTTACCCTTGAACCTTTTTTTCTCTCAAAATTCTTCTACTGCACTTCACTTAGAGCCTTCCTCTCCCCTTGCCCACTGCATTAACTTACAGGAATACAAACTGGAAAAATACTGCAAAATTCAAAGATGGTAGACTCCAGCCAGACCATCACAGGGAGGGAGCTTGCCCTCTACTTTTCCTCCTGACTATCCTGAAGAATTCTCTGAATTTTGGTGTCCCCATCACTCCATCAATCCCAAGTGAAAACAAATTCTGGCCTGATTGACACTAATGCCATTTAAGCCTCAAAATAAAGATTTAAGATTTTTCACATTCTAACACTGTCACCTTCTTGCATCTGCCCTGCCAATGATTGTAATCTCTGTACTGCTAGACCTTGCTATTCACTCTGTTACTGAATCCTTGGGACCATATGAGTAGCTTTAATCCCTTCTATTCTTTAATTTCTGCCTTGGAGTCTTCCCTCTCTTAATTAGGAAATGTATAACAAGGCTCACTATAACCAGTTGACTCCAGCCATGTTTCATGCTCTACTCTGGCTATCTTCCTGGAATCTTCCATAGGGTCACTTTTTCCAGTTCTCTGTTTTCTAATACTAGAATCATAATCAAGTTAGTATTACCATTTTACTAGAATAAATATGTTAATCAACTCCTCCATGGTTCTATTCACCAACCCTTTGATTTCCAAACCAAAACATCTTTTCCTGGATATTATTCTTCTATAAATGTTATCTCTTCTTATTTGAATGTAACCTCTTTGAGAACAATCTTGTTTTTATATTCATATTTTTAGGTCCTATCTAAGAAAATTCTTATTAAATGCATATTCATTCTTTTATTCAAATAAATATGTAAATGCTACGTGAAATGAATTGATGTAGGCATTACTTGGGCAAGTTTCTGAGTTATAGTTTTTGACCAGGAAAAACAAAGCCATCAAGATTTCTTGTGGTGAAAATGACTGGATTCTGTTTTTCTGATCGCTATAATGATAATAGTATCAGCTCTCATTAGTCTTCCAAACACTTTCCTAACAACAACCCTGTGAGATAAATAACATAAGTATTATTATACCCATTTTCTCTAAGAGGAAATGGAAGTTGAAAGAGGTCAGACAACTTACTAATAATAACATAGAGAATACTTGGCAAGACCAGAAATAAACCCATTTTTTTCTTACTCCATGTCTAACACTCTTTCCAGACTGAAGGGAATGATATCTATTTCTAAGAGGAAGAAAAAGACTAATATTCATCAATTTTGAAAAAGACATGGATAGAAAAGATCATATTTGCTTGTTTTGTTAGTCATTATTTTAATCTCTCTCTCACTTTCTGAACCAAGAGGTCACTTTTAGTTCTAGATATCTCCTTTCATGAACTTGGGTTCAAATTCTGCCTATGCAATGTACTGCCTGTGCTGGTTAAGTCACTTGGTCCAAGTCACTCTGAACTTCATTTAGGAGTTTAGGAAAAAGACTAATATTCATCAATTTTGAAAAAGACATGGGATAGAAAAGCTCATATTTGCTTGTTTTGTTAGTCATTATTTTAATCAATCTCTCTCTCTCTTCTCTCTCTCTCTCTCTCTCTCTCTCTCTCTCTCTCTCTCTCTCCTTCCATCTCTTTCTTTCTCTTTGTGTTCCTTTGAGTGTCTTTGTCTTTGTCTCTCCTTGTCTCTGTTTCTATGTCTTTGTGTGTGTCTTTTCTCTGTCTCTCTGTTTCTATTTCTTTGTCTCATCTCTATATATCTCTTTGTCTCTGTCTCTTTCTATCTTTTTCTTTGTGAATTATTGGCACCATATAGGTAACTTTAATCCCTTTTATGTTCTAATTTCTGCCTTAGTGTCTTCCCTCTTTTGAAAGGCTCTTCTTTCTCTTCAGGCCACTCTCCTACACACACACACACACACACACACACACACACACACACACACACACACACTCATTCATTTTTTCCTTCCTGGATTTCCCAGAGTCAATTTCCCTGAGACCTTTTTTTTTTTTGAGAGGTCAGCTAGGGGAATTTAGGATATCTTCTAGAAGACTCAGGCTTCTGGGTACTTTGCAAGTGGTTCTGTGGTAATTGTAGCCTTGGAGCAAAGCTCATTTGGGAAGATAACCTAATAAATTTCCAGGAGGAATATATCTGAACATGGGAAAGCCTGGGAATATACTCAATCTCCCAATTCTTTGCAAACAATCCCAGCTCTTCCATTTACTGATTGTGTGACCTAGGCAACTCTTTGGGGCATTGTTTTCCTCAATTGTAGAAGGGAAAGTTTAGATTATTGAGTCAATGTGGTACAGGAGAAAGAAAAGAGTCTTGATTCTATGGTTAGAGAATATGGGTCTAAATTTGCCTTGTGATGTTTACTTCCTAATGGATTTTGAGCAAATCACTGAGCCTCCTCAGGTCTCAGTTTTCTTGTCTGTAAAATGGGATTGCTCTATATCCCCAAGAGGTCACTTTTAGTTCTAGATATCTCCTTTCATGAACTTGGGTTCATATTCTGCCTATGCAATGTACTGCCTGTGCTGGTTAAGTCACTTGGCTCAAGTCACTCTGAACTTCA
Organism: Antechinus flavipes; assembly: GCF_016432865.1. Lineage (NCBI taxonomy): Eukaryota > Metazoa > Chordata > Mammalia > Dasyuromorphia > Dasyuridae > Antechinus > Antechinus flavipes. The sequence goes on from NC_067398.1 coordinate 549,257,279, forward strand.
GTTTCTCTGAGTAATTAATATAGTACTTATACTATATTTATTATATTATACTATATATATATAGTATTACTGATATTATTTTTAAATATTTAAAATTTTATATACTAAATCTATAATATTTAATTATTTAAAATTATTATTATTATGGGGTCAAACAGGTGATTCTCACTTTTCCCCAAGTTTGGGGAAATTTTCATGGATTATGTGTGTCAGTTCAGTGATGTAGGGTTTGATGCTCTGGGATAATGTACCATGTCCTCCCCCTTCACCTTGGGACTGAGGGACCAATCAGACTTTACTGTTTCATCCCAAACTGCCACTCTTTCTCCTGAGCCAGAACATGTTAAAAAAAAAGTGACTCAAGGACTCACAAGTGTGTTTGGGGAATTCAGTCATTTGCCTACATTATACTATTACTCAAGTATTTTTTGTCTTTTTGTGAATTTTTTTTAGTGCTTTGGGGAATATATTTTTAGGCTGCTGCAGAATGAAAGAAAAATACTGCTTTCAGAAGAGAGGGGAATGAGAAGAAGGCTTAGAACAAAGAGCAGAGAGGGAGGGTGAAGAGAGAGAGACACAGAGACCATCTTACTTCATAATAGGCATCTAGTGTTAATGGGGGCTGTTCCTAGGGTGAAACTGACTATGGTCCTGGTGAAATGTCAAAGAAGAATAAGCCTGAAAATTTGCCCTATTTCCGTTGTTTCTTCTGGTTCATTCTTTCTCCAGTCTTCCTGTGCCAGGCCGCTCTGAGAAAGATAGTCCAGTCCAGTCCTCTGGGAATTAGGCCTGCTGGTGCTGTAAACAGGCCCAGCTTCATTGAAATGATAACACTGACACAAGCTATTAAAATAAAGAAAGAAAGAAGTAAAGAAAGAAAGAAAAGCAAGTAAACAGACTCCATGGAGCAGGCTTTCAGGACTCGCACAGGGGCTGGTCACCTGACTCCTCTTGGCTGTAATAGGAGTCATGCCGTTTAAAAACCCTGAATCCTGATTTGAAAATTTACCCCACGCAGTGATTGATAATAGAAGCTTTCAGGGGGAAAAGGAAAAATCCCAGCCAGAGAGAGAGAGAGAGAGAGAGAGAGAGACAGACAGACAGACAGACAGACACACAAAGACACACAGACAGAGACACAGAGGTAAAGTGAGACTAGAGATGGAAGACAGAGAAAAAGAGAGTGAGAAAGAGAGAAATAGAGAGGAGAGAAAAAAAGGGGGAGCTGCGAAAGTGAGAGAGAAAGAGGGAGGAAGAAGAGAGACAGAGACAGAGAGAGAGACAAAGAGAGGGATACAAAGAGACACAGAGAGGCAGACACTCAGGAAGAGATAGAGAGACAGACAGAGAGAGACTCAGAAACAGAGAGAAAGAGGCAGAGGCAGAGACAGATTAGAAAGAATCTTCAAAGATTTTGGAAAGAAAAAAGCTTATGCTTTCAAAAATATTTTATCACATATATATGCAACCACTTTTGTTCTTACATATTTATATTCTTTCAAAAATATTTTGGGCCATTCTTGTGAAAAAGATGGAAATAGGAATTATAGGGAAGAGAGCTCCCTTTATTACTACAGATCAGCACTTTACAAAAGTAACTTATACTTACTGGGAAATTAAGTGACTTGATCAGGAACACATAGTTATTATGTAGCAGAGGCAGGATTTGAACCCTATTCTTCCTAACTCTGAAACCAGAACTCTATCCACTATAGTTACATTGTCTCTCATTCTTTCAATAAACCTCAAAGCTTAACAAAAATCAGCATAATTTATGTTTCCCATATCATTCAATTTCAGAATCAGATCACAGAACTTTAAATCAAGGATGGTCCTCAGCAAACATGTAAGAAAGCTCATTGTTATTGCTGAGACATGTCTGACTCTTCATGACCCCATGGATCATAGAGAACATGGCATTTTCATGGCAAAGATACTAGAGTGGTTTGTTATTCTCTTCTCCAGTGGATTAAAGCAAACAGAGATTAAGTGACTTGTCCAGGATCACAGAGTTAGTGAGTGCCTGCAGTTGGATTTGAACTTGGGTCTTTCTGACTCTATCCAGTACTCTATCCACTGAGCCATCTGGTTATCTCCAGAAAGCTCATACCTAAAAGGAATCCTACAACATATCTGACGTTTCAATTTAATTGATTAAGCACTTATAAAGTCCTATATGTGTAAGGTCAATATGAAAACAAGGTAGTTTCTGTCTTGGGGGAGCTTATAGTTTATTGGATAATAGATTTATAAGAGACAAGATTGGGTGATCTACATATAAATTGAAAAAGACCTATAAAAGTTAAGTGACAGTCAGGATCACATATCTAGTAAGAGGAAAGGCAGAATTTGAAGTTTGGTCTTCCTGATCTTCTAGGCTAGTATTCTATTCACTATACCACCAGATTTATTTCTCTTTTATTGCACCCACTCCAGTGAAGACCATCCCAACAGTCTGCTGCTGGATCTGCTTATCTCAAGCTTCTCCTTATTCTAATCCATCCTCTATTTAGTTACAAAAGTAATTTTCCTAAAATGCAGGTCTGATCATGTCACCCCCTACTCAATAAACTGCAGTGGTGCCATATTACTTCCAAGGATCAAATGTAAAATGCTCTATTTGTCATCCAAAGACCTCTGTAACCTAACCTTTCCTATCTTTCCAGTCTTCATACACCTAATTCTCTTATACATACTTTTCAATCCCAATGACACCGCCTATTCTATGAACAAGATCTTCCATCTGTTAGCCATGCCCCTTCCAACTCCCACTTTCTCTGTCTGTCTCCTCTGCTTGAAACATTTTCCTTCCTTAATTTTGCCTACTAACTTCCCTGGCTTTCTTTAAGCCCCAAATAAAATTCCATCTTTTACTGGAAACTTTCCTCAACCCTTCTTAATTCTAGCGCCTTCCCTCTATTAATTAGATCCTTTATATAGTTTCCTTTGCATATATTTGTTTGCATGTCGTGACTGTAAGCTATTTGAAGGCAGAGACTGCCTTTTATCTTTTCTTGCATCCCTAGTGCTTAACACAGTGTCTGATGCATAGTAGGCCTTTAATAAGTATTTATTTATTGATTTATTATATGGAACATTATATAAAATCTAAAGTACACTGTTCTCAATAATGACTTTTTTTGGCCAAAAGTGATTTATAAAAATTTAAAAAGAAAAGAATTGTTGGACCAATGATACAGGTATTTGGCACATTAAAATAATTTGCCTAGTACCAGTGAGGAAGGAGATGGGGGAGCTAATAATGTATCTCCAGAGTTTTTAAGTTGATTTTATGTCTATAGCTTATTGTCTCTAGTGACTGGGCTGTTACCAATGAAAAATGTTAGATTAATGAATAAACAAAAGCCAGATCTCCTGGCTTTCCTTGTGCTGCTGTTGCCACCATTGTTACCAGTGCTGATCTCATTATTGTTTCTTTATTCCTCCCCCAAATTGAGGAATTTGGAGCTGTGAATGGGGATATTTGGTAAAACAGGAGAGACAGATGAAAGGAAGATGTATTCTTTGATGAGTCATAAAATGGAATTCTGTATCTTATGAAATAATTTTCCCACAAAAAAGCCTATTCCCAAGCCTTATGTAGTGTGGAGGTAACATCAGGTTCTTGAAAGGTATGCCAGCAGAGCACAGACCCTGGCAAGCCTTACTAGACTGGAAAGCTTTCCAAGATTAAATGATAGATTGTCTGTTTGAAGTCTGAGGAGCAATTATAATTATAACTAGGGTGGGGTTACTGGAGCTTTGCCCAAAGGTGTTGAATTTAGAGGTTCTAACATCATTTTTGGTCCATTAGCAAGTAAAGAAATAGAGTTTAGGACCTGGTGAGAAAGAAAACTTGATTAAAATAGGAATATGGTGGGCTTCAATGAAATTCTCTTTCGCCCCTTTTAGACTGGCAGACAGCTAGCTAGGCAAAACATTTCTCATGTGTTAGTCATTCTGTTGGGCACCTTGGTGGCACAGTGATTAGAGTGGGCTTACTGCCAGGAAGACTCATCTTTTTGAGTTCAAATCTGTCTGTAGTGGTTGGGCAAGTCACTTCATCCTGTTTATCTCAGTTTTTTCATCTGTAAAATGAGCTAGTGAAGGAAATGGAAACTATTTCAGTATCTTTGCCAAAAAGATCCCAAATGGGGTCATGAAGAATCAGATATGACTGAATACCTCAAGTCATTGTCTAAGCAGGATACATATACAAAAAAGTACAATAATATTTGACATTAGGAATTTTATATTCAAATGGGAGGGGCAGGGAGAGTGGGAGACAATGTCTAAAGGGGAACTGGAACTGGGGAGGCTAGGAGAAGTGTAGAGATGGCCAGGAAGTGATCTGGAGTTCTAATTCCTAGGCAAGATAAAGTGAACATCTATTATTAGAGTTTGGGGGGCTTCAGGTCTGCAGGACAAAGTCCAAGTTTTCCATGGGAGAGGAGATGGAGCTATTTGCTAGAGTGGACACAGCATTACACAAAATCATCTTAGAAGTGTTCAGCTCTGATAGCCTCCTCAGAAGTCTCATGTTGCTATCTCAGGATCTTTGTTTCTCCTCCATCAAGCTTGCTTTATGCTACTTGCCCTGAGCATGATTTGTGGTACCTGTCCCAAATGTAGAAATTCCTTTTTTGTGGCTCTGGAACCAACCTGGCTCAGTTTGTTACCAGGAGATTGGCCACCGTGGGGTGAATTTTTTCAGTGACAGTGACTCACTTTAGGGAAAGAGGTCTTGTAATATCCATCTGATGAAATCACTGATCCTCAGACTACTAGAAGATTACTGTCCAAATAGAGCCCTTGGAATCATGGCCTCTTAAAGCTGAAAGGCGCCTTTCAAGGAACGTAGGCATTCTTTGAGTTGTTTCATAGTTCTCTGTTTTTAAGTTCTTCTGTGCCTGAAAATCCTCCACTTGCCCTTTTTTACACCACTAGTTCTTTTTTTTTTTTTTTTGTCTTATACATTATCTACCTTGATCCATGAGCTAAGGATGAATAGACAGGCTTATCTAAGGTGAGATGAGTTACTGTACAATTAAAGGTCATCTGAGCTCGAAAAATAAATGTAGACAATAAATGAAAACAATATCATGGCTCATAAACCCTAAATATGTAAGGTTCTCCTGTATTTCCTACAACAATTAGTAAATTGACATTTTAGTACCAATCTGTCTCATTTGAGTTGGGATAGTGTGAGCAAATCATTGAAGGGCCAATGTTTGGGTGAACTGACTACTGAGGTCCTGTAAGTCCAGGAACCCAGATTCAGGGAAGGTGAAAATCACATGGGGATGATGCAGACCTTGGCAACTAACCTAAAACTTTCCAGACTAATGATGATGATAGCAAAAATAAAAATAATTAACAATTATATAGTAGCTTTAAGATTTGCAAAGCACTTTACATATATCATCTCATTTTGACCCACTCAACAACTTTGTGATGTGGGTATTTTTTATCATTTTATAAATGATAACTGAGATCGAGAGAGGTTAAGCAATTTGCCTATGACCCCAAAGCTGGCAAGTTTCTGAAACAAGATTTGAAATCAAGTCTTCATGATGCCAGGTCCAGAGTTCTATACACTCCACTGCTTGCCTATGGGAAATTAGGCTATTGTGTTGAGAGGAAGATGTGCTTGCAACAAGATTTAAGATAGGATAAAAAGAGGTATGGAAGGTGTCTCCCTTTGTCCCTACTTTTCCTTGGTAGAGGAAGGCAGAGGCCAAATATTAATCTTTTTTATTTTCCCACAGTGTCAAGCACAGTGCCTCACAGGTAATCTGTACTCAATAAGTGATGTTAAGTAAACAAAAACTCATTTATATAAGGCTTTATGGTTACAAAGCAATTTACATACATAATCTTATTTGATTTTGTTTGTCCCTCATTGCTATGGGGTAAACAATATGAAGTTCCCAAAGGGCTCCCAACTGATAGTGGGAAGGTGTTCAAATAATAGGAAGGTACAATAGAATAGCAGAAAAAGCACTGGATATGGAGCAAAGGAAACAGGTTCAAATTTCACCTCTGCCATATCTGTCTGATGTTAGGCAAGTCACCTAATTTCTCTATTATCTATAAATTTTGGCTGGACTTGGTGATAGGTCAAAGGTCCCTTTAACCTCAAAATAGATGATCCTATGATTCCATGATAATCAAAATTAAAACTGATTGGAATTCTTTTGTTGGAAAGTAAGAAGTTCTCCTTGAGGAGAACTACTGATTCATTATTGAGTTTTGGTCTTGAGTACCTAGTACTGTGCTTGACAGCAAGATGACTCAGTAGATAGAGTGCTCAGCATGGAATTGGGAAGACCTGAATTAAAATCTAACCTCAAATACTTTACCAATTGTGTGACCCATGGCAAGTCACTTAATTTCTGTCTTCCCTCAATCCACTGGAAAAGGAAATGTCAAACCATTCTAATATCTCTGCCAAGAAAATCCCATGAATAGTATTAGTGTCCACAAGATCATGAACATGATCATGAACAGTGAGATGCCCCTGAATAACAACAATGGTGACTAACACATAGCAGATATTTAATAAATATTTATAAAATTTAAGTAAAGTTGAATTTCTTACTGAAAACATATAAGTTGGTAAAAGGGAAGATAAAGTAATACTTTATATTGAGAAAATACTTTATGTTCTCAATACTTTATATTGAGAAAGAGCACTCATGTTAATAAATCCAAAAATGAGATGACAGAAATATGGGGTAAAGTTCAATGGAGAGCGAAACAAAAATGATTTTTGTCATTTGGATATACTACATATCATCTAGATAGAAAAAGGAGATGAATGAAGTTTTGGGGAACCATGTTATAAGCCAGGAGCAGGAACTTTCTTTGTAAAATGCAGATCAGATAATAATGTCTTAACTTGATTTAGCAACATTTTCATCCTTTACAAGCAGAAGATGGGAGAGTCATGGTTAGACAGCAAATGTTTTGAGACAGATTTGGGGGTCTCAATGGACTGCAAGCTTGAAATATGAGTCAGCCATATAATATAGCAGTTAATGTGAAGAAGAATTAAATTACGAGGCATAACATTCCTAAAGAGGGGATTAACAGTTCCACGATGTCTGTGTTTGTCAGATCTCATTTGGAGAATTGAATTAAATTCTGGGCACCATTGTTTTTAGAGAGAAATTGATAAATTGTCTAGAGGAGGGAATCAGAATGGTGAAGCTTTTTGAGTCCATGTTAGAGGAGAATCAGTTGAAAGAAATGAGTATGTTTAGCATGGAGGAGAGAAATCTTTGAGGGGATAGGCTAGTTGTCTTCAAGTATTTGAAGGGCTTACAACTCTAGGAGGGATTAGATTTGTTCTTTCTGGACCTAGAGGGCAGAACCAAGGATAAGAAAGAAATACTGAGCAGTCAAATTTAGGCTTGATATTGGGAAAAACATCAACTTCCCAACAGAGCTATGCAAAAGTAAAATCTCAAGAGGTGATGAATTTTCTCTCCTTGGAGGTCTTCAAACAGATATTAGATAAGTAGATGGCTAAATTATTTATTGTATGTGGCAGACAATGTGCAAAGTCTAGGTATACAAGTCCAAACAAGCAAAATAGTTGTTATTCTCAAAGCTTCCATTTTATTTTTTAAAAATAGTAATTCCCACTCCCCAAGTACATACTGACAATTTTTAATATTAATTTCTACAAGATTTTGAATACCAAATTTTTCCTCCCTCCCCTCTTTCTAAATTGGTAGGTAATGTAATATAGGTTATATATGTGCAAATGTGTAAAACACATTTATTAAGTGTTTGAATTCGTCACAGTTGTGAAAAAAAACAGATCAAAAGGGGGGAAAACTGAGAAAAAATAAAAGTAAACGTTTTGATTTTCATTCAGAATCCATCAGTTCTTTACTTGGAAATGGATAGCATTTTCCATCATGAGTCCTTTGTACTTCTCTTGGTTCACTGTGATACTGAGAGTCATTCATAATTGATCATCACATAATGTTGCTCAAGGTTTTCCTGGTTCTGTTCATTTCATTTTGTATCAGTTCATGCAAATCTTTCTAAGTTTTTCTGAACTTGCTTGTTCATCATCTCTTATTCTGCAGTAGGAGAATACATATGCCACAACTTGGTTAGCAATTACCCAAATTATGGGCAATTTGCTCAATATTTTGCCACCATGAAAAGGGTTGCTATAAATATTTTTGCATATGTATGTACTTTTCACTTTTTAATGAACTCTTTGGGATACAGACTAGTAGAGGTATTGTTGGATCAAATGGTATACCTGGTTTGGTTACTCTTTTGGGCATAATTCCAAATTGCTCTCCAGAATGTTTGGATTAATTCACAATTCCACCAACAGTGAATTAATGTTCCAATTTTCCCAATACTCTCTAACATGCTTTTTTTTTTTTTTTTTTTTTTGGTCATATGAGCCAATCTGATGTGTGTGAGGTAGTAGTACCTCAGAGTTGTTTTAATTTGCATATCTCTAATGAAAAGTATTTTAGAGGACTTCTTCATATGTCTATAAGATAACTTTAATTTCTTCATTTGAAAACAGCGTGTATATGCCATCTTCCTTTGTAGTTTTTTCCATTAATTCCCTTGATATATTTGACCATTTTTTTCAATGAATTTTGCTATCATTTTTTCTAGCTCTATCAAATAATTATCTGGTGGTTTGATTGGTAATAAGTAAATAAGTTTATACAGAATTGTAATTTCTATTATATTGGCTTAGCCTGCCCATGAACAATTGATCTTTTTCTGATTATTTAGATCTAATTTTATTTATGTGACAAATGCTTCACAATTGTGTTTGTGTAGTTCCTAGGTTTGTCCTAGCAGGTTCTCTTTCTCTCTTTTGCTGCTGGACTTTGCTAAAATTGTTAATTATTTCAAGTAGTTTTTAAGTTGATTCTCTATCATCTGCAAAGAGTGATAGTTTTGTTTCCTTGTTGAATATTCTAATTCCTTCTATTTCTTTTTCTTCTCTTATTCATATAACTAACATTTCTAATACAATATTGAATTATAGTGGTGTTAATGGGCATCCTTGCTTCACCCCAATCTCATAAGGAAAGCTTCTACCTTATCCCTATTATAAATAATGCTTGGTCATGATTTTAGTTTGATACTGCTTATCATTTTAAGGGACATTACTCCTATCCTCTCTATTACTCTTAATAGGAATGGATGCCATATTTTGTCAAAAGCTTTTTCAGCATCTATTGAGATGATAAAATGATTTCTCTTGGTTTTGTAATTTACATAGTCAATTATGTTGATAGTTTTCCTAATACTGGAACAACACAGTATTCCTGATATAAATTCCATATGTTCATAGTACTCAATCCTTGTGATATATTGCTGTAACCACCTTGTTAATAATTTGTTCAAAATTTTCAAATCAATATTTATTAGGGAAATTGATCACTAATTTTCTTTCTCTGTTTTGGCTCTTTCAGTTATAGGAATCAGCATCATATTTTGTCATAAAAGGAATTTGGCAGGACTATTTCTTCACCTATTTTTCCAAATAGTTTATATAGTATTGAAATTCTTTAACTATTTAGTAGGATTCACGTGTGTACCCATCTGATCCTGGGGATTTTTCTTAGGGAGTTCATTAATGATTTGTTAAAATTCTTCTTTTAAGAGAGGGCTATTTAGGCATTCCATTTCCTGATCTTTTAAGCTGGGTAATATTGTATTAATTTCATTCAGATTGTCATATAATTGGGCAAAATATTTCTTCATGATTACTTTAATTTCTTCATGGGTAATGATTTTGCCCTCTTAATTTTTGGTACTGGATATTTGATTTTCTTCTTTTTAAAGATTAAATTAACCAATGACTTATCTATGTCATTGTTCTTCCTCCCCATAAAACCAGCTCCTAGTTTTATTTATTAGATCAATAGTTGTTTTTTTTTTTTAAACTGTTGGTCTTATCTCATCTTTGAATTTCAGGACTTCCATTTTGGAGCTCAATTGGGGATTTTAAAATTTGCTCTTTTTCTAGTTATTTTTTAGTTGTACTATCAATTCAATTTTCTGTTCTTTCTCTATTTTTTGATGTAAGAATTTAGAGAAATAAATTTTCCCTTAAGTACTATTTTGGCTACATCTCAATAAATTTTGATATGTTGTCTCATTGTCATTTTCTTTAATGAAATTATTTGTTTCTATGATTTGTTTCTATGATTTCTATGACCCACTTATTCTTTAGTATTAGATCATTTAGTTTCTAATTAATTTAGTCTATCTTTCCATTGTCCTTTGTTGAATATAATTTAAAGCTTTCATTTCAATTGAAGAATATACAAAAGGTATCTGGACAGAGGTAGGGGGAAGATACATCTCGAACTGAATGTCTCATAGATATATTAAAATTTGTTTTTTTTTTTAAAATTTATGTAACAAAGCAAGCATTTCCAGAACAAAAAAAAAACATATAACAAAAAAAATGATTGCACATGAAACTGCAAATCTATTATATACAACATGCTATTCCTTTTAAATATAATAGTTATGTAATATCTTTCCCCTCTTTCCTCCTCAAAGACATCTTACATCTCAACATGTCCTAAACTGAACTTATTTTCTTTCTCTTCCAAACTTTTCCATCTTTCTACTCTGCACCTAGCTTCCAGGATTGTTGTGAAGTCAAAGAAGACATTTGCAAAACATTTGGAGCATAGTAGGTATTTTATAAATGCTTATTACTACTTTCCTCTTTTCTAACTTCTCTATTTCTATTGAGGGGTACCATTATTCTCTTAGTCATCCAGTTTCAAAATCTAAATGTTATTCTTAACTCTTCACTCTCACTCTCCATATCTACTGAATTTCCGGCCCTGGCAATCCTACCTTTGTTCATCCAAGTCCCCTTCTTTCCACTCACAAAGCTGCAAGACCCTAGTGCAAAACCTTATCACCACATGCCTAGATCATCCCAACAGGCTGCTGGTTGGTCTTTCTGCCCCACATCTCTTTCTATTCCAGCCTGCCCTTCACTCAAGTGCCAAAGTATTCTTCCTAAAGCACAGACCTTACCATATCATTTCTCCACCCCTTCTTAATAAACTACAGTGGCTCCATATTATCTCCAAGATTAAATATTAAACCTCTCTGATTTTTTAATGTCCTTCATAAACTAGACCTTTCCTACATTTTCATTTTCTTACATCTTTACCACTACCAATTCCTGAGATGCAGCAATACTGAATTCTATTGATTGTTCTTTGAGTTTAACATTCTACTGCTCTCCTTCTTCATCTTTATCTTCTTCTAGGATGCTTTAAATCTGCTAGAAATCTATTCCAGTCCTCTTCAATCTTAGTGTCTCACCTATGAGACTATTCTAAATTTGTCTTTTTGTTAGTTGCATATTGTCTTTTCCATTAGACTTCGAGTTCCTTGAGAACAGGGAATTTCTTTCTTTGCCTTATCCTCAGTATTTAGTACAATATCCAATATATAGTAAAAAAATTAATAAATAGTAGTAGCTGACTGATTTGCATGATGAAAAGGAGGAAGAGAAAACCAGTCAGAGTACAGAATAGGGAATTAAGCGCAACATGTCTAAGGCCCTCCATGAAAGAGGGGTCTGAGCAAATACTCACTAATCAGAAGAGCAGAAGAGCAGGTGAATGAATACTTACATTTAATTTAAAGAGCATTAGGAGAATGTGAGTCCGGAAAGCCTGACAATCCATTAAAAGAAAAACTAGGAGAGTTCAATATGATGAAAAGCAAGAAAGAGAGAACTTTAAAGGAGGAGAAGAGCTACATTGTAATATATAACAAAGAGGTCAAGGAGGATAGGAATTGAGAAAAAAATGACTATATATGGTAACCTTAAAGGAAGCAGTTTCAATTTAATGGTAGTATGAGGAACCACATTAGTAAAAACTTGGAAGGAAGAAAATGCTGAGAAATTAGAGGCTGTTTTGTGTCTTATTTGAGGAATCTGGTTGTTAAAAGACAAGAAAAAAGCCTACTGGTTGGAATGGGCTGAAGGATCAAATAAGGTGGTATGTGTGAGAGTGTATGTGTGTGTACTTAATGAACAGAAGAGACTTTTGTATTTTTGAAGCTAAAAATGAAAGATTCAGCCAGCCAGTCAATAAACATTTATTCTGTATCTATAATGTGCTAGAACCTTTGTTAAGCACTGGCGTAAGTGTTTAACAAAGAAGTTAAAGAAAGACAAAAGTCAATCCTTATCCTCAGGGACTTTGGTCTGATGAGGGAGACAACATGTAAAAAATTATGTATAAATATGCTATATAATGGATAAATAGGAAACAATTAACAGAGACAAGGCACTAGAATTGAGAGGGACTGAGAAAGGCTTTCTGTAGAAGGTAGGGTTTTAACTGGGATTTGAAGGAAGCCCAGATGAAGAGGAATTCTAGGAATAGGACAAAGCAGTGAAAATTTCCAGTTAGAAGATGAACAATTTTGTTAGAGGTACAGCAGGGAGGTCAGTGTCACGAGATAAAAGCATACATAAATTTGGGGATTGGGATAGGAAATATAAGGTAGGCTAAGACTAGAAAGGTGGAAGTGGGGCTACATTGTGAAGGACTTTGAATGGACAGAGGATTTTGTAGTTGATCCTGGAGGTGATAGAAAACCACTAGAGTTTACTGAGTTTAGGATTACATGATTGGTTTATTGTTTTAGGAAGATCTCTTTGGCAACTGAAGGAAGAATGGATTGGAAATTGGGGGCAGGCTGTAGTAATATTCCAAGTCTAAGAAGATGAGGACATACACTGGAGAGATAGCAATATCAGAAGAGAAAAGGAAATACAACTGAGAAATGCTGCAAAGGTAAAATTGACAGTCCTTGGCAACATATTGGGAATAGGGACTCAGAGAAAATAAGGAGCCAAGGATAATACCATGTTGTGAACCTAGTGGATTGAAAAAATGGTAGTGCTCTTGTCAGTAATAGGGAAATTTGGAAGGAGAGGGAATTTAAAGGGAGAGATAATGAGTTGAATTTTGGACATATTGAATTTAAAATATCTATGGAGCAATTACTTCAAGATATACAATCCTTCTACCTCTCTTCAGATCCCCTTTGTGTGTTTTCTTCCTTCACATTTGTGAGGGTAGAGATGATCTTTCTGGCTTGAATTTGTATTTGGAACAGTGTCTGCCACAAAATAAATAATTTTATCATCTATCTATCTGTCATCTATCTATTTATCTTATCTAAGTAACTATGTATCTGTGTGTGTATGTGTGAGTGCGTGTGTGTGGCTATCCCATTATCTATGCAGCTAGGAGGAATAATAAATAAAAGTATGGGACTTGGAGTCAGGAAGATTCACCTTCATGAATTCTAATCTGGTAATAAACACTAGCTGTGTGATCCCGGAAAACTTACTTAACCCTGTTTGCCTCAATTTCCTCAGCTGTAAAATGAACTGGAGAAGGAAATGACAAATCACTCTAGTATCTTACCAAAACAAAACAAAACCCAAATGATGTCATGTCTATCTATAGATCTATCTTTCTGAATATCTTTCTTTCCCTTTCTATCTATCCTCTGCTCTGCTCCTCCAAAGAAGAATAGGTCATAAGAAATGAGTAGGTTGAAGAACTTGACATATAGGATATTTAAAGGAATGTTAGTGTGTATATTGAAGATCCCTGTTTTTGAGGGTCGGAGTTGGGGAAGAAAGATTGTGAATCTGTTGAAAAAGGGAAGACAAAATGGTATGAGGTAAAGAGATAGGTTAATAAGACAACCTCATACTTTTTTATGATTCTTAAAGATTTGAGAAGTGCTATATATAAATAACTTCATTTCATACTTACTACAATCTTGGATTGCTCCCATGTTACTGATGAGAAAACAAGTTGAAATAAGTTAAATGATTTTAGCATGATTACACAGCTAGTCATGAACCCATGAACCCACAGGTGGGTTTCAAGCTCAGGTTTTTCTGATTCTGAATGAATTACTCTGTGCATATACCATGATCTAAATAACAAATGAAAAGGTTAGAGCTAAGAGATACATCTTTTCTGTGACTATAGGAGAGAATGTTTTTGATCAGCAAACATTTACTGAATACAATATACTTTGCAAGACACTCGGCATACAAAGTTTATAAAGTATACTCCACACTCACTGAGTTGACTGTGTAATTGGAGAGATGAGAAATACATGTAAAAAGAAAGTTTTTCAAAGTTCTTTTTCTTTCAACAACCCAGTGAGGTAAAGAGTATAGTCATGTGACTATAAAGGCTACTTAAGAACAGTCAAGGTCACTTTGTAGCTAGATTATAACAGCATGTTTGCTTGGTTATGGGCTTTTTCCCAGTAATATTCTGACCATTGTATTTGAAACAATGTTTCCTGAATACAAATTCAGGTGTATTTCTGCTAAACTGTGCCAGTGACAAATATTAAGTAAAGTAGAGGTAATATAGGAGGTCAGGGAAGAAATGATCGCCTAAGGCAGAGTGAACTTCCTGTAGGATTTGAGTTGTTTTAAATCCCAGTTTTTTAAACTAGAGTTCACAATCCCATGTAGGGTCTCATAACTGAATGTGGGGGCTGCAAAATCATGATTTATTATTAGTAAATATTCAACTTATATATCTATTATATATATCTATATACCCGGGGTCACATAAAACTTTTTCTGATGAAAAGGGGTCAGGAGTAGAAAAAGTTTAAGAAGCCCTATTTTAAAGGAAAGGTGGGATTTAGATCTTGGGGATAGGACTAGCTTGAAATCCTTGAGAACAAGAAATCTTTTTTTGTCTTTGTTTTTTCAGTGTACACTACCTGTCACATAGTAGATGCTTAATAAATAAATTCTAGTTAAGTGACTGACTGACATGACATTTGTGTAGTCAGGGAGATGAGATATATGTAAAAACAAAGTTTTACAAAAAGGGATAGTAAAAGCAGAGTCATGGAGGTGGGGATATAAGATATGTAGAGAAAAGAAGAACCATTTAACTGAAGGGACAGAGAAAGGGGAGTCATGCTGATTTCAATGAGAAAGAAAGAAGTTTTTATTATAAGCAGAGATTGTAGGTGAGGACTTACATAGAGAGGAGAAGGTTTGACATTACTATCATAGAGAAGGAGTCAAAGAGTTGATGTGGGTTAAGTAGCAGGATTACTTAAGAATGGCCAGAGTCAAGTTATAGTTAGTTAATGTCACCTTGTAGTGGGCCAGGTCTGCTTGGTTATGGGAATTTTCCCCAGTTGTATCCTGTGGCCTAGGACTGGGAAGAGAGAAAAGGGGTTTCTGGGGTTGGAAGATGGGAAGACTAACTCGGTAGAAGGTCAAGAGGGTGAGAAAATCTAGACTTCTGTACTGGACAGCATGGAAGTAACTAATGAGCAAGTCCAGAATGGGATGGCAATATAGTGTAACTGCGTTGAGGCTAATAGTCTGAAAAAAGTGAATACTTGCCCATACAAGGTTTTTATGAAATACCCTTCTCATACCTGGATGTTGGAATGGTTTATATCCCCTGCCTCAATTGAGGATATGAGTAATACTTCATAATTAAGATTGTTGTGAGGGTCAAATGAAAAAAAAATAGTTGTGAAGTATTTAGCATAGGGCCTGATACATAGTAGGTGCTTAATAAATGTTTGTTCTTTCCTCCCCTTCCTCCCCCCTCTCCCCCATGCTACTGAATTAGAGGGGATAATCAGTATTTATAAAGTACTTAGCATAGGGCCTGATACATAGCAGGTGCTTAAAAATGCTTGTCCCTTCCTCCTCTTTCCCCCTTCCCCTTGTTACTGAATCAGAAGAGAAAGTCAAGGTCCGAACAAAAATGTATAAACATGTGGGAGAAGTGAAAAGCTAGAAAATGAAAACTGTAAGTCTATGGAATCTTCTAACTAATTAATTCCTTAAAAATATGGAATTAGGTATAATAATGTTGAGGGCTGTTAGTTGGCAATATGACAAATATGCCTTTGGCTAAATGACTTTATAGCAGAGTTTTGTAACTTTAGGGTGGGGATGGGTTATAATATGTAATGAACTTGTTAAAAAAACAACTCTAGTATGCTTTATTTGGGGTGAGGGAGGAGAATAAAATTTTAGATAACTTGGACTATGTGCTAGACAATGTAATAAATACTTTATAAATATAATCTCATTTGGTTCAAACAATAATATTATGAGGTAGGTGATATTATTATCCCCATTTTTATAGATGGTGAAAACAGGCAGGTAGAGGTTAAGTCCTTGCCCAGGATCACATAACTAGTAAATGTCTGAGGTTGGATTTGAGCTCATCTTGACTTCAAGTGTTTTGGATAGTATGTCAGAGTTCTATCCCCTGTACCACATAGATTTCTGATTTGGAAGGGGACAAGGATCTGAATTTGTATTCCTGATGTGCCACTTATTGCTCACATTATTTTGGTCACAAAAACTTGATTTTTCTAGGTTTCAGTTTCTTTTTCTTTAAAATGAGAGGATTGGACTAAGCAGCTTCTGAAGTTCCTCTCAGTCCTAAACCTGGGATCCTATGAACCCTAGCAGTGAACTGGAGAGTTATAGATTCAATACAATTCACCACACATTAAGTACCTACTGCAAGGTTCTTAAGAAACTTATCATCTAATGGAGGTAATGGGCTGAGACATGTGCACAAATAACTGTAGGTAGTTCATGACAAGGACAAAGCAAACTCTCAAATTTAACAAAATTTAAAAGAAACTTGTTTTGTTTGCTTGATTCCATTTCCCTATATTTTGGGTTGATATTCCTCTGCTACAACTTTCTACCAGCTGTCCTATTGATTTTTTTTTCTCTCAGTCACTCATTCTTCTGGTTTAGTGTATACACTCTAATTTGTGATTGTTGGCAGACCCTGGTAACCTGAAATCAGCCTGTATTTTCCACAAGTTGCTAATTATGCCACTTTGGAGTACAATAAGGAAAGAATAAGGAATTAACACCCTGAGTCAGGACACTTGGCAATGCCCAACAACCTTTGAAAGCTGGTCGTGAGCTTTCTCTGGTAGACTCACGCAGAGCTTTATGAAATGTTCCTCCCACATACCATTGAGTTGGAAGACTCCCTGTGTCCTGAGTAGGGAGCCCCTTTGGTGCTTGGAAATTGGGCAGTACTGATAATCGATGCCTGGGGTGAGTGACACTGATGCTGTGGGAATGTGTGGAAGAACAATTTTGGCTCAGCTCATGGGTCCTGTGGATGGGTAAGAATTGTGAGCTGCTACAGTCAGATTTCCAAACCTAACTCGAACATCTGTGAAACATATCAGGAACAGTTAAATGAGTCCAAGCAGGAAACAACTTCCAACTTTGTTGAGACCATTTTAAAAAGAAAATTCTCTATTAGGTCCAAGCTTCCCTCTTGCACTTTTTAAACATGGTGTGTTTCAGTTTTTAAGTAAAATCGTTTCCCTAGGTGGATTAGTAGTAGTGATGGTATTTGACAGCTGGGAGATTTCCTTTTTGGAATTGCATTTGGGGTGTTGTTTTGGTTCCTTGAAGGCCTCTGTGGTCTGGGGCCCATTGTGGGGGCTGGATTTGATTTTCTCCAGCTTGCATTTGGCCTGATAGTGCAGGTCAATCTGTATACAGCTGGTGACCAAGAAATAATGTTTTGCATTTGCCTAGAGCTTCTTACTAAGAGGTAAGACTTTGAGGAGCTCCAGATGTCAGTGGGTTGGTGAATTGGTTCAATCGGCACAATTCCAGATTAAAAAACCAAGAGGCTCTGATTTCCAATTCTAGCCAAGACATTTTCATTGTGCAGGCTTGGATAAGTCATCTCTCCTCATAGCTTCCAACAGTAGAGTGAGAATTGGAAGGGATTTTAAGGTCATGTAATCCATAACCTGTTTTAAGATCTCCTCCAAATTATCTAAAGCAAGAACATCTAGTTTCTTGAACATTTTCTTGAGCATCCCTCCTAAAACAATTCATTATATATAATTTTAATTAGAAATTTCTTTATATTGAGCTGAAATCTGCCTGTATATTTTCTATTTACCTAATCCCAGTTCTGCCTGTTAGAGTCACACAGATTAAATCTAAGCTTTGTTCTGCCAATCTTTCAAATATTTCAAGATGACCATCATATCCCACCTACATGTTTTTTTATCCAGGCAACATAACTCTAATTCCTTCAACCCATTGCCACATTACAGAATTTCAACCTTACTGCTCTGAGACTGGGTTTCCTGATTCTAAAATGAGGTCTGGAAATCCTGACCTGTTTCTTAGTATTGCTGCAAGAATAAACCAAAGGAATGTGAAATCTTTGCACATAAAAGCAGCATGGGATACAAATCTTTCAGTAACTAGTATTGTAACTACAAACTAACATCAGGGGAAGCTAGATAGAGTGGATAGACTGCCAGGCCTGAATTCAGGAAAGCTCATTTTCCTGAGTTCAAATTTGACCTCAGACATTTAGTGCTTGTGTGAACCTGGGCAACTCACTTAACCCTTTTTACCTCAATTTCCTCATCTATAATGAGTTGGAGAAGGAAATGATAGACTACTCCAGTATTTTCTAAGAAAACCTCAAATAGGTCATGAAGAGTAGTTTATCACTGAACACTAACAAGTAGTTTAATAATGATAACTCATTCACATAGTACTTTGAGGTTTGCAAAGTTATTTTTGGCATGCCTATTTAGGATCATAAGATTACAGATTTGGAACTGGAAGTGACTTTAGAGGCTCTTGTGTCCAACTTATTCTGTGGTCCAGAACTGAGCCTGGAACTGAAGTCCAGAGAGATTTGATTGATTTTCACAATATCACACTAATACCTGAGTCAGGAGTTGGACTCTGATTTTCTGGCTTCAAAGTCAGAAGTAGTTAGAAATGTTGCCTCATAATCCCAAATTTATTATATTTAACTTTGGTGATTTCCCCAACTGGTGGTGTTCTCTTCCATTGCCATCACCTCCAGGGAATTGCAAGTTGGGTTTCCTATGTTTTGGTCAGGGTGCTTTTTTTTCTGGGTCAGGAAGAGTCCAAACTTCTGCAAATAGCTTAAACTGACAACTCTAAGAATTCCTTAGAATCTTGGCCTGAATGGTTGTGTTTATATCTGGCTAGAAAACATGTGTATCAGAAAATAGGCTCCTAGAACCATGATTTTTCTCCTTGCATGACCTCTGCATTTGGGAATAGATCATACTTCTAAGCATTTAAACAAATGCAGCATGGTATTGGTGGTGGGCATGCTAAACTTAGCAAGACATGGGTTCAAATGCAAGATAGATAGGTGGCACAGAAAATAAAGTCCCAGTCCTAGAGGCAAGGGGACTCAACTTTTTCAAGTTCCCTATGCCAATGAAATCACAGGTCAAATATCAGACTCTGTCTCTATCTCTGACTCTTGTCTCTCTCTGAGTCTCTCCCACTCTTTCCCCCTCTCTCTCTTTTTTTGTCTGTTTCTCTCTCTTTCTGTCCCTCTGTTTCTCTCTGTCTCTCTCTCTCTCTCTGTCTCTCTCTCTCTCTCTCTTTTTCTCTCTGTCTCTCTCTCTCTCTCTCTGTCTCTTTCTGTCTCTCTCTCTTTTCTCTCTGTCTCTCTTTCTCTCTGTCTCTCTCTCTCTCTGTCTCTCTCTCTCTCTCTCTCTCTCTCTCTCTCTCTCTCTCTCTCTCTTTCTCTCTCTCTCTGTCTTTCCCTCTCTCCCCTTCTCTCTCCCTACCTCTGTCTGTCTGTCTGTCTGTCTACCTCTTCCCCCTAGTATCTCATTAGTTAGTTCTCTAGTCATGTATACATCTAACTACATATATTCATATACATACATATATGGAAGGTATTTTAGTGACTTAATAGACAGAGGATTCAGTCAAAAAGACTTAAGTTCAAGTCTCCAAACTGGAATATTCTGAAGAACAAATGAAATGAGTTAGCACCCAGAAAAAAACCACATTCTGTAAAAGTCAACCTAAAATATCAAGGAATGGGCAGCTAAGTGGTCTGCAATGGAGAGAGAGTGCTTAGAGAGAATCTACTCCAGTATCTTGACTGAAGAAAACCTCATATGGGATCACAAAGAGTTGGAAATGACTAAAATGATTAAAACAGCAATGGGTTCAAATGTTGGTCTTGCTCCAAACTCACAGTTACTTATTTTCTCTGGGCCTCAGTTTGCTCATATATGAAATGAAGAAGATGAAATAGGTGACCTTTGGGATCTGTTCTAACTCTAAATCCCATTAATCCTGTTAGTTTTTCAGGGCAGGCCATCAGCATGTGTTTTTCCTTTTTCAGTGGAGGAAGCTTCCACTAGTCTGATTTTGAAAGGTCAAGTTCATAGCCACAGGCTCAATAAAACTAAGGGTTCAACCATATAGAAAATTAACTCCCAACTGATTCAGGAGAAAGAAGAAAGACCCTGAGATACAGTTTGAAATCTAAGCATGAAAATTAAGTTAGCAGTGAAAATGGTGAAGAACTGATGGCACACGTGGACTTAAAAAAAAAAAAAACCCAAAAACATTCTTCCCCAAATTGCTCAAAAAATAACCACTGCCGTCTGGTGTCCAACTGAGTGTGTGAACAAAACAAAGCCAGATGCAGTCGATTAACTCCAATGCTTCCTTACTGCAAGGCAGCTATGACCAGCTCCTCTCTTGCACTCATTTAATCAAGATGAGTTTTTTCAGTTTAATGCATCCTGCATCTAGGATATCTACCACCTAGGGTAGGAGCAAGAAATTATAAATATGACAATGTGGTGGGCAATTTTCTGTAGTAAGTGTGCAAAGCCCTCTCTCTATCTACAATCACAGACTCTGTTTATTTCCCAGATTTTGACATTTGGTTCTTGCTGTGACCAGAGCTCATTCCAGTGCTGTGAAGTTTGCAAATACTTTCCCCACCTGGCATCCTGTAAAATGGCATCAGATGTGATGGTTGCTCTGTCACTGGCAAATGCAGCAGAACCCTTGGCAGAAGGCATCCTTGGTGTCCTTCAACTTGCTCTTTGGCACAGAGAAGACTCACAATTAGAATGTTTCTCTAAGAAAGAAAATATCACTCACTGAATTATCATTAATACAAATGATAGTATTTTAATTTTCTATTTATGGGCAAATTTCTGAAGGCAATATAGCCTGGTCTCTCCTTATTTAATTCTGGGTTCAACTTATTGCCTATTTGTACTCTGTCATAGATGCATGCATACATATGAAAAACATACATATACTCTATAATTGCATGTATAAACAAGTTGATCAAGAGACATTCTTCATCCACTTGATTTTTCCTATGTGGATGATTAGACCAGACTTGTTTAAATGGTTATAGAATCTTTTCAAGTAATATTGGAGTAAATGACTTCTGAGATTCCTTCCACACTCAAGTTCTGTGATAGTGTGATCTCATTCAGATGGCTTTACAATATTCTGGAGCTTGATGTGACCAAATCTTTTTCAAGGAGGGGGGGAAATTAGTCTTTATCATGTCAATATTTTTCTAGTTTTGCTGATTGGTTGACAGTCATAGAGTACTGCAGTCTCCCAAGAATTAAAATGAGTATCACATAGAGAAGAATGAAAGGTACATGATGAGTGTGACCAGGTAGTAATATGTTACAAATGTGTTCAAAACATTTTGAAGAAGGTTTCAAATAAAGGATGTCAGTAGAGAGATGTTTGAGTTGAAAAAGATGACTGGTCTCATTGAGAGAATAAGGTATAACAGGGAATAGCTCAAATGTTTTTCTGGTATTTTAATGGCAGATATCAGAAGGAATTAAGGAAGGCTCTCAGCACACCTTTTGGCAAAATTATGATATGATATGAACAATATCCATACAGAACAGATAGGCACGTATAAATTGTGATTCATACTGATCAAAGGAAAATTCAACTTTATGAGATAACTGGATTGGATTAGAGTATTTTGGAAGATTTGATTATTGAGAGACATCTTTCTTCCATTAAACTAGTAATGTCACTCAAGGAATATCCTCCAATACTGCTCAATATTGCCATCACATATTGGGTAAAGATCGAGGAATGGAACCTCCGTTTTTTGTATTGAGCTATAAAAATTCAGACAAGGAAGCATCTTCTCTGGGGAGAAAATAAATGTCTGGCTTAGTCAAGACTTGAGTCTTTTTGAGGGGAAATACAGGGTTTTCTAAGTCCCCCACTAAAATCCAACAGAGGTTTAATTTAGTTTCTAAAATCCTGGCAACTAGGATGCCATGTGTTTGTATAGACTTGCACCATTTAAAAGGTTCTTGGAGTTTAGATCTTGCATGTAATTTGCTACATTAGCTCTGGGCAAGAATATTTGCTTTTGGGTCCTCTGTGGTTTAAGTTCCTTCTCAGTATTAACCTGGCATGTTAGACAGAGCTATACTGTAAAAAACAGCAGGAGACGGAGGGTTCAGAGCAGGGTGAAGGCAACGAGGCTTATTACTAATAGCTGTTTTGCGGACAGCAGGAGCTCTTACGTGATTTTCCCAGTGTGGCTTTTTTGGACGTTTTGCAGCTGGGATTAGGAAGCCATGGCTGGATCAAATGGAGCCTTTGGAGTGGGGGAGGGGTTGTTTCTGTTGAAGGGACTGGCCTGAATTATTGGTCTGGTAAATACCTTTTAATTAGGTGAGAGTGTCACAGAGGTGACTTTGGGCCAAGGTTGAATAAGAGGCATACTATGGAAAGAGCCCTGGGTTGGGAATCAAGAAGACTTTGGTTGAAATCCTGGCTTGGCCACTTACGACCTATTTCTCAACCGTCAAATGAGACGATTGTACTGGATGTGTGAATGATCTAGTGATAAGAATTACAACACTCTTTGTTCTCACTCTAATTTTCTCTTTCTCCTTCCTTCTCTCTGTCCCTCTCTCAATCTCAATCCTCCCTTCCTTCCCTATTTCCATTCTCCTCCTTCCTCTTCCTCCATCTGTCCTTCCCTCCCTTTCTCTTTCCCTCCATTCCTTTCTTTCTTTCCCTCCCTCCCTTCTTCCCTTCCTTTCTCTTTTCCTCCTTTCCTCCCTCCTTTTCTTCTTTCCCCCTCTCTTTCCTTCCTTCCCTTTCTCCCTCCTTCCTCCCTCCCTCCTTTTTTTCTCTCCCTGCCTCCTTCCCTCTGTCCTTCCATCCCTCCATCCTTCCCTCCCTCCTTCTCTCCCTCTGTTCCTCCTTTCTTCCCACTATCTTTCCCTCCCTTCATCCCTTTCTCCCTCTTTCCCTTTTTTCTTCCCTCCCTTCTTCTTTTCCCTCCTCGTTCCTTTCCTCCCTCTCTTCCTTCTTCACTCCCTCTCTTCCTCCTTTATTCCCTCTCTCCCTCCTTCTGTCCCTCTCTCCTTCCTTCCTTCCTTTCTCCCTCCTTCCTCCTCCCTCTTTCTTTTCTCCCTCTCTCTCTTCCTTCCTTCCTTCCTCTCTCCTTCCTTCCTTTCTTCCTTCCTTCCTCCCTTCCTTCCTTCCTCTCTCCTTCCTTCCTTTCTTTTCTCCTACTTTCCTTCCTTTCTTCCTTCCTTCCTCCTTCCTTCCTTTCTTCCTTCCTTCCCTCCCTCCCTTCTTCCCTTCCTTTCTCTTTTCCTCCTTTCCTCCCTCCTTTTCTCTCTTCTTTCCTCCTTTCTTCCCTCTCTCCTTCCTTCCTTCCCCTCTCCCTTCCTTCCTTCCCGCTTCCTTCCTTCCTTCCTTCCTTCCTTCCTTCCTTCCTTCCTTCCTTCCTTCCTTCCTTCCTTCCTTCCTTCCTTCCTTCCTTTCTTCCTTCCTTCCTTCCTTTCTTCCTACCTTCCTTCCTTCCTTCCTTCCTTCCTTCCTTCTTACCTTCCTTCCTTCCTTCCTACCTTCCTTCCATTCTTTCCTCCTACTTTCCTTCCTTTCTCCTTCCCTGCAATCTATTTCTCTTTCCTAGGTTAATTTTTTTTTTTCTCCAGTTAGGAGAATAGATGGTATACTCTCTGGGATTTAAAAGAGAATTCCATTTGGGAACTTAATGAACTAATTTACCTCCAAAGAGCAAACAAGTAACTGTCAGAAAAGAGTTTACTTAGCACTAGGCTCAGTCCCCTTGTGTCATTTATCCTCAGGAGAAGGTATTCCTTGGGGGTGAATTTTGTTGCTAGAGAAGCAAAGGCCTAGAACATGAAGTGACAAGAATTGGGTCATGTAATGATGAGGAAATAGCAGAACTGGGCATCCTAAACCCAGTTCTCTAAGGGGAGTGCCTGCTGTTATTATAGTCATTATCACTATTATCTGGAATAATGTGTCTGGAGTATGGCATTTAGTTCTGGGCCTTGCATTTCAGGCAGGCATTGGCAAACCAGAACATATTCAGAAGAGGATGCCCAGGGATTGAGGTTACTTGAAATCTGCAACATGAGACCTGGCTGAAGGAACTGGGGGTCTTTGACCTGTAGGAGAGAAATCTTTTTTGGGGGGAAGAGAAGCAACTTGATTATAAAAACTCACTTTTCTCTGACACTTAAAAGTTTATTTTCTTCCTAACAATCCTATAAACAAATAATAGCACGTGTCATTCCATAAAGAAACTGAAATGCATAAGAAAATAGATTGAGAAAAATTCTTGCCAGTAGTCATATGACTGGGTTTATATCAAAGACAAGCCTGGGACCCAAATATTCTAACTCTGTTCTTCACAAAATATCATTACTATTTCATTGTGTGAAATATTGTCATATAGGAGAGGATTAGATTTTCTTCATGACTCCAGAAAGTCAAAGTAGAAACATTGAGTGAGCATTGTATTAAATTGGCAAAATAAGGAAAAGCTTAAAATTTGATCTGTCCAAAAACGGAAGGAAGGAATCTTAAAAAATGAGCTGACCAAGTTGTTATGTATGAATGTAATGCAATGCTATTGTGTCCTAAGAAACAATGAGCCGGTGGATTTCAGAAGAAACCTGAAAAGATTTACATAAACTAATACAAAGTGAAAAGAGAACATTGTGTACCATAACAGCAACATTGTGCAATGATCAACTGTGATTGACTTAGCTCTTCTCAGTCCTACAATGATCCAAGACAATTCCAAAAGACTCATTGTGAACAATGCTATTTACATCCAGAGAAAGAAGTGATGGAGCCTGTAAACAGATTGAAACATACTATTTTCACTTTATTTTTTTCATTTTTTTCTCTTTTGTTCTGTTTCTTATTTTACAGTATGACTAAATGTTTTGCATATTTTCTATGACTACACATGTATAATATCAAATTGCCTATCATCTTAGGGAGAAAAAAGGGGAAGAAAAGGAGGGAAAACATTTGGAACTCAAAATTTGTTTAAAAATAAATAAATGTTAGAAATCGGATTTACATATAATTGGGGAAAATGTTTTTTTTTTTTTTTTAAAGGTATGAGTTCACAGAATCATGGAATTTCACAGGTGGAAAAGACTTTGTGATCATCTAACCAAACTCATATGTGAAAAGGAATCCCTCCTAAAATACAATTAACAAATGATCAT
Source organism: Antechinus flavipes (assembly GCF_016432865.1). Lineage (NCBI taxonomy): Eukaryota > Metazoa > Chordata > Mammalia > Dasyuromorphia > Dasyuridae > Antechinus > Antechinus flavipes. The sequence goes on from NC_067398.1 coordinate 549,282,737, forward strand.
CTGGCCTCTGCCTAAAGGCTTTCAAAGAGGTAGAAATTCTCATCTTTTAAGACAATACATCCACTTTTGGATAATTCTGAATGTTAAATACCTTTTTTTGATCTTGGACTTATCTTTTTGCACCTTTTTTTCCTTTTGCTCCTGGTTCTGTTTTCTGGGACCAAATAGAAGAAATTTAAATCCTTTTCCATATGACAATCCTTCAAATACTTGAATGCAACTGAAAGTGTTAAGCATAGGCCATTTGACTGCTTGCTAGAGATATTGTAGGGAAGATTCATACTTCAGGAAAGGTTTTGACTAGATACTCTCCCAAGATCCCTTCCAATCCCAAGATTCTAGGCTTAATATTGAAAGGAATTTAATATTTATAATATCTTACAACAATTGATTACTTCATGTCTACCAGCTGGTTTATATAGTTTACCTCATTTGCTCTTCAAATGATTTTTTGAGGTAAAGTAGTGAATGCAGAAATCATTCCTATTTAATGAATGAATATCCAAGTGAAAGATACTGGAACTGATGGACAAGCATTACATGGTAGTGGTGGTGGTGGCTGTTTTTTTCATTACCATATCTGTTCTTTCACTATAATGTTGTAAGAAAAGTAAAGACATAGCAGATTCTCACCAGAGGAGCGCAGAATGACCCTTTCTATGTAAAGAGAAGGGGATAAATTACAAGGATATTCCTTTTGCTGGTGGTCATCCTTAATAGTCCAGCTTATGGTGGCCAACAGAAAGTTTGTTTGCCTCAGGAAGAAGCACACTTCATAAGTAACAGGATTTCAGTCCAGAAGCAGAAAAATAAGAACATACTGAAAAGTCCTGACTGAAAAAAAATTCCTAATTTCTAGTTAGGCTACCATCTTTTCAATCACATAAGTTCAGAACATTAAAATCAATTTTGAGGGGCAGGTAGATGGCATGCTGGATAGAGCACCAGGCCTGAAGTCAAGAGGACCTGAGTTCAAATCTGATCTCAGATACTTAATACTTCCTAGCTGTGTGACCCCTGGGCAAGTCATTTAATCCTAATTTAACCCCAATTGACAAAGAAAAAAAAAAAAAAAAAGAGTCAACTTTTGACTCTTTCTTCTTTCTCATTTTTCCTATTGAGTCACCTATTAAACCCTATTGATCTCATCTCCTTAATATCTACAGTAGCCATCAGTTACCACAAAAATGACATATCACTCACACAGCCTCTGTTGTAGTTCAGGAACTAATTATTTCTCATCCAGATTATTGTAATAACCTTCTCAATGGACTTCTGATTTCCTCACAGTTCCTTCCTTCTTCAATCTATTAGTCCTGTTGTTGCCATACTGATATTCCTAAAACACATATCTGACCACATCACTCACTTATTAAAAAATCTTCATTGGCTCCTTGGTACAGTAAAAGAAAACACAAAATTCTTAATATAGCACTTTAAGGCATTTGCAATATGACTGCTACCTACCTTTTGGGTCTTATTTAATTCTACTTTTCTTTTCTTGAATTCTCTTCCAATCAAACTCATGTGTCAGCTGCTCTCCTATATGATATGTCCATAAAAAGTAGCTTCCCATTTATGTCAAATACTTCCTTTTAAACACCTCCATCATGTCAATTTCTATACAAAGTTTTCCTGCATTGTATAGAGAAAAGCATGCTGGATTTGGAATTAAAGATTGTATTATAATGCTCTCCAAGATCCCTTACAGCTTCAAATCTGTGACAACCAGTTCTCACTCACTCTGGTTATTAATGTGTTTACTTAAAAATTTTTTTAAAATTGTTTTGTATTTGTCAATTGGGTACATGCCATATCCCCTCCTCCACAATAGAATGTAAGCTCCTTGAAGGCAGGAACTGTCCCATTTTGGATTTTGTATCTCTAGTATCTAATACTGTCTTTTCCATCAATTGTAAAAAAAAAAAAAATTCTGAGAATTAGAGGCCACCACAGAACTTTACTCATAGATAATTGCTTTTGGTCCATCATTTTTGGGAGCACTTGCTTCTTAAGAATTTATTGCTGGGCACTGTCCTTATAGAAAAGAACAGTTAAGTAATGTTTCCTCTGGACTGCCCTTCCCTTCCCCTTCTTCTACTACTACTATGATCCTGGGGTAAAGAGAAAAAAGATGTGGCTAAATTATCTTGAGAATATTAGATGTTTGGATATGATTATGGCCTTTGAAAATTTCCCTTCAATTCTTTTTAGAATAACTCTGGCCCTATAGAAATGAACTTTCTTCATTTCAGGAAGGGGTGGGAAGGGAAGTTGGATTTTATTTGGAGAAACATCCATTATGTCTTTAAGCTTTGGCTGGCACAACAACAACAAAAAATTTACAGGAAATGAAATCCTAGTTCATTACAACTTTCATGAATAGAAACCTCGAAATTTATAGCTTTACATATAAATTGGAATTAGTTATTTTCTTCATTCTTAGTTGCCTTTGCATTAGTGGGAAAATATGAGAGGTGTCTGTTGGCCAAAAGGATTGCTGCTCACACTTAAGTACCCTAACCCAAATTTTACTATGTAATGGATACAATATCTGAGTCTTCATGTTAAGACCACTGGGTTCAATTTCTGCTGAGATGGTAGTTTTTAAAATTAAATTTCCATTAACTTCTCCCCCATATCATTATATACTAATTCTTAGTATGTTTCTAAAGATGAATGAGTAAAATAAACTGATTATATATATCATGTTGCTGAGGCTGAAATTATAATGTTGACAACTTTTAAAGTTAGAAAACAGGGGAACCCATGAGGAGATGGATCTTTTAGACCAGACCATGAGCACTTGCAGCAACTAGGAGCAGGTATGGCATCTGGAAGGCAATTTAGAAGATAATAGGATTCTATTCAAGAATCTAAGAATAGAAAGGAAGGAGAAAGGTCAGATTAGAGCTAAAATTTAAGTAAACTTAAAAACATTATTAAGGGAGGATCATATGGTGATAGGGAAACTAAATATAAGTGAGTTGGAGATTGGAAACAAGACATAAGTGGCCAAAGAACAATAATTGTGCCTGAACTTTAAAGAACTTTTCAAGGTTAGAGAAACACAGTAATCTTTTGCATAGTAATAAGGCTATTTTTGAAAGCAGGAGGAGCTGAGTTTGAGTCTTGTTTCTAACTATGTGAATTTCATTTTCTTCATTGTCAAATGGAGATAATAATATAATTATTCTTTCCACAACCCAACTTTCCTCATCATAGTTTTGATAACTTGGGTTAAAAAAAATTAAATGGAAAATTTGGGGAAGATTTGCAGAAGCCAAAGACAACATACCAAGGCCTGTAGATGTCATAGAAACAGGTCAGATACTCAGAAATGTATAAAATATATATCTAGTATTGTATAACATCAACATATTTAAAATCTGAATACTACAATAATTCAAACTTCTCTGGTATGAAAGGAGGGCCAAATTTTTTATGCTGATTTTTCAGATCTCCTTGAGTGTGGGATGGGAAGGCATTGCCCATAACACAATCCGTATGGAAGGGAAAGCTGCACCTGAATTACCTGTCTTTATTTTTAACATTTGCTTTATGAATCATGTTGGGAGAGAAAAATCTGAGCAAAAGGGAAAAATGAAGGGAGAGCTTAAAAAAAGTGAACACAGCATTTGTTGATTTACATTCAGTCTCCTTAGTTCTTTTTCTGGTTGCAGATGGCATTTTTCTGTCCCAAGTCTATTGGGATTACCTCGGATCACTGAAGAACTGAAAAGAACCAACTCTTTTCTAGTTGATCATTGCATATCCTTGCTGCCATTGTGAACAATGCATTTCTAGTTCTAATGTTTAGCTCAGCATCAGTTCATATAAATCTTTCCAGGCCTTTCTATAATCAGCTTGTTCATCATTTTTATAGAATAACATTCCATTATCTTCATATACCACAACTTGTTTAGCCATTCCTCAATTGATGAGCATCCACTAATTTTCCAATTCTTTGCCACCAAAAAAAAGCTGCCACAAACATTTGTGCACATGTGGGTCCTTTTCCCTGCTTTATCCTTGGGATACAGGTCAGTAATGGCACTGAATTTCCTGTCTTAAAGAGTTGTTGTTTTAAGGTTTAAATGAAATCACATATAAAAAATTCTCTGCAAATTTAAAAATGCAAAAGAAATGTGACTTCTTATAGATGTACAGGACTTTCTCTACATAAAGGTCTCCCTAATCAATATGTAATATCAAAATACATTTTAACTAAGTCCCATTGTAATGAGGTAAAACTTTGCTCTACTAGATCCAGCAATATGGAGATGTGAATCCCTTCCACATTTTCATTAGTAGATGTTAGAGATCGTTGGGCAAACCTGAAACAGTGTTAGAAACCACAAGGAGCACTTCCCTACCTCATTTGGAAGAAGAAATTATGTGAACCTTGATGTTTTTTGGATTCTCTTCACTGGGACTGGGGTAAGTTACAAGGAGGAGGTGTAAAATCATATTGGACACAGGTACAATGTTACAGTACATGAAAGGAATCCTCATTCCTATTCTTAGAAATTCCCAGGCTCAGCACAGGCTGGGAGAAGCATTAGGGACAACTTTTATTTGCCTTTGTTTCGCTGATCAGATGAGGAAAACTTGAGCCTCTAGGGCTGAGAAAGTGAGAAATTGGGTTTGTATGGGAGTCAGTACAGTATTACAGATATTATATTGTCTCAGTTCTCTGCAAAGACCCCATTTAGGCTTTGGAGGTTGAATTTTGATTACCCGAGAATGGCAACTGATAATTTACCTATTAGTAATTTACAATTACCAATTTACATTGGCAATTTAGATCCTATGGAACTATTTATTATCATGCTATTTCATTTAACTTTTTCTTTTTGATGAAACTATAGCTACATTAGGTGGAGTATATGTCTACATTCTACAATTTGATTTCTGCAATGACTTAATTAATAGTATTTATTATTATTATTATCCCTAACACATAATAAAGTATTTCATACATAGTAGGCATCGACTGGATTGAAACAGGATTACTAGATTAACAGATGAGGGGATTATTATAGATGTATTTACTTAGATTTTGGCAAAACCTCTAATGATATCTTTTAGGCTATTCTTGTGGAAATGATGAAAATATCTGAACTTGATAAGAGTATAATCAGGTGAACTTAGAACTAATAAAATAGCTGGATGCAAAGAGTAGTAGTGGTTAGAAGTAAACTTAAAATCTCACCAAGAGATCATTATAAAGATGCCAGGTGTTCCATTAACTTGAATGGGAAAACAAATTGCATCTTTATTTTCACTAATTTCTAACTGAAATTTAGCTTTTCTTTAAATTATTTAAAAACATAGTTTTGAGAAGGGGTCTATATGCTTTTTCAGATTATCAAAGGAATTCATGACATAAAAAGCCTTGAGAAATCCTGATTTGAATATTTGTTATAAGTTGGAGTGAAGAGACCCTCTTAGTTTTGTGCTATTTAACGCATATATATATTTTTTTATCCATGACTTGGATAAAAGTATAAAATAGCATACTTACGTCTTTTTAAAATTTATTTTTTATTATTAGTTTGACAAATAACTGCAGCCATTGGTGTTACCATAAGAACAAAAAATAGGATTGTATATAAAACCAAAAATTTCTATTATATGCACAGATATAAGATACTCAACATGTCAGTTCCAAAGATTCCCTCCTTGTTTTTGTAACCTTTTGAGTTTACTTCTAGTCTCTTTTATGCATTTACAAATATTTTTCTTTCCTTTTTTCCTTTGTTCATGGAGGATTATCACTACCACTAACCTCCCTCTCCTCCATAACAATTCTCTCCTCCCTCCCAAATCACTTATTAAATAATAAATAAACAAAGTCAAGTAAAACAACTACATGTACATTTCTTATAAGGTATGTTACTTTATGCATCTCTAATATCTTACTCTCAGACAATATCCTGACTATATATACAGATGACAGAAAGTTGAGAGGGACAGTTAACATGTTGGATTTTTTAAAAAAATCACCACAGGCTAGAACAGTGGGACAAATCTAAGAATAGAAATTTAACAAAAGATCAATGTAAAAACATACACATGCTGAAAAATCAAATTCTATAGCATTTTATTTGGAAAGAAAGATCTGGATGTTATTTCAATTTAAGTTAGGACATGATATACCCTCAAACCTCAAATCCTTTATTAGGCTTAATCAATCAGTCAGCAAGCATTTATCAAATATTTATCACATGTCAGACAATGTGTTAAGCATTGGAGATATAAAGAAAAAGCAAAATCCCTGCTCTTATAGAGCTTATATTATAATGGGAGAAGCAATATGAACATGTTTAAGTACATATACAAAATACATGGGCAGTTAGGTGGTATAGTAGATAGTGCACCAGGCTTAGAATCAGAAATACTCAGCTTCCTGAGTTCAAAACTTGCCTTAGATACTTACTAGCTGGGTGACCCAGGACAAGTCACTTCATCCTGTTTGTCTCAGTTTCCTCATCTGTAAAATGAACTAGAGAAGAAAATGGCAAATCATTTAGACAAGTCATTTAACCTCTCTTAGTCTCATTTTTCTCATCTGTAAAATGGGGATAATCATAGCACTTTGCTTCAAGGAGAAAATTAGATTATATTTGTAAATTGCTATCATCATCATCAACATTATCATTATGGAAAACAACTTTGAAAAACTTAAGAACTTTGTTGAATGCACTGAACAACCATGACTCCAGAGGATCCTTGGTGAACTGCCATTCTATTTCTTGATAGAAAAACGATAGACGAGGTATACAATGTCATAATCATTGTATGGAATATTTTGCTCGATTATATTTGTTACAAATTTATTTTATATATTATATAATATATTTTTATGTATATATATACATATATGTGTATGTATATATATATATACATATAACACATATAGATAAGAGAGGAACTAATAGTCTTAAGTTATCTTTAAAAAAGAAAGAACTTTAATTATACTATATTGTGATATAAATATGTTATATATAATTAATTATAAAACACAAAAAGTAAGAAGAAAGGGCTTCAGAAGCACAGAAAAAACAATATAGCATTAGAACTTTTGGCCATTTTGTTTTAGTTAGAGATCACTGATAATTGGAAGGAAGAAGTTATAATTGAATGATAGGTCAGAAGCCAGGGTCCTGACAGTTTAGAAGCAAGTGAAAGAAAGGAAATGAAGGCACCCTAAGGAACTTAAAAAGTAAGGGATCTAGGGAAATAGTATCATACATAGCAGAAATGTACTGAGGGTTTGTTTTTTTTAAAGGATGGGAGGATACACACACACACACACACACACACACACACACACACACATATATATATTTGTAGGCAGTTTGGGATAAACTGGTAGATAGGAAGAAATTGGGATTGGTGTGTGGAGGACAGATAATTATGGGCTCTTTACTAGATATGGTAGAGGAAATAGAGTTAAGATTACATGTAAAGGGGTTGGCCTTGACAATAAGTAGAAAAGCCCATTTTATTCTCAGAAAATCAAGTGTAAGAAGAAATACTGGGGGTTGACATCAGGGGTATATAAAAGAGGGAACTTGTCCCTTTATTTTTCCAGGAAATTATAAGCCAAAGTTATCAGCTAAGCAGATGCTTAGATAAAGGATGGTGAGGGAAGTTTAAAGAGAGGCTGGAGGAGGTTGGGAGAAAGTTTTGTGGGGAGTGAGATAGGAAATCAATTGTTATTATTGTTCATCCTTCATTCTTGAAGTGGTCCAATGACATCAGAAGGGTGATGTCTTGACTTGCAAGTGAATTAAATTTAAGTGAAGCAGAGCTATGCAAAGTCATCAACCTCATTTTCTTTTATAGAGTCATGGGAATTCCCCAAAACAATACCCCTGGTGATTGCCCCAGAAGCAATGGAAGGTCATGGCCTTTTTAAGCTAAAACCTTTCCTGAGTTTGTTTCTTTGAGGCAACACCCATTCAATAATTGAAGACTAGGTAAGAATTGAGGCAAAAGATAGCCTAATTTGCCTTCATAAAAGAATCCCAGAATCATTCTGGGAGGGTAAGACTCTCAGAGTTTCTGGCCAGAACAGAAACAGTTGCTATTTACACTCACTCTAACCCATCAAGGATTGCCTCATTGCTGGAAGGCTAAGTTAATGTTAGATAATATAAAATTGTAGTCTTGCTACAAATAAATGTTCCTGAATGATTTCCTTTGATTTCTTTTCACAACAGATGAGTAGAGTTGAAGAAAAAGGATGAGGGAAGAAATCCAGATTTGAACTACCCAGTGATTCAATATTGAGAAGAGAAGAAAGTGTTATGAGCACAGGGGTAATCAACTTGGAAGATGATGAAGGGATGGATGTTAAAGTCGGAATAAAGACTAGGAATGGGATGGTAAATCGAAGGGAGATATAGAAAAATAAAATCTTATGATTTGGTAAAGGAATTTTGGAGTTCATGAGTGTGGGAGTGGAAAATAGGTAGATGATGGCAAATTCAAAGTTATAATTTACTGTGTATGGCTGAGGATGAGTTATCAAAAGAAGGAAAATATGGAAATCACATTGAGAAGCAAGGAGTAAATACCACATTTTAAGAAAAAATATAGATCATCCTATTTAGAATATCTAGAGTGGGGAGAGGACTAGAGAACTCACAATACAACATCATTTGGAGAAATCTCTGCTGTTTAGCCTGGGGAATAGTTGTTTCAATTATTGTTAGTTACTAAGTTATTATCCTGGGGAATGGCTATTTCAATTACTGTTATTGTTATTACTGTTGTAGGTATCATTGTTATTAGCAATATAACTCCATGAGAGAATTTAAAGAACTGAGTGATAACATTTTAAAATTATTTACTACTATATCTGAAGCCCCCAAATAATAAGAAAGTCCTAAATAGGTGTAGATATTTATTTTTTTTTAATGAAGTGAAAATAAGTTGGGAATCTATGAAAATGATAACTCAAATTCCATTTAAATATGGAGTTAGATATTTGAATCTGTTAGCATATCTGATGCTGCTATTTGAAGATTTAAAATATTTCAAATGAAGCAATGAAACAAAACAGAGGAGATCTAATTTGGGAGGGGTGTGCTGCACTCTGCTCAAGTCAGCTATAAAGAGTATATTATTAAATTTCCAGTGTGAACATTTATACCTTGGGAACCAGTAAACCTTGCTACAAAGTCAGGATGTGATTTATTGTTTTGTTGATTGCCTAGGTTTAAGAAAGTGATGGAGAAAATATTAATAATGCAGAGTAACTTAATAGTGTGTACTTTTTCCCTCTTAGAAAGTCACTTGTAAACATTTAATAAGATATCACTGGGCTTGAAGACTATCTTAGTTGAGAGCAAGCTCTGTCAGGTCTTACCAATTTGAAAGGCTTTGTGATTAAAAAGAAAATTGGATTTAAATCAGTTTTGATGACTTGGGAAAAAAGTGGGAGCTTACGGGGACAGAATATTGCAAACATTATCAGATGTCAACTTTCAAAGAATATGTCTATTTTACATGGTGATTAAAAAAAAACCCTATAATAATAAAATCCCTAGAACTTAGTGCTGAAAATGATCTGAAAACTTCAAGAAGCTATTGATTGCTCCAAGAGAGCTGAAAGTACAAAATCATCTTGTTCCTGGTAGGTCCTTTGACTCCAAATACAGTGTGTCTTTATTGATGTTCCATCCTGAATAACCTAAGAATTTCATTAGTTAGACCCTTGTAGCTTTTAAAACTGAGTCTAATTCTCTTATTTTTTATTCAGATGTAACCAAATAATTACCTTAACTACCATACTAAATTTAAGGGATTTCATTGTTCTTGTAGGTCTTGCATATTTATGCTTTTAAATTATAAACTGTATCAAGGTCAGGATGAATCTTTATTACAAAGATCAGGTAGGTATTAGTGTCAATGTTCTGATTCTATTCACAAAGAGATGCAGATATTGATGAGAACCTTTCTCACTATGGCACTTTCGACCTCCCAAGTAGACCCTTGCATAGAAAGAAGAGTTTTCCTGGTAGAAAAAGGAATTGAAAGCCATTTCAGTTGGATAAAATAACATTGTCTACTACACCCTTCATAATTTAACAGAATATCGTCTATAGAGTCAGAAGAAGTAGATTCAAATTTCTTCTCAGATGCATCCTACCTATGTCATTTTTGGAAAGTCATTTAACCTACATCTGTAAAATAAGCACTGGACTAGATGTACTTGGGAGTTTCTTGTAGCTCTATTGCTCTGATTTTATGTTCCCTCCTTCCTGAATTGATTGAATTTTACTTAGCCTTAATCACAGAACTGTGTTATAGTCAGCCCACAACAAAAAGACAAGTTTTCTTAGAGATATGATTTTATTAACATTCATAGAACCAAAGAATAAAATCAACAATATGTCAGTTTTTCCCATCCATCTTCTGGTTATCCACTACTTATGAACTTTAGAAAAAATGGGGTTGACTGGCTACATTTCTTATGGAATGAGCCTTAAATCAAATCCAATATGATTCTCATTGGCCACCAATAGGTCCCCGGCCAAGCCCCATTTGGTCATTGTTTGTGTCCTGATTAACTCATATTGAATGTAAATAGCAGTCGTTTCTGCTTTGGCCAGAAACCCCAACAGTCTTCCCTTCCCAGAATTATTTATTGTATTTTATTTTGTCTAGGTGAAAGAGATTCTTTGCCTCAATTGCTACTGGGCTTCAGTCATGGAACAGATGTTGCCTCAAATTGAGACCTGTTAAAGACCTTAGCTTAAAAAGCCCAAGGTCTCCCCCCCACATCCAGGATCATCTCCAGTCATCCTGATCTATATCTGGCCACTGGACCCAGATGGCTCAGAAAGGGAAAGTGAGGCAGGTGACCTCGCATAGCACTTCCTTACTTAAATCCAATTCACTTGCATGTCATGGCATTACCTCTCTGATGTCCAGAACAAAGGACAAACAATAGTGCACTGAATCAATTCAACGATCATTTCCTTTTCCTGGATCAAATAGAAGTTGGTGTTGTGGATAGACTGTTGGACATAATTAGACTTTGATATTTCCTCGGTATGTGATCTGGACAGATCATTTCATCTTTCTGGTTCTCACTCTCCTCATCAGTAAAATTCAGACTGGAGGGTCCCTAAATTCCATTCTAACTTTAGATCTATGATGCTATGAATGGGTGTTCAAGCAATAAAATGTAATTCCCACATGCTGTTCCACTTATAGCTCTTATGAGGATCACAGCTAAACCAGGAAGGGACTCAGCTTATTGGGTTGATATTTTTTTTCCTAGTGGCACAGAGATGTAATTCAGGAGAACCTCTTGCACACCAAGAAGCTACTCCAGTCCTTTTTGTACCCTACTGTTTGTTTTCTTTCAGCCGTGTCTCTGGTTTCTCTGATATCTCTAGAATGGGGAAGGGAAGGTAAAAAAATGAGGAAAAGAAATTTACATGATAACTTTATTATATATTTGGAAGGAATAACAAGTTATATATAATAGATTTGGTTTCATGTGCATTCATCTTTTTTATTATGCTATGTTATAAATTAAATTAAATGTAAAATAAATATTTAAAATAAATATAAAATAAATTAAAAGTAAAACATATACAAATAATAAAAATTTTAAAAATCCTTTCTGATGTCATGAACTGCCATCAGTCCAACAGCACAGATTATGTCTACCCCACATTCAGTCTTGTCTTTTGCTCCCCTAGCACAGTCCTTCTGTGCTCTTAAAGCTGTCCCTCTTACCTTTATCTTCCCCCTTCCCCTTTGCTTCCATATCTATATAATTTCCAGCCCAGCTATTTTTAACTTTTTTCTCAGTAATATGGCTTCTTGAACATGTTCATCTTTCAAGACTTCTTGAAGTTATATGATAAGACCCCCATACACCAGGGTTCACTTTTCTCTAACAAGGAGGATTAGATTGGTTTTTCCCTAGATAATAGACAAAGATATCCTTGGTACTTGATTGACCTAGGGGTCCTTGCTTCCCTTGACCAAGCTTTACCAGTAGCCTTTAAGAATATTGTGTTTTCCTTGTTACCAAAGGATATAACAAAGCCCATCCACAAGGAGTCAGATCCCTAAAGACTTGTATAGTCCTTTTTTGAACAGATGGGATTTTCATATGGAGATGGTGTGGGGATGGAATATCTACTCATATTAAATGTCTGAGTATCTTCTTGAATATTCTTTTGTGCAAAGGCCAAATAAACTTCCTTTTGTTAACTGGTTTAATTGTTGAAACAACTCAGAGAGTCTTATTTTGATCCAGCAAAAAACCTAAACCAATGGTACTGGTCTGAGTTAGACCTGCCCTAATAGGAAGTCTCACGAAACTTGGAGATTGTGCTCCTCAATTTGGACATAAATATAATCCTTGTCACTCTTGTAATTCCTTAAGGATCTCATCTGGTTCCTGGAGTAAAGTGGGCAATAATGGTTGATTGTTGAATGAATAAATGAATAAGGAAGCTGAGGGCCAAGAAAGCACAAGTAATTAGTTATATCTTTGCTCTTTATAAATAAGTTAGTTATCCAAGTATCAAGAACTGGTGATTACAAAAGAACTTTCCTGAGACCAGTCTTATGATCTGAAACATGCTAAGAACAGCATCTTAATGAGGTTTTTGAGGATGTTTTCTCTATTTATTTCAATAGTGGATAAATTCACCTTGGTTATTTTGAATATTGTTTAATTAAAGGTATTCCTGAGCTGAATAACCCAAGCTACAGTTTAACCACGCACAGTGATGTGACACAACTATTTAGGGAAGGAAGCAGAGATGAATGATGTTGATAGGTTGCAAAGTGGTAACATTATTTAGAGCGTTTCTCTAAGCTATCAGTCCTGTGTTCCTCATTACTCACTCCTTTTAAAGGATTACACTGGAAAATACAAAATAGCTCAATCCATTTATTTCCCTTAAGGTCTCTTATAGTACCCAAGAGCTGTAATTTGCTAATCATATTTTATCCCTTATGGCAATCATCATAGTAAAGAGTTGGTGGGTTTTTTTTTTTTTTTGATGGTTGTTGTGATCTCTCAGCAACCACTTGGCTTTTTGTGTACAAACAAGAATTGTATTGGCAAAGGGGATTTTTATTGATCAAGAGTACTTCAGATTGAGTTAGCACCCTGCAGCAGAGATTCTATCTCAAAAATGCAAATACTGAGAGTGACTGACTATTTAACTATATACACTTTTATTGTGAGCTTCTAATATTTTGATCCTAAGGAAATCAGTGTTTTGTGGTGTCATAAAATGAGCTTTATGCTTGGAGCTAGAATAACTGGGTTTGAATTCTTATTCTGCCATAAATTGTGGACTTCAGGCAAGACTCTTTGTAACTCAGTTACATCTTTAAGATCAGGGAATTGGTCTTGACTATAGTAATGCAAACTGTGGTCTGGGGACTCTTAGGGTTCCTGACACTCTTTTAGGATATTCACAAAATCAAAACCATTTTCAATATTAATACTAAAATATTATTTGCCAAATGAAATACTCCTCCCTTTTCCAACTCATATCTGCATGAAGCAAAAAAAAAAAAATAACAGTGAATGCAGAATTGGATACAAGATTCTGTCTTCTGTTAAGTCAGACATTTAAAAAAATTTGTAAAAATATGCCCCAAATGCTATACTTTTACTAAATTTTTTTGGGGGAATATAGTTATTTTTTATAAGGAAGTTAACATATATGGATTTTATTGTTATTTAGCTTAATACATATTTAAAAAATTTATCTATTTTAATTTCTAATTCAATAGATAAATACGTAGGGAGGCAGGTGGATAGATAGATATGAGTGGCATAAACAAGAACTTTGAGTTTCTCAATAATTTTTAAGAGAATAAAGAGGTGCTAAGACCAAAAAACTTATTTTATCTTTTTAAAAATCTTATTTACTTGTTTAATATTTTCCCCAGTTAATTTAAAACAATTTTTTGTTTTTTAAAAATCTTTTGAGTTCTATATTCTTTTTCCTTATCCGCACTCATTAATAAACTACATTTCTATAAAAGTCTTGAAAGAAAACATATATCTCCCACTCTAAAAAAAGACCCTCAGGAAAAATAAAGTCAAAAAAGAGAGAGAGAAAGAAAGTATGATTCAATCTGTATTCAGTCACAATCAGTTTCTTTTCTGAGTATGGATAGGATTTTTCATTATAAGTCCTTCAGAGTAGATGATTATACTACTGAGAATAGCAAAGTCATTTACAGCTGGTCATCCCAGAACATTGCTATTATTTTGTATAGAGTACATTTCACTTTGCTTGAGTTCATGAAGGACTTTCCAGGTTTTTTTTCCCCTAAGAGCACTCTGCTCATCATTTCCCACAGACCAACAATATTCCATGATAGTCACACATCAAAATTTATTCAGCCATTCCTCAATTGATGGAGACTAAAAACCTTTAGAATGATTATAAGACTTCTTAAGCTTTTTCCATTCATTTTTCCCCCAAGAAATTTTTACATAACCTTAGGTATATAAACTAGGTATATGAATCACACATTTGCTGATAATAAATCATAATTTCATGACCCTTACATTCAGCTATGAGACCTCACATGGGGTTACAACCTATAGTTTAAGAAGCTGAGTACTAGATGATCTCTGGAAATCCCTTTCACCTCTAAATCATTGTCCTAAATCATTGGGCCTCCAAATTTTGAGCCCTCTAAATCAATGGTTCTTTAAATTGTAGGTGCTTGGATCTTCTGTATCTCATAATCTATGGCACATCCTTACTGACATGGATAAGGAGAAGTCATCCATCCATTTGGGTTGAGTTTATGGCAAATGGGTCTCAATCTCAGAAATTTCCCTTGCTGGAATATATTAGAAAATTCATCCTATCCAGAGTCAGTTTAGGAGGGTTTTAATAAAAGAAAAGTGGCAAATAAAAGGGTCCTGAGCCGTGGAAAAGTGCCTGTGGGGCTACAAGGCCTGAAGACAAATCTCAGCTATTTTATAACTTTACCCAGGGCCAACCCTGGAAGTTGTATGCTCTGGAATGATTTTTGCCCACACAGAAGTTAAATCAAATTGAAAAGTCTCCAAACCAGAGCTGGAATATTATTCCATCTTGTTCCACATCCATCTCCAGCCCTCCGGGGTATGAGGAGTAACCCTCTGAAGGGAGCAGCCCCTTTTTGTGATGGAATCATTTCAATTCCTTAGATCTCACTTCTTCATCCATTAGCACAGAGAATATACACTATTTCCAGCTTCTCTGAGTGCAGCTGTCTACTCTAAACACTTGTGCAACGCAAATTGTCCCATCATAATGACATTCTCAGTGTGGGGAAGGTAGAAGAGAGAGAGAGAGAGATAGACAGAGAGAGAGAGAGAGAGAGAGAGAGAGAGAGAGAGAGAGGAGAGAGAGAGAGAGAGAGAGAGAGAGAGAGAGAGAGAGAGAGAGAGAGAGAGAGAGAGAGAGAGAGAGGATGAAAAGGAAGGAAGGTGCTGAGCAGACACAGCCCTGGGGAGAAAACAATGACTGTCTCCTTTTCTGCTCTGCTTTGTTAAACTTGGCCCAGGTGCTACATTTAGAGAAGCCCGCCCAGGTCTCCTCTCAGACACCTGGGAGGCCAACCTGTAGCCTGTGGCAGTTTAGTAGGTGGGTTAGAAGAATCCAATCTACCAAGTGTCTACCTCTATAATGTATACAATTCCAGTTTTAATTGACGAAGAGAAACATTTTCTTTCCCTTGGCCTTTATCCTTCTCTCTGTTTGTGTTGGTTTCAGGGCTTCTTTTAAACTATTTTCCTCCTTTATGTGTCTTTTTAACTCTCTAGCAATTATGTGTTGACTGCAGGGCACTTTTTCTCTTCCAAAGCACTGGGCAGCCCCATTTTTATTGTTTGACTTAGCAGTAACTATACTCACCAAGTCTCTCTGGCTCTGTCTCTCTCTCCACCTCTCCCTCTTTAAGTTTCTTTCTCTCCTTTCTCTCCCGCCTTCCCCTCATCTCTGTCTTTGTCTCTTTCTCTGTTTCTCTCTTCCTTCTCCTCTCTTGCTTTCTCTCCATCTCCCTCACCTCTGCCCTCCATCTCTCTCTCTCTGTTTCTGTCTCCTTCTGTCTCTCTGATAGAGTGCAGCTTCTAGGAGAAATATAGCAATAATCCTGAGGCCTCCAGACTTTAGGACTGCTATTGTTCTAACAATCTATCAATGATCTTAAAGTCTCCTGGCCTTAAGAATACTATACTATAGTCCTACAAACATTGTTGAGGCCTCCAAATGTTACGAATGCTATTATTCTAATAATCTGTCAATGATCCCAAATGCTCCTGGCTTTAGGAATATTATATTCTAGTTCTACAAACACTGCCAGATAACAATCTGTTGGTCAGTGATAACAGGGTTTCTGAGACAAATGATGAGATGCATACCAGACTACTCTTCAATCCTACTTCTAAACTATAAAATTCAATATTGAGATGCATATCAGACCACTGCTCAGTTCTACCTCTAAGTCATAAAATCAGAATATCAGTAACATGAAGAACCAGATCTCTGTCTTTTCCTATAAATGGATCTTCTGGATCTTTGTTCTTTCCTAAATCCTTTTGGAACTTAGCCAGCTTCACTTAGCATTACAATTTTAATAACCTTTGCCCCTTGACTTGGAGATGGACTCAAGTTTGCAAATTCTTTTGAGACACCTCATGACACAGGACTGCAACCTTTTGGGATCTCCCTTTGAAGCTCAACATCTCTGTATCATTCTCTGTTTCTCTCTCTGTGTGTCTGTCTCTTTGTCTCTTTCTGTCTTTTCCGCTCTCTGTTTTTGTTTCTGTCTCACTCTCTATTTCTCTGAAGACCAAGAGGAGAAGAACTCCTCTTCTCAAAAACAGGAGTTAAGACTTCTAACAGGCTCCTTTGCAAATGGAGAAAGTAAGGGACAACAGCAGCTTCTGTTTCTCCTACCCTGTATGCAATTCCTAGCTTATGACAAATAACCTCAGGAGACCATGTTTGCATTTCCCTTGGGGAATGTATAACTTCTGTGTATGTACTTTCTCTCAGTCTCTCTTTATATGTCTCTGCCTCTGTCCTGTTTGTCTCCCTAATCTAATTATTGAAAAGAGTCAGTCAAGTACAGCAGAGTTTTCAAACACGCCTACAACCCACAACATTCCCTAGCAAGGCCCAAACCAGATGAAAATGTAATTCCTATCTGCTTTCAATGTTGATATACTAATAAAAAAAGAAATATATAAACATATGTGGTTTTCTAAGTCAATACAAGGCCTGTGGGGATCCTTATGTATGGTCTAGTGGTCCCTGTTTTTATTTGAATTTGACATCACTTAGATACAAGATACTGAATATATTGTGCTGGACTTAAAGCCAAGAAGGCCTGAATTGGCCTCTTAATTTGAGTTAGCACTTAACACAGTGCCCTTAATAAATTCTTGTCCACTAGGCTTGTCAGCAGTGACACTAGGACTTGACTAGACTAGACTTTTTTATTTTATTTTTTAAATTTAATTTAATTTTATTTTAGCTGAAGGAATTGGGACTAAGTGACTTGCCCAGAGTCACACAGCTAGGAAGTGTTAGTTGTCTGAGGTCAGATTTGAACTCAGGTTCTCCTGACTTCAGGGCTGGTGCTCTATCCATTGCACTACCTAGCTGCCCTAGACTTATTTATTTTTGAGATGGAGATGACAATAACTGTACTGCTTACTTATTGTAAGACTGAGATAAATGAGAAGATGTATGTAAAATATTTGCAAACTAGAAAAACATTCTATAAATTTTAGTTTTAATTTTTTTTTTTTTTTTACTATACTCTTAAAGCAAAGTCTGTCCTGGTGGAGAGGATATGGGTGTGGTGGATAAAGATCTGGCCTAGGAATCAGGAAGATGCACCTTCAGGTTCTGTCTGTTACAAATACCAGGTATGGGATTCTGGCAAGCCATTTATTTTCTTGGTACTTCAGGCAATTGTTTAAGGCTGTAAGTTAGAGATGAGTTGTCAATCATCCTAGGGAAACATTCTGTACACTTAGGAAATCACAAGAGTAGGGGGAAAAACAAAACAAATAAATAAAACCAAATTATTCTAGTGATGTCTCTATGAATACTGTGATCATCTGAAGATCAAAACTGAGAGTGACTTAAAGAGGAAATGACTGGTGGGTATCTCCAAACCACAGCCCATCACCAGTGGCAATGGTAAAACACAAGAGCAGCAAGGGAAGTGGGCTGCTTGTTTAATGTGAGGGACAGTTGAATGTCACATTGGTCTTCATGGAATGTTTAAAGCCCTAGTTTCCATCGTACTGATTAGATACAAAATATACCCTGTGGAGGGTTCATGGGAGGACATGTACAAGAATCACTCAGGACAACAACCTGGGGATAATTTGCATCAGTGGAAAAAGAACCCCCTTCAATGAATAAAAAAAAAATCCATTTATTGAGTGCTCACTATGTGCAGAGCACTGGGAATACAAAAGTGAGACAGTCCCTGCCCTCAGAGAGTTTATGCTCTAATAGGGAGAATTAGCTTGTGTAAGGGGGTGGTGACCAGGGAAAGGTGAAATCACAAGGGCTGGTAAGTAGAAGCAGAGAGCATTCAATTGTTGAAATAAACTTTCCAGAAGTAATTCAGGTCTTCATCTGATTACCGTTCTTACAGCATGTGATGGAGAGATCAGGGACAGCACGACAGCAAGATGGTGTGCTTGACTGGATGGAGTGGGCTGGCTGTAATGAGGTCTCACTAATCATAGCTGAAGGTAGCAATAAGAAAGGTAATTGGGAAGGCATAAAGGCAGTAAGAAGAACATTGGATAGCTGCTTTTAAAAAAAGCTTCTTCTACCCCATATTTATGCATTCTTTTCTACTTCTAGCAACATAAAATAAATATGACAGTATTTAATCTTCTGCTGCTTGATCATTTTGCATGTTGAATATTCACCCACAAGTATTGTTGTTCTTTTGTTTGTTTTATCTCACACCAGATGGAACTACACGGAAGCTTTGACCTATTTAGTCTTTTTCTTATTTTTTTAATTTTTGTATTCCTCTGTAGTAGACTAGGTAGTCCCTTATTCCCTCAAACTCTTGCGGGGTTCAGAATATTGGTGCTGGCCTAGTGTGGAGACCAGGTTTACTTTGGGTCTATAGTATCCCCAACTTAAGGGATGTACCAGCCTCTACCTCCCCCAGAAACAGGGATTACCAATGTGAGTTACTATCAGTTTTGTAAAAGAATAATTTTAATTCTTCCCTCTTAGTGAAGATCCTGTTATTTTCTTTGATGTCTGTTGTTGCTGTTCAGTCATGTCTGACTTTGACTCCTTTTGGGGTTTTCCTGACAAAAGATACAGAAATAGTTTGTCTTTTCCTTCTCCAGCCTATTTTATACTTGAGGAAACTGAGGCAACCAGGATTAAGTGACGTGCTCAGGGTTATACAGCCAGTAAGTATCTGAGGTCAGATTTGAATTTACAAAGATAAATCTTCTTGACTCCAGGCCTAGCACTCGATCCAGCATGGGCCATATAGCTGCCCATTCTTTGATATTTAGATTTATTTTTACAAGATTTTTTTAAGGTGCTAACTGATCTCATTTACTCTTCAGAATATTTTTAGTTTTTGAACTAGAACCTAGGTATTCTCATTCTGACTCATCCATCTATTTATTATATAACATGTTACCTTTTATATATGTATGTATGTAAATATATGTAATTAGATTATGTAATGATTAGAGAGAGAAAGAAAAATAGAGACTGGAACAGTGATCTGTGATTTCAATGGTAAAGGGAACTTGCAGGTAAAGAAACTCTTTAGATCAAAGTAGGTCAACACTTTCCCAACAGCCTATGATCTCAAAGGGTTGCCTTGAGCAATGAAAAATTAAATGATTTTTACAGGGTCATCATCTGTGTCCAAAATAGGATTTGAAGTAGACTGTGTCCAAAGTAGGACTTGAATCCATGTCCTCTTGAGTTTAAGGTCAGTTCTTTATTCTCAATGCCATGCTACCTGTATATAACACCCACACATATGACACATATATGTTCACAGTATACATATAAGTACATGTATGTATGTATTACACATCTATGAATACATATTTCCAGTACTATGTATTTCTTCCTTATTTCAACTTCTGTGTATATATGGTAATCTTGATAAGTGAAAGTGAAATAATATCCTTTCCTGGTAGCTGTTATTGCTGAGATAAGATTTTCACCTTTGATGTATTTCTCCTTTGTTCACAATTGTCAGATCACAGTCTGTTTCCCTGCTTCTCTCGAGGTTGTTTGATTATTGGGTTAATAGATCCTAAATGGATAGGGATGAACCCAGAGACAACAGAGGAAATATTGATGAATAAGAAAGCAGTGTAAACACAAATATGTATCTGGCTTATAAGAGAATCTTTGGGATGGGTACTTGTATCTGTCATCTGGAAGCATTGTCCTGTTCCTACATTTTTCCTTCTACAAGCTCCTATTTGAAGATCTGTAATAAAACATTAACTTTAAAAAAGTCTTCTTGTTTGATGCAGCTTGTTAGGAAAAGTTATATGGTATTAATGGCAATTCTGTGAAATTAAATTTGAAGCATATTTCTTCAAAAAAAAAAAACCAACAAAAAAACCCAAGCCCCAGATTTATAGTATGGTAGATTTAAATTGGCTGTAGTTATTTAGTCCTTTATAGTTGTATCCGACTCTTTGTGACCCCCACTTGAGGTTTACTTGGTGAAAATATTGCACTGGTTTGTCGTATCCTTTTCCAGATCATTCTATAGATGAGGAAACTGAGGCAACCAAGGTTAAATGACTTACCTAGGGTCACCCAGACAGTAATTGTCTGAGGCTAGGTTTGAACTCAAGACTTTTTGATTGGTACTCTATTCACTGTGCCACTTAGCTGGCCTTTAATCTCCTCAGGCATATATCTCCTCAGATTTTTTTTTCTCATTATTCTAGTTCCAGTATCTATTTGTGTTTTTTTTTTTTCCACCTTTACAATCAATATCTTCCTTGCACAAACTACCCCATCTCTACAAGGTTAGTTTCAGAACACTTGCAGCTTTGTCAAGTAAACATTCCATAATTCTGGAACAGAGGGTAAAAAGCAGAAAACTTCTCAAAAATATTTTTATTTTCCTCAGATGTATGTAAAACAATTTTTTATATTTTCTTTTGAAATTTTAAGTTCCAGATTCTCTCTTGCCCCCCCCCATTGAGAAGACACATATGAAATTATGCAAACATGTTTCCATAAAAGTCATGCTGTAAAAAAAAATTGATCAAACATATAATTTTCTTAAGCATTTTTCTCCTACAACCAATTCAACAAGTATTCAATTTCAAATATAGGAATTTGTTCAATTGAAGAGTGATTAATTAGCTAAATTCAGCAACAACTATGTGTATCCTCATGTTCTGCACTGTTAGAGAGTGAATCATTCCCTATCCTCAAGATTCTCACAATCTATTAAAGTCATATTGTCTTTGCTTTGAAATTAACTTGAGAAGTCACCAAGTTTAACCCCTCAATAAGCTGCTAGATCTGAAAACTTATTACATATATATATATATATATCTATATCTATACCTATATATAGGTATATAGATATGTATATATATATGAGCATGTATACATGTCTCTCTATATACATGTACACATACATTAATACACACATGTAATTCTGAAAAAATGTCATGTTTTTTGGTGACCCTACTTGACTTGTCTTTTAACCTCTTCCTACCAGCAACCCTCCCTTTATCTTCAGACCAGTGCTGTTTAGGAATTAAAGATGATCTGATCTTTCCCATTCATTCTGAAAGGATGATTAATAAATAATTTAGCATTAAGCCCTTTGGCGAGTCAGAGGTTTATGCAAAAGTGGTTTGTGGCAGGCTCAGAAATCATTATATTCCATATGTTTCCATTAAGGCATGTAGGGGCTATGAGATCTAGGCAGTTGAAGGACAGATTTGGTCTCAGGGCTCCTGTCCACTAACCTTTTATATTCCTCAGATGGGTACTGTTCACTGGCCACAGAACTAAAGGAAAAAAAAAAAAAAACCAATCTCATGACCTTTGTGTTTCTCATAGTCATAGATATTTGTAGGATTATCTATAGGACCCAAAGAGGTTTGGTAAAGCATTCTCCTTTTAGTGCTTAATCTGGTGAGATTCAGTAGAAGCTTGTTGCTTTTTGATGCTTAAGTCTAGCATCTTTTGTTAGATAGGCAGCCTAGGCTAAGACTTTTTCTCTTGACAGTGACTAGATTGGGAGGGATAGAGTATCTTTAGATAGTTAAAACCATCAAGTTTTATTTCTGGTTTTTATCATTATTGGGGACATGAGAAGTAGAATGGCATTGGTGGTCTATAATAAACTGTCCATAGATAGTCTATAATTGTCTCTATGACTTTAGACAAGTCTAGTATTTGAAATTATTTGACTGGAAATGTATTATATCTCAGAAGTCGGGAAATCAGAATGGTCAAGAATTCAAGTAGACAGGTAGGTTAATTCAAGTCACTAACAATTAGAACCTGGAGATGTTAGACTGTTATAAAAACAAAATCTGAGTTAATTCAATGGAATTCAATTTAGTTTGATTCGATTAAATTAAACAAATTTTACTAAGGACTTGACAGGTGCCAGGGACTATATGTACTAGGTGCTAGATACTTTTTAACAAGATGTCTAAGTAGATATGAGTAGGTCTGGCCCCAAATCAGGCTAACTGCATGACTTCAATCACTTGAGAGAGAACTGTGATTATACATAGGTTCTAAGAATTCTATATGAAAGATGTAAGAATATTTCTAGATGCTCAGAGATCATCTCATATGTTATGCCAGCAGTTCAAGGCTTGTATAGCTGACCACAGAAGTTGCTTTTCAGAGCCTGGGAGGTCCATTCACAGCAGAATGGAAACATACCTGTAGACAGCAGGTGGGATCCATGTCCACCAATCAGCAACTATCTATGGAGTCTGACCATCACAGCTATGAGCTTGGAAGGAAGGATGGAGGAATTCTGGGAAAAGCTAGCCTGGAAGAATCCAT
Organism: Antechinus flavipes; assembly: GCF_016432865.1. NCBI lineage: Eukaryota > Metazoa > Chordata > Mammalia > Dasyuromorphia > Dasyuridae > Antechinus > Antechinus flavipes. Next base: position 549,305,836 of record NC_067398.1, read on the forward strand.
CCATGGGATCAGTAGAACCATGGTTACCCATTAACCACAGCCTCCCCCTGATAATAGGCTAGATCTATTATCTAATAGATAATATTGGCGATTTAAAATCTGCAGAAAATCTGGTGATTTAAAAAAATTTTTTTTACTAGATTGTTGGAATATTTGCAGATCAGAGATTCTGTGATTCTATGACAAAGGTATTATTTGATGTTGTAGTGGTTCAATTGTGTTCAAGGGAAACCCTTTTTGGGGTTTTCCATTTCCACCTCGAGCTCATTTTATGGATGAGGAAATTGAAGCAAAAGAGTCACATAACTAATAAATGTCTGAAGCTGGAGTTGACTAAGGTTTTCCTGAGTGCAGGCCCAGTGCTCTAGCTGCTGTACCACCTAACTATTCCTAACAAAGGTATAGATACAATATTAGCTAGGATTTATTTAAGGATTTAAGATTTTCTCTTTGTTTAATCATCACTTTTTCATTTTATTTTCTTTAAATTTTTAAATAGATTTAAAAAACAAGCAATCTTATATAAGTTAATGTGCAATTCTTCTAAACATTTCCATATTCATCATGCTGCTCAAGAAAAATCTGATCAAAAGGGAAAAACTCAGGATAAAGGAAACAAGAAACCAACCAAGCAAACAACAATAACAATAAAAAAGTGAAAATATGCTTTGATCCACATTGAATCTCCATAATTCTCTCTCTGGATATGGATGGCTCTTTCCATCAGAGTCTATTGGAATTGCCTTGAATCCCCTCGTTATTGAAAAGAGCCAAACCCATCATAGTTGATTATCCCCCAAACTTGCTGTTACTATGTAAAATGTTCTGGTTCTGTTCACTTCATCTGTTCATATAAGTCTTTCCAGGCTTGAAAAGGATGGGCATTCCAGGATGGGGATTCCACTTAATGGGTTTAAGGTTTTCAAAGGGCTTTATAATTTGATTTGATCCTTACAACAACTCTGTGATAGGCACAATTAATATTATTAGGGAAACTGAGACTAAGAGAGATTAAGTTACTTACCAAGACCACACAGCTAGTAAACATTTGAGACAAGATTCAAATTCAGATCTTTCTAAATCCAGTTCTGGGTTCTGTCCAATATTTCAGCTGGCTGTCTTGAAGCCCAAGACCTTTATCACTGGTATGGCTGGAATTTCCTTTTTCATCTGACTCCTGTGACTTTGGGGACTGAATTGAATTGGTCACATTGTAAGGAGCTACGGCTGATGATTAAGACTATTTTTAGATAAAGATTGTTTATCTGCTCTCTGAATTTTTCCTGAGTCTTTTTCTAACTTTCTTTTTTAATCAAGGAAAAGCATGGAAAGAAAGTGATTTTATTTTTGTTCAGTCATCTTACAGTTCTATCTGATTCTTTATGATCCCATTTGGTGGTTTCTTGGCAAAGATACTGGAGATGTTTGCTATTTCCTCCTCCAGCTCATTTTTACAGATGAAAAAACAGAGGCAAATAGGGTAAAGCACCTTTCCCAGGGTCACATAGCTACTAAGTGTCTAAGGTCAGATCTAAACATGGGGAGACAAATGTTTCTGACTTAATATTCAGTGCTCTATCCAATGAGTCACCTAGCCGTCCACCTTCTTATAAAGGGGTCACATATGACCATAGTCAAAGTCAGCAGGCTTTTTTTCTCATCAGATATAAAGCACTTGCCATTAATCATACATGGTCTAGTTTAAGTTTACTGTTATGCTGGGCTGCTGGCAACAGTGGTGTGGGAAACGAGAGTCATGTCAAAATGGATGAGTTATAGATCTCCTTAAAGTTAAAGGAATATCTGAATTTTAAAAATAGAGAGGGGAAAGGGGGAATTCTGAGTCAGAAATAGTCTTTAGATGGAGTCCCAGAACTCCACAGAGGTAGATTAAGAATAGATTGAGAATCACTGAGATTCAGAGGATGCTCAGAAGCCAGGGATCATAATGAAGCTAGATAGATGTTTAGAAAAAACAGTGGGTCAAAGCCAGGGAAATGGTCACAGTTATTACTTCTATTGAAGCAGGGTCATGAATATATAGCTCAGAGGTCATCAGTACCCAATGATATCATTTCCAGACACACAGACAGTAAAATGACTTGCCCAGAGTCACAAATATTTGAGTATGAACTGGTGTGGAATGATAGGATTGCAGTTCTTGAGTTAAAGGGACCCCCTGAAGTCTTTTAGTTTAACTTCCCCATTTTTACAAATGATAAAATTGGGGGTCAGGACAATCCAATGATGCATTCAAAGTTGTATAGGTAGTAAGTCTCAGAGCTGGTATTTGTAACCAAGTCTTCTGATCACTATTCTATGGGAAATTCTGATTGAGCCCAGGTCCTAGGAGTGTAGGGCAGCTGAGTGGTACAGTGGATAGAGCCAGGCATAGAGTCAGAAAACCTGAGTTCAAATCCAGCCTCAGATACTTATTAGCTGACGAAGTCATCTAACTCTGCTTCAGTTTCCTCATCTGTAAAATGAGCTGGAGAAGGAAATGGCAAACCACTTGGTATCTCTGCCAAGAAAACTCCAAATGGGGTCACAAAGAATTGGACAACAACAACAAAATCTGGGATTCTAAGGTCATTGTCCTTTCCCCTGTACTGTTCTAATCCCCTTATGCATCAGAGATAAAAAGATCCCTAAAGTGATGTAAAGTCCATTTCAGACAAGAAGAATCATACTTTTAATGAATTAACTCGATTATGACACAAGTTGCTGGATGATAGGGAAGCAAGCAAGCATTTATTATGCACCTACTACATTCTAGGCCCCATGCAAAATTATCATGTTTGATTTCACAAGGACCTTGGAAGGTAAGGGTTGGTGTTTCTAATCAAGGAAAAACAAAAACAGAAGCAAGTGACACCTTTTCATAAAGGTGCCACATTAGATTGTGGGCAATAGTGTGAAAAAGCAACAGGGTTTTACAGTTTTAATAACAAGTCATTCATTATGCCTCCAGAACCATAACCAAGGTCAGTTGAGTGTAGCCTAATGAGAAGGAACATGTGGAACTGGTGCGACCTTAGGCAAGTCAATTTAATTCTATGAGCATTAGTTTCTTCACTTGATGGGATTTAACTAGATCCTAAAAATACTCTTTGGGGATGCCTTCTGATTCTGTAATTCTAATAATTCAACAACAATAAAAGCCTTAGGGGGTGCCCTTCTAAGAAGGATGATGAGTTAGTAAACACAAGAAAAGGAAGAAAGAATGTTAAACACTTATATTAATGATACCTCACTTATTTACATAGTTCTTTTCTCCAGAACTGTAAAAAGACAAGGTGCTAGGCTCTATAGAAATCTCTGTAAGTATCCAAGAGGCAAGTAAGCTCAGGTTAAATTAAATGAAATAAAATATTTATTTTAATATTAAACATTTATTGCAAAAATAAAGGAACAGAAGTTTTCTGAGTCTTACTTTATGGCAAGCAGTGGGGATATAAGAATAAAAAGGAAACAGGTCCTGCCCTTCAGGATATTGCCTTTTCTCTTGGAAGAGTTGCTACAGCAGCACATACATGCGCACATAGAGTGCTAGGCCTGGAGGCAGCATGAACTGAATTCAAATGTAACTTCCAATCCTAATAAGTCATTTAAACTCACTCTGACTCAATTTTCTCATTTGCACAATGAGGATAACAATAGCACCTATACCCCCAAGGTTGTTATGTAGATCAAGTGAGATGATTATTGTAAAGTGCTTAACACAGTGTCTGGTACTGTATAAATATTAGCTATTTATAGCTTTCCAAAGAAGGTGCTTTGGAAATCTTGAAGCAATATAGATATAATATATATTATTGTTACTGTTTTTATTTGAAAATCTTGAAGCAATATATATATTATTGTTACTGTTGTTATTGCTGTAGTAATTATTAATGGTTATGAATCTGAATGAGAAGATTACATTCTATTTAGTATACTATATTTGCTAAGGTAAGAAAGTAGACTATTGCATTTTAGGGTGTTGGAATAAAAAGTCACTCCTTCCTACTTCCTATCTTGTGTGTGATGTTAGTAAACTTCTAATTAGTCAGAAAATACTATATTATGGGCATCTGTAGTTATTAAGCACCTACTATGTGCCAAGTCCTATGCTAAGTGCTAAAGATACCAAAAAAAGCAAAAAACAGGAGCTCATGATCTAATGGAGAAAACGACAGTATAGAAAGGACTCTAGAGAAGAGAGTTGGGAAGAATTGGAGAGAAAAGATTCTCTTCTAGGCTCTACCATCAACTAGCTGTATAGTCTAAAAAATCACTTTCCTTCATTTTGTATAAGTAAAATGGACAAGGTGATCTCTAAGATCTTTTTCAACTCTAATATTCTATAGTTAATATAGATATTTTTTATTTATTTGTGAACTTGTGAAAGGAAAATGGCTTCTGCAAACATCCAGTGAGGAAATATTTTCATTCATCAGTCCCACAATCCCTGACCTGACTTTTATTGTCATGTTCATATGACATGGTTACCTAAACCAGACAGAAAGCTCACTGCTAACAGCTATATTTCAGACATTTAATTGATTAGTAGAGAAGTTTAAGTATTATGGATGTAGAGGGACTTTCCATTGCCTAATCAGGAAGATCTTGGTAGGTTGACAAAATTAGGAAATCGACTGCTAATCTGGGAAGCATGAAGGATCCTTAGTACATCTTTATTCTCTAAGGTCTTTTCTATTTGACCATTCTTTAACCTTCTGAATGGAAAGTTGTGAGCTCAAGTTCCTGGTTTTCCCCCAAAGTGGATGCTACAGAACCACCCTCAGCACTGCTAATCAGGTAGCCTCAGGTCCTATGGACCTTAAGGTTCTGAAATGCTAGAGAGATGGGAGCTGAGATGAGGGAAGAATAATCCTGCTCTAGCTTGGCTCTCTCTCTCCTTTTCCCATTAGGAAAAAAAGACCCATGCATGGAATAACAGAAGGAATGGGTGATGCAATACTTGAAGGAAACATGTTTCCTACAAAGTCATGTTTAAGTCGTGTGGAAGAAGACAAACAATATTGACTCTAACTATATAAGTCCCACTTAGCAATCTGATATCTAGCAAACTCTCATGTTCTTTGCCATGTGCTAGGTGTCTCGAGTGTTCCTTGAGGAATCTTTCCTGACTTGTCCTCCCTGTGGACTCTTCCTCTGGGAAATAAAGCTAATGAAATTTGAAATTGTTCCTTTTCCAAACCCTAAATTCAACAATACACAATGGCCATTTCTTTCTTTTTTTCCTTAATTGACAAGCCTTTTTAAAAAGTTGTTTTATCATTAATTATTACTATGGATATCTGAAAAGAAAGCATGCAAATGAAAGCAAGATGAGGAAAAGGCTACGGGAAGGGAAACAGGCCACAGAGAACTGAAATCATCAAAACCAAAACAAAACAAAACCTCCAAACAAAAACCTCAAATATTGGAGATTCAGCTTAAAAAGCTTCATCATTATTTATTTAGGAATCTTAAAAAGGGTCAGTGACAATATGAAAAGAGCAGAAGAAAAAATTGCAATGGCAAGAACAGAAATCTGTAAGAGAGAAAATATTGGTCAAACGAATAAATGTCCACTATGGGAGCTGGTTTTGTTTGAGTGCCCTAACATCTTCAGGACTGGATCTGCCATCCATGCCTGTGGGGCATTAGTACCAGGTGGCAGATCTGGAAAGCAACAAATATTTTGAAGTCTCTGGAGTCAGATGGAAGAAACGATGTTCTCTGCCTCTGGGCATACAGTAACTGTCCCTGGACAAGCCAAATGTGTGCAAAGCCTTAGGGCTTCAGGGAGTGGGTTAGTTGTAATGGACCCATTGAATAACATTGTACTTGTTTTACAAAAGGTTGGCCAAAGCTAATGGTTAGTCCAGTGACTCTAATAGATATGCTTTTGATCATATACTGTCATTCTGGTTAAGATGTCCAAGTTTTCAGGAAGGTTTTTGGATGTTAAATGCAGTTTATGTGTGTTCCATTGCCTGCTTTACTTACTTTACCTGCATTAAATGTTTTGATGTCGCAAAAATTTAAATAAGTCTGGATTGCTGTTGTTTTTATTTTTTGGGGGGGAAGGTTGCCAAATTAGGAAAATTGTAGTAACTATCCTCTCTTTGGCCCTTTCCCAATCTTTGTTAGCCCCTTCCCCTAATGAGGATACTTGCTCTTAATATCCCATGGATATTAATTAAAGGTAAGAAGTATATAGATTATAGGTTGTCATTATGATGATAAGATGGTGGATGACCACCATATTGTTTTCTTTCCTCTAAGATAGCAGCCTGGTATTCTGCATTGTCAGCTCATTAGGGTCTGTCACTGGAAAATGCAAAATAGCCCAACTCTAGCATTATCAGCTTCTTCCAATTCCCTTAGTACAGAACATCAGAAGTGGAGCGTGCTAATCTTATTTCATCACTTAGGCAATGGAAGGTATTTTTTTTTTAATTGGGCTCAGTCAGAGGGGGCTGCTGAGCTGAACACTCCAGGCTCATTTTGGCAGAAGGCAGGTGTGTTGTGTCAATCTAGTCTACTTCAGCTTAATCCAGAGACAGACAAATCTGATATATGAAAATCCAAATTTGCAAGAAAAGATAAATTAGGGGATAATTATTCCCTTTGCAGAAGGACTCACTACAGGGTTCCTTTAAATATGTTTTAAAGGTACTCTGTGCATTTGTTGATTCAAATTACAGAAATTCAGTTGCTGCAGAGTATTTCAGGAATCCAGCTATTTAATGAAGTGAAAAATACTAGAAGGAGGGATACTCAGAATCACCTATAGTTTTTGCTTACAGAAATGTTGTAGAAAGAGCACAAATTTGTAGTCAGAAAACCTGAGTTCAAATGTCTATGATTTATGACTTTACACAGGTTAACTAATTTGTCAGTATCTCAGTTACCTCATCTGTAAAATCTGGTCCTTGCATCTGATGATCCCTGTGGGTTCTTCCCATGATCCTACAATCCTATTAGAGAGATGGTGGAATATTTCTCTGGTAGAAGGGGACAATAAAATTTTGCCAAGGAGCAGGAAGGTGAGAAGACCTGGGATTATAGCCATGTTCAGCCTCTAAGATCAAGGAATTTCATTAACTTATCTTTTGATATTTGGACTTCTCACTTTAGAGAATCTGATCCAGTCCCAGGGACACTTCTGATAAGCTTGTTACTGAGAAGGGGAAATATGGAGGTTATCAGTTTTTGCTTCCAGTTACTAGGGTCATCTAGCAACTAAGGCATTAGACTTAAATTCCGGACAAAATTAATACCCTCCCATCCCAATAAAGCCTCAGTCTCTTCATCTGCAAAATAGGAATCAGAAGCTTCACTTCTTAGCAACCCCAAAGGAATGTTGTGTGAGCTAAAAAAGCTACAGTCTGTAGAATGCATGAGACCTCCTGAAAATGCATCCCATTAATAAAAAGGTCGTGTTTAGTCCCTCCTGTCAGCTTTGCTCCATTGGATTTGACTTGAACATGCTGTGAACAGACAATGTGGAGGTGCCTTTTTCTGCCTGAGAGCATGTGTCTATAAGCCAATGCTCCGGAGTTAGTGGAGATGAATAGAGGGGTCAACATCTGCTCTTATGTTAATTAGTGATTAATAGCTATAAGTAATAGATTAACAAGAAAGCCAATAAATTTATAATTTTCATGAATCAGTTAATGAAGAGCCTAATGCAGTACCTTCGGCCTAGATCATTTCTGTTCTCTCTACCAAGTCAGATTCAGGCACATTGCTGCCCATCCTCAGCCATGCCGGAATTATAGGGGTGCAGATTTAGTTGTTTAGTGAATTAATCTCCCACAGATGGGTTGGACAGAGCTGGTAAGAGAGACACAGTGTGAAAAGCTGAGAAGAGGATTCCAGAGACTGGACTCAATAAAAATGCCTCTTGTGACTTACTAATGTGCAAATGCTATAGGGAGGAGTGGAAGCAAGGTGCAGAGATATCTCCCAATGTAGAAAAAGATCACAGCAACAGAGAAGAAGAAAAGGTGATGGTGGATGGTGGAGATTTCTTTTTCCCTGGGTTCTCCACACACAAAGAAAGAGAATGACTCTTTCCCTTTCTTTGACTATCCTTCAAAATACAGCTTGTTTCTCACCTTCTTTGAGAAGGCTTCTGTGAACTCCCTTTGGAAAAATCCTATGTACATTTATTTCTGTGTGCATCTATATGTATTTGGTAGTTTAGGTGGATTGAGGAACATCTCATGGGTTAAGGTCCATCCCTATGCATATTTAATGGGATGTGCTCCAATCCATATCTCAACATATACATACGTATATACACAGATACCTCGTACATGGGGAATTACAAGCAATAGGACAAGCCCTTGCATAACCAAGTCCCTCAAGGTTCTTGAATCAAGCCCAACATACAGTCAAGGGGGAGATGACAAAAGCAAATTATATCTGTAATATGTATTACTTAATGCTGTTCATCCTAGCACCCATCACACAGCTGCCATATATCATGTGGATGTCTCATTAAACTACCATCTTGTTGATGGCAGGGATTGGGTCTCATAGCAACAACTTATTTAGTTGTTTATGATGATACAAGACTTTTACATATATTACCTTTTTTTGTTCTTCCCAACAACTTACTGGTACAGATTGTACGTCTTGTATGAGAATGGAAAGGGCTGTTGTATGGAGAAGGAATTTGATTGCCTTTGTTGGGGAGAACCAGGAACGGTGAATGGGTAGCTGCAAAAAGGCCGTTGGAGGTTTGGTGTCAGGAAAATGTTCTAATAATTAGAGTAAGAGCTGTCTAAAAGTAGAATGGGCTTCCTTGAGAGGTGAGTTTCCCTCTCCTTGGAAATCTTCAAGCAGAGCTGAATGATCACTTGTCTGGCTTATTATGATGGTGATTCATTTGGGTATGGCTCATACTAGATGACCCACTTGGAATCCTCCCGTTCTCTGTCTGTCTTTTACAGATGAGGAAACTGGGACTCAGAGAAGTTTCCTGAGTTTCCTGAGATCACATAGCTACCAAGTGGTAAGGTTATAACTTAAATCTGGGTCTTTTGACTCTAAGTACAAGCCATTACTTCTATTTCACACAGAACATGACACAGTGCTTGGTATACCGTAGAGACTTGGTGAAAATTTATTGGTTTATTGAGACTGGTGTTCAGCCCTGCATTAGTCCCATGAAGAGGTAAGAGGTAGAGAAAATGAAGGATAGATATGTCCTGCTCACCTAATGAATCAATGAAAAAGCCAGATGTGACTCTAGTTTAAAATTTCATATTTCATTTCTTGGTCTGCAAGGTTTTTACTTTCTTGCTTCTCTTGTTCATGGGCTCATTTCCCTATGTGAACAAGAGAGTCTTAATTGTCACCACGTTATGATGCCTAATTCAAAGAAAATTCAAGTGAAAACTAAAATTGTCCTTTAATTCTTTATATACTTATGAGGCAGAACCTTGTCTTCACTTGGGTCTGCATTGTTGGAATAAAGCATTCCAATTGGTAAAAGAGAATTCATAATATTTCTCTTCTCATTAATAAAAGACTTATCTTTGGGAGCATAAAATTGTATTATGAGGAAATAATTTATATTTCCTATATATAGGAACTCTGCTAGTTAATAGCAGGGGCACAGAAGGGACACCTGCTATGTGTATTTATAGATGTATATGTGTGCATAATATGTGTATATATACATATATGTATACATGCATGTATTAATATACATATGTGTGTATATACATATGTATACTGGGGATGTTCCAAACTTTTTATTTCAGATTTAAGCTTCAATTATATTTGATTGTGAACATACATTTTCTCCTTCATTTTTTTTGTACTTCAATAGATCTGTAATGAATGAAATTAATATAGATATCCTTCCAATAATACAAATCACAATTTATCCATGTCTTCTCTGATTATATGATTCATGTCCATATTCTTTCTTAGATTCTACAGGATACCCATCCACTGTTCTGGAGGCTTTCCTTTGTTTTTTTTTTTTTTTTTTTTTTTTTTTAGGTTTTGTGGAACAGTAGCTAAGTAGCTCAGAGAATAAAGTACTGAAGTGAAATCTAGTGTTAGATTCTTACTAGCTGTGTGAAATCAATTAACCTCTGTTCCACTTAATCCACTGGAGAAGGAAATGACAAAGCAATTCATAATCTTTGCCAAGAAATGCCCATGGATAATATTGGAGTGCTATGGCCCATGGGGTCACCGAGAGTCAGACAAAACTGAACAACAACAGTACATTTTGTCTGTTCATTTTTTATTATCTAATAGGATGCACTCCAGTTATTTAGTGTCTCTGTGACATCCTTATGGCACTTCTTGAGAGTATTAGGACTATGTGGCAATCTTCTTGTATCTTCCATGCACAAACTATAGTTTAGCCCAATTTCTCTCAACCTCTAAAGAATCTAGGCATCCAGAGACAAGTCTTATCTTGTAATCTGATTCCAAAGGATTTTTCTTCTTTTTAACTTGTTCTCGCTCAGAATTTACTCTAGTAATATCTTCAAATATATCTTGCCTATAGCTCACTGATAGTTTCCCTCAGTTATTGGTAACTGTTCATCTCTTACTTAGACACTCTAAGACACAAATGCATAGTGGGTTTATCTTACTCAACAGAAACAACATGGGGTATAAAGTACTCATAGGAACATAAAAATTAAAAAATACTTAAATGACATAAATTCTGCTCAAAAAGTAATTGAATTTAGGATTGCCAGCAGATCAACTCTTTAACATTTCTCTGAGTTCCTCTTTTTTTATGTGTGTATGTTTAGATTCCTTCAAGAAAGCAATCATTTTAAGGATTCTAATCAAATGAGCTCCTTCCATCAGACCTACCCTATCTGAAAAACTCACTATAATAGTAATAGGTGACAAAGTCTTCATCCCTTGGACTTTACTGTGACTGCTCACCCAACCACAGGGGCTATATGGAAGAGTCTTGCTTACGTCTCCAAACTATTGAATATAAGGCTACTAATAAGGCAATGATCAAGACTGATACTACCCAAAAAATCTTCCATTCTTGGCTATATTGTCCCATACACTACTTTCTTCCATTCTAGGAACTATACTCCCTAAACTAATCAAAACCCTTCCTGCTTTATGAAAAAGATTAGAGTACAGAAACATTGCCCAGGAACACCTCACTTTTGCCAAATGGGAGAGTATATGTCAGTGAAGCCTGTGTATTTCTGCAAGAACTCCCTCATCTTGGCTACCAACATTTCAGGAATGTCCTCTTTGAGGAGCTCTCAAAGCTATGTGGGGCTGAGCATCGCCAAATATTTATGATAAAAATATAGATTACTATATTTTCCAAATTTACAGTTTTCCAAATGTAATCTGCTTTCTTTTCCCCTCATTTTCAATTCTGGGTCCAATTCATTATCCTTCTTTAGTGTCTATTTCAGATGTATGTATTAGGGACTAGTCCTCTGGACTAGTTCAGTAGATTGGTGATGTAATGTTATATAGTCTGAAGAGTCATTTTATTTATCTCACAGAATATTTTCAAGGAAACTTCATGCAATCCTTTAAAAGTTATCATCACCACCACCACCATCATTATCTTCAATGTCATTGTTATCATTAGTCTATTTCTTTCCCCTCCATAAGGAGTATTACACTGATCTCTTCTGAGTAATCATGGATTTCATTGAAGAGACCTTGTAATCTTCTGAGGCACGATATAATCAATACTCTATTAATCACATATGGAGAATGTTACCATCATTAGGGAATCTTTCTTCCATTTGGACCTTGAGCAAGAAATCTTCCATGACAGCTTTAATAAGTATATAACTATCCTTTCTGACTTATTTGAAGTCAATAATCAGCTAATTATTAATTAGTTAATTAAAGTGGAACAAGAAGGGACCTCAGAAGCCATCTAACTTAATTCTCTCATTTTAAAGAAGAGAAGTCCCAAGGAATTTAAATGTCTTATCTTATAGTCACAGAGATAAGGCAGGGTTAGAACCTAATTTTTCTGATCTCAGAGTCAGTGCTCTTACCATGTGCCATGTTGCTTTTAATTTTAATTTTCTGGGAAGAATCAAACAAGGCTTCATGAGAGAGGTAGCCTTTGAGTTGATCATGAAGAAAGATAAGGACATCAATAGATGTCAATTCAAGGCATGGTATGGGAGAGAACATGATAAAAGAAATCGAGAGGGTGAGGGCAGAAAGAGAAGGTGCCAAAGAGTAATCCAATTTAGCTAAAACATGTGAAGGGACATAGTATGAGACAAGATTTGACAGATAGGTTGGAGCCAGATTATAGAATGCCAGAAGCAGGAGTTTATACTTACCTGTTTGTTAGTGATAAGGCTTTGAAGTTTTTTTTTTAATAAAGGTGATATAACCATAGAGATGCATTAGTAAGATTATCCGGGCAGTCCTGTGGAAAATGAACTAGAGAAGGAAGAGATTGAATAACAATAGCTAACATTTATATGGGAATGACTCAAATTCATATAGTGTTTCAAAGTGGTGAAAGCACTTTCCTCATAAATAGGTAATTAGGACAAATGATTTTCTTTTTATCATATGGAAGAAGAAAACTGAACTTCTGAGAGGGTAATTTACTTCTGGTTATACAGGACGCAAGCATCTGAGGAAACATTTTACTACTTATAAAGTATTTGATAAACTTACCTCATCTAAGACTTCAGTGGTATAAATCACTGAGTGACTTATACAGTCACTATATATATATATATATATATATATATATATATATATATATATATGTGTGTGTGTGTGTGTATGTATATATATATACAGACTAAATACAGACACAAACAGTTGATATATACATATATTTACATACATACACATACGTGTATGTGTATACACATATGTGTATATGTATATATACACACATATTTTTATATTCCTCATTACCTTTGAAAAAATTAGACCTCAAACATTTTAAGACTAATCTAAATTTGTACAGCAAGGAAGAGTCAGAGATGATTTGAAGTCACTTCCATCAAAAATCCAATCATCTTCCATCATACTTATGTCTCTGGACTTGAAGCAATTCTGAGACTTTTGCAATAGTTGGGGCCAGGATGATGATGGCCTAACCTTGGATAGTGTGAAAAGTAGAGATGGGATATGAAAGATCCTGAGGATACAGAAATTACAGGACCTGGTAATTAATCGTATTGTATGGGGGAGAGGAAAGAATCAAAGATAGTTCTAAGGTTATATATCTCAGTGACTGAGAAGATGGCTGTGCTACTTACAGTAATGGAGAAAGCATTAAAAAAAAACTTTTGGGAGGGTTAGCATTTATATGTGCTTTAAGATTTATAAAACACTTTACAAATATTATCTTATTTTATCCTCACAACAGTCTTGGAAGGTAGGGGCTATTATTATAACCATTTTCCAGACAAGAAAAAATAAGGCCAACAGAAGTTAAATTACTTGTCCAGGACCACAAAGCACAACTATGCTGCAGTCAAACCCAGTTCTTCCTGACTCCAGCTCCATTGCTTGATAGGCTGTGTCACCTAGTTATGGGTTGTTGGAAGAAAGTTTAATGTGGATTTTGATAAGTTCAGAGTTTTTTTTTTTTTTTTTCTTTTGCATTTTGATCCTGAGGTGCTCATGGGCTAACCAAATGGAAATATTGTGAGGACAGATGGATTATTGGAAAATGGAATTGGAAATGTGAGCAGAGGTTGAGGATGGAGATATAAATTTAGTAGTATACTGCATAGAGAAGATAGTTTTAAAAAGAGTGAGATTCTGAAGGGAGAGTGTAGGTTTTGCAGAGAAGTGCATCTATCAGAACTCTGGGGGAAATCCATATTTAAGGGACAAGAAGAAGAAGTGTCAGTAAAAGAAAGAGAGGAGGACTCAGAAACATAAGAGGAGAAGAATAAGAATAGTATGTCATGGAAGCTGAAGAATTGAAAGGTTTTGAAAAGGAAGGGTGGTTCGCAGGCTTCTATGCCACCAAAATCAGGAGGGATGCAAATGGAAAAAAAAATGTGGCAACTAAAGAGCTCATTAGTGACTCTGTTGAAAGCTCTTTTAGTAGAGTGGTGGGTACACCAAATTGTAATGGATTGTGAAGTGGTGGTGGTGAGGACATATTAATGAGCATTTCTAGTAATTTACCAGTGTATGGACAGAGAAATATAAAATTTTAGTTTGAAAGGATAGCAGGATCAAGGAAAATGTTGTGGACTATGTGTGGATGTGTTAAAAGGAAAAGGTAGATCCGAGTTTTGTAGGATGAGGAAAGCCCCAAAAGAAGAGAATGAAATTGTGTGAAAGGACAGGACGATAAATGAATCAAAGTCAAGGAGGGAACAGGAATATATGGGCTAAAGGGTATTGTAAAAAATGAGACACACGTGCCTTCTAATTGGTTTGTGGTTCAGTCATTTTTTAGTTATGTCTAACTCTTTGTGACCCCACTTGGGGTTTTCTTGGCAAAGATACTGGAATGGTTTGCCATTTCTAAACGGATACTTATGAATTAGGCATTTTATTGCCATCATTGTTATTGACTTTCCAAGTCATTTTTCCTCTCTTCACCCCAGTTTCTCCATTACTTAATTGGAAATAATAATAAAATTTGCCATCATCCAGCACATAGTAGATAATAATAGCTGACATTTATATAGTGCTTTAAGGTTTGCAAAATGCTTTACCTCCATTATCTCATTTGAGCCAAGGCTATAAATAATAATGATAGCTCATGCTTCTATAACATTTCGCAGAATGCTTTCTTCACAACAATTCTTGAAGGTAGGTGATATTAGCATTATAAGTCCCATTTTACAGATGATCATATTGGAGGAGGTCACAGACAGGTTAAGTGATTTGCCCAAAGCAAAATATCAGGGTAAGTGTCAGAGATAAGATTAGAACTTCAAATCCAGGATTACTTCATAACCTAAATGTTAAGTATCTCCCTAAGTAGTTAAACTAATATCTGGACATAATTCAAAGAGTTTTAAAAACATAAGACCTCTTATTAGCAGGAATTAAGTCACTTTCAGGTCACAGTTCACAGTTCACACTATGCACTATATATATATATATATTTATACATACAAATATGCATATATACATAAATATAAGCAATCATGTAAACACAATGTGTGTTTGCTTGTATATACACATATACATATTGTGCATATGCATATGTGTTTATGTATGTATTGTTTTTAGTTCATGTTCGACTTTTCATGATCCCACTTGGGCTTTTCTTGGCAAATATTCCAGGGTGGTTGGTCATATCCCTCTCTAGCATGTATATCACCATTCTTTAGCTCATTTCTTTCTTACTTAGCCTTAATTATTGGATGGATGTTGCCTCAATCAAACCAAGACTATTAAAGATTTTAGCTTAAAAAGCCCAAGGGCTCCCACAGCATCCAGACCCATGTCTGGTCATCTTGGTCTATATCTGGCCACTGGACCCAGATGACTCTGGAGGGGGATGTGAGCCAGGTGACCTTCCCCAGCCTTCCCTCATTTAAATCAAATTCATTTGCACAACATAGCATCACCTTCCTAATGTCATGGTCCTCTTCAAGAATAAAGGAGAAACAACATCAGAAGATGAGTGTGTGTGTGTGTACATATATATATATTTACATATATATATATATATATGTACACACACACACACACATACATACAACAGTAGAAGACACAACATTTATTGAATATCTACTGAGTAAAGCTCCAGCTAAGTGAACTCTAAGTTAGAGAGTTTTTTAGGTAAGTGAATTATTACCCTCAAGGAATTTAGTTGTGTTCATAGAGTTTGTCTTGGCAGGCAGACTCCCAAGTAGTTTATATGGTTTATATTTACTTTAAATGAAATTTCTCTTTCTATCTCTTATTGCTTGGTTTTGTTGGTATTGATTTGTGAGGGTTTATTTTGAATCCTGCAACTTTGCTAAAGTTGATAATAATTTCAACTAATTCTCAATTAGAGAATCTCCTGGATTCTCTAAGCATACCATCACAAAATCTACAAAAAGGGATAGTTTTGTTTCCTCGTGGCCTGTCCTAATTCCTTCTATTTCTTTTACTTCTCTTATCCTCAAAAAATTTAGAATCATAGCTCTAGAGCTCTTAAGACCTAGTCAGATTGCTTATATTATGAATAGGGAGGTTAAGTAATTGTCTGAGGTCACATAGGCAATAAGTGACAGAGGTAGAATTTGAACCCATAACCTCTGACTCTGGAGCCAGTGATCTTTCCATTATAGTTCTTACAATCTAATAGTTCTTAAATATACAAAGGCAGACAATACTAATCCACAATATTACATGATACCATATAAAACTGTATACAACAAAGTGCTTTATGAGGTCAAAGTGAAGATCAGGGAAGACCTCCTGAAGAAGTAGCACTGAGTTAGGCTTTAAAGGTTGGGTGGAAAGGTAAAGAAGGGGAAGGAAAGAATGGCAGGTAAAAAAAAATTAAAAAGAAACAGGCTCACAAAGGTGAAATAATCTGTGCATGAACATACATCTTGGAAGCAAGATTCAAATTCATGTTTAAATTTGATTCTATGTCTCTTTGCTTCCAAATTCAGTTCTTTCCCGAGAATAGCTGTTCCTTGTAAAGAGAACACACAGATTGAAGGCATAGAGCCAGGATGAGCCAGGTTGAATCCAGAGACTCAACCAATCAATCAATAAACATTTATTAAGAGTCTGTTATATACCAGATACTGTCCTAGGGACAAGGACAAAACATAAATTAATCTCAAATTTCAAGGAGCTTACATTCTAATTAGGCATGAGAGCATGAATGTTTATACAGAACATACATATATATGTATATACGTAGATATGTTTATACAAAATATATATGTATACACACCTATGTATGTGTGCATGTGTATGTGCATCTGTGTATATGTATGCATATATAAAAAGACATGCACATATATCTACATATATGCACATATATAGACTACATTCATATAGAGCACTGTTATATGTTATATTATTTTGTATATGTACATATGTTAAAATAAAAACAAAATAGAAAAAAAACGAAGAAGGAAATAAGGATTTTTTAAGCTCCTACTATGTGCTAAGTTCTTTACAAATATTATCTAATTTGATCCTTACAACAATACTGGGAGGTAAGTGTTAGTATGATTTTTCTTTAATAAATAACTGAAGCAGTTACAGTTTGTGATTTTTATCAAGGTCACACAGCTAGTTAAATTCTAAAGCCATCTGTGGATTTAGGTCTCCCTTACTACAGGTCTAGTGCTTTATCTGCCGTCCCATCTAATTATAAAATGATTGGGGGGGAAGTGAATAAAGCGTTGAGGGGGGAATTCAGGAAGGATTTCGAGTAAATGTTGGTCTGAGTTGTGTCTTGAAGGCAGTGAGGGATCCTTTGAGGTGAATGTGAAGAAAAAGAGCATTTCAAGATGGGGAAAGCCCATGGCAAGGCCCAAAGATAAGAGATGGAGTTCTGCCCCTGAGAGTGAACACCAGTTGGGTCAGAGAGTTCTGGAAGGAGAAGACTGTCTAAGGAGGCAGGAAATATTGTCTGGGGCCAGGTTGTGAAAAGTTCTAAAAGTTATACAAAAGAGTTTATATTTTATCATAGGAACAATAAATAGGGAGCTGATGAATGTGGTGAAGCATAAGGTCAGGATTTGAAAGGGATAAAAGTCTGAATAACCACTTAAAGCCAGAGGGATCAGAGGTTGTGAGAAAGGCAAAGAATAGGTTTGGAAAGGGATGAGACATAGGGACAGAGGCGTGATAGGAAGCTATAGTCAGGTACAATAATGCCAGAGTTTTTTATCAAGAACATGAAGCCC
Organism: Antechinus flavipes; assembly: GCF_016432865.1. NCBI lineage: Eukaryota > Metazoa > Chordata > Mammalia > Dasyuromorphia > Dasyuridae > Antechinus > Antechinus flavipes. The sequence goes on from NC_067398.1 coordinate 549,323,685, forward strand.
TTGTGGGCAATTGTAAGACCCAGGGTAGGACCAGATATGTGTTGCTGAGGTACAGCAAAGTTTCATGGATTATGCAGAACCTGGAAACATAAGTGATGTAGTTCCCTAATATTAAGACAGGAGTTGGGGAGTAAAAGAAGGGGCTGAACTCATTCAGAAAGGAGAGGAAATGATCTAGACTAATAAAAAGTAGCCACCATAATTTGTATTGGGTAAACAACTTAAGTAGAGTTAAATTGAAAGGAAAAGAGGTTATTGAATGATAGCAACAAAGAGAATCTGGAAGACTCCGTGGTCTCTGTCTAGGTATGGCAGGGGACCAAGGAGGGTTCAAAGAATTGTCCAGATTAGCCAGGGATGTGCTGAAATAAGCTCAAACAGCTTTCAGAACCTCTGGTAAAATTTCAATGTTTGCATTTCTAAAATCAGAAAATGTTATATATCATGACTTGATTTATTGTTTTGTTGATTTCATAGACTTAAGAAAACATGGAGAAAATGTTAATAGTACAAATTAAATTTAAAAGTGTGTTGGATATGTTTTTCTCACGAGAAAGCTGGTTGTTAAACATTTACCAGCATACTCCTGAGTTTAACTGAAATGTAAAATGTGGGGTCAGGGTATAAAGTAGATAGAGTACCACACCTAGAGTCAGAAAAAATTCATTTTCTAGAGCTCAGATCTGACCTCAGAAACTTACTAGCTGTGTGACCCTAGGCAAGATATTTAATACTGTTGCCTCAGTTTTCTCAGAGCTGGAGATGGAAATGTCAAACATTCCAGTATCACTGCCAAGAAAACCCAAATGAGGTCATGAAGAATCAGACTAAAAAACGACAACAAGAAGGATGTTTGGAAAGGAATAATATGAGATTAGGCTTTAAATGTATAGCAGAGTCAGATCGAAAAATAGAGAAATTTGAACATTATCAATAGACAACATGGTTCCACTGGAAATTTTATAGTAGAGAAGAGACAAAGTCAGGTATTTGTTATTTTTGTTCAATCACGTTTGACTCTTTCTGGGAAAATAGAGGTCAACAGAATTAAGTGACATGCCCAAGATCACACAACTATTAAGTGGAAGATGAGAATTCCTGACTTTAAGCCCAGAATTCTATCCACTGTGCTACCTAGCTGCACATAGTCAAGTATAATGAAAAAAAAATCAGTCTAAAGTTAAAAAAAAAAGTCTGATGGTAATATCAAAGATAGAATGGAAGCAGGAAGGACCTATTGCAATCATCTAGGTGGATGGTACCCATACTAGAGTTGTATCTGTGGGAATAGAGAAGAAAGTATGAGCTGAGAAATGTTTTGGAGATGTGATGGATAAGACCTTGTAACTGATTGTGACTTTAAAGTAACCTTTGATCCTTCCTTCTCTCTCATTGCTTATATCCAGATAATAGTGCCATAGGCCAAAATACTGAATTCAGAGGGAATAAGTTTAGGGGAAATAATATAGTAAGCTTATTTTGGACATGCTGAAGTTTGGATGCCTGTGCGACACTCAGATAGTTGGGTAGTTGAAGAAGCTGGACCATAATTCTTAATAAAGACTAAATCTGAAAGGTAGATTTTGGAGTTATTTTTGTAGAGAATAACTAAAATTTTTGAAGGAGTAAATGTAGAGATAAAAGACAAAAGGACCCAAGACTGATCTTTGTGGGGAACATCCATAGTAAGGAGATGGAAAAACAATGAGAAATCAAAGGAGTGGAATTAGGAAGGAAACTAGGGAATGTGATCTCTGTGCAACTAATCAATCAATTCATTAGCATTCATTAAGTACCTATTATGTGTGAAGAACCATGCTAGGCCTTCGGATTACAAAGGCAAAATGTTATAATTCCTGACCTCAAAGAATTCTTTTTGGGGAGATAGATACATAAGTACATGCAACATGTATAAAAATAAATAAAAAGTACTTTTGCACACTAGCAGTTGGGAATATTGGGAAAGTTCTCATGTAAAAAGTAGCATCTGAACAGAGGCATTTTTTAAATAGCTTTTTATTTACAAAACATATACATTGGTAATTTTTCAATGTTGACCCTTGCAAAACCTTCTGTTCTAACTTTTCTCCTCCTTCCCTCCACCCCCTCCCCAGATGGCAGGTAGTCCAATACGTGTTAAATATGTTAAATTATATGTTAAATCCAATATATGTATACATATTTATACAGTTATCTTGCTGCACAAGAAAAGTGGGATCAAGAAGCAAAAAAAACAACCTGAGAAAGAAAACAAAAATGTAAGCAAACAACAACAGAAAGCATGAAAATGCTATGTTGTGGTCCACACTCAGTTCCCATAGTTCTCTCTCTGGGTGTAGATGGCTTTCTTCATTACTGCACAGTTGGAAGTGGCCTGAATCATCTCATTGTTGAAGAGAACCACATCCATCAGAATTGATCATCATTTACTCTTCTTGTTGCCGGGCATAATAATCTCCTGGTTCTGCTCATTTCATTCAATATCAATTCATCTAAGTCTCTCTGAAATCATCCTGCTGGTCATATTGTACAGAATAATAATATTCCATAATGTTCTTATAACAACTTATTCAGCCATTCTCCAGTTGATGGACATCCACTCAGTTTCCAGTTTTTAGCCACTACAAAAAGGGGCTGCCACAAACATTTCTGCACATGTGGGTCCCTTTCCCTTCTTTAGTATTTCTTTGGGATATAAGCCCAGTAGAAACACTGCTGGATCAAAGGGTATGCACAGTTTGATAACTTTTTGAGTATAGTTCCAAATTGCTCCCCAGAATGGCTGGATGTGTTCACAATTCCACCAACAGTGTATCTGTGTCCCAGTTTTCCCACATGCCCTCTAACATTCATCATTATCTTTTCTGTCATCATAGCCACTCTGAGAGGCGTGTAGTGGTATCTCAGAGTTGTCTTAATTTGCATTTCTATGATTAATAGTGATTTGGAGCATCTTTTCATATGAGTAGAAATAGTTTCAATTTCATCATCTGAAAAATCTGTTCATATCCTTTAACCATTTATCATTTGGAGAATGGCTTGAATTCTTATAAATTTGAATCAATTCTCTATTTATTTTAGAAATGAGGCCTTTATCAGAACCTTTGAGTGTAAAAATGTTTTCCCAATTTATTACTTCCCTTCTAATCTTGTCTGTATTGGTTTTGTTTGTACAAAAAATTTTTAATTTAATATAATTAAAATTATCTATTTTGTGATCAATAATGATCTCTAGTTCTTCTTTGGTCACAAATTCCGTCCTCTTCCACAGGTCTGAGAGGTAAATTATCGTATTTTCTTCTATTTGTTTATAATCTCATTCTTTATGTCTAGATCATGAACCTATTTTGACCTTATCTTGGTATACAGTGTTAGGTGTGGGTCAATGCCTAGTTTCTACCATACTAGTTTCCAATTTTCCCAGCAGTTTTGGTCAAATAGTGAATTCTTATCCCCAAAGTTGCGGTTTTTGGGTTTGTCAAACACTAGATTGCTATAGTTATTGACTATTTTGTCCTATTGACCTAACCTATTCCACTGATCAACTAGTCTATTTTTTAGCCAATACCAAATGGTTTTGGTGACTGCTGCTTTATAATAGTTTTAGATCAGGTACAGTAAAGTCACCTTCATTTGATTTTGTTTTCATTAATTCCCTTGAAATTCTTGACCTTTTGTTTTTTCAGATTAATTTTGTTGTTATTTTTTTTAGGTCAGGAAAGTGTGGAGTGTGATTGGTATAGCACTAAATAAATAATTAGTTTAGGGAGTATTGTCATCTTTATTATATTTGCTTGACCTATCCAAGAGCACTTGATATTTTTCTAATTATTTAGATCTGACTTTATTTGTGTAGAAAGTGTTTTGTAGTTTTGTTCATATAGTTCCTGACTTTCCCTTGGCAGATAGATCCCCAAATATTTTATACTATCAACAGTTATTTTAAATAGAATTTATATTCTTGCTATTGGATTTTGCTGAACAGAGAGTTTTAAAGAACACAAGATTCTTAAAGATGAGGAAAGAGTACCCAGCCATCATCCTCTTGAAAAAATCAAAATGACAGCATTAAATTCTCTTTAGGGAAAAAAAAATCCAAAACAACCCATTAGTTGTTAATAAAATGAAATGTTATATTAAGCTCTTGAAATGTTTTGCCCTTTCTCCCCATAGGAATGGCTTCCATCAATTTCATTGTTTCCAAGGTCAAATGTCATATTTAACTGTGAAAACTTATGGGGACCATGTAAATTCTTGTGTTAATGAAATACCAAAGAGAATGGAAGAATCTGACTTCAAAGGAAAAAGATCTAAAGGCAAAATAAGATGAGCTCTTATCTGTGATAACTTTCCAATTGGAAAGTTTCTTCAATGTCTTCAAAGAATGTGTAAACCAGAGTTAAATTCTCATACTCCTGAATATTTGCATTCATCTGTATACTTGACCAGATCTAAGATCCTTTGAGAAATTGAAGTATTTAATCTCTAGCCTGCTTTCTGAGATAGTTTAGGCTGATTATTCCAAATTGGAATCACTAGAGAAGTAATGCATGGTCCCAGAAAACCTAGAATTGTCCTATGATGACTACAATGGGGCATTGAAGGGTATAAGAGAAAACTCTTCCCTTTTCCTTCAGAAAATAAAATATAGCTAGCAAGAACAAAACGCTGTCTGCTTTGAAGTTGGAAGTGATCAATCATCTAAGAAAAGAGGGAAGCCAATCTTTGGAAAGAAAATTCTGCAAAATCAAGCTTGGCAATGCTCTACCAAAGATCCTATCTGCAGAAGGGGATTAGCAAGGTCATACTGCCCCTGTAAGTCAAGTATTGTAGGGATGCTTGAGGTTCCAGGAGTGGGAGGGGAAGAATAAATCCAGTTCCTCTGTGAGAGGCAGTTCCTTGGCTTTGCTGCCAAAGTCCAGTGACAGGAACCGTTAGGGCTCTTTGCAGTGTGGTGAACGTTACAGGCTCACATGAGTTCTATTGGGTGAAAAATGGAACAAATAGCCAGCCGCTGACGTTCTAAAATTATCTGACCCTTAAAGAACCTTTTGTCTCCCCTCCCAATGACAAAAACCACCAGGAATCATGAGAAAGCCTCGTGATTTTGACACTTCTGCTCCATGTTGGATGTGAGCCAGACAAGAAAGGAACAGACTCCTCTGGAGGGTTCTCTGCTATGGCTAGTATGGAATGGGAAGAGAGAAAAGTTGGTAATCTGGAAGGATTATGGCTTGATAAGCAAAAGAGATATTTGTTAAGTTCTTAGTGCAGTGCCTCGTACATAGTGGGTGCTTAATAAATGCTTATTTCCTTCCCATCCTCCTAAACTCCCATCATGTTTTGCATGGCCCCAGAGGACTGACTGAGCTAGGAGAAATAGGTGGAAATTACAAGGAGGCCCATTTAGGTGTGATATCAGAAAAAAGAAAAACAAAAGAAAAAACTTCTGAACAATTCATGCTCTCTAGAGGTGGACTACAAATTGCCTTGGGAGCTAATGGGAGTTGTCCTCCTTCACTGGAGGTTTTCAAGCAAAATCTAGTGGACTACTAGTTGAGTATATTGTACAGAAAGTCTTTATTCAGACTTTTAATAGAAAGACTCCCAGGTGCCAATTTTGAGATTCTGTGAATGTAGATCTATATTTGGAATAGAAAATAATATGGATGTAGAATAGAAAACAATATGGGTCACCCTGTTTCAAGTCTTTCTCTACTCCAGTTCATTGCCTACTCAGCTGCCAACGATCTTCCAGAAATGCTGCTCTGGCCAACCCATCTTCTTTACTCAGTAAATCCCAGTAACTCCTTAAGATTGGTTTTTAAAGCCCTTCTCATCCTGACTCTTCCTGTTTTTCCAATCTTTTCCCTCTTCATTCCCTTCTATAAATGCTATGATAAAGAGTTGCTAACCTTACTGTTCCTCATGTGACATATTTTTCCTTTGGACTCTGCCTTTTTACTGGTTATTCCTTAAATCTGCGATGCTCTAACTCCTTCAAGACTACTCAAACTCTATGAGAGGCCTTTCCTGGCCCACCTTCTTCCCCCCTACTTTTCCCAGGGGCTACCTTCCCTCTGACATTACTTCCCAGACGTTTTATATGTATTTCATATGTGTGTATAATATCGCACACAAAATATCACACATAAATACATGTAAATACTATATATATATATATGGATCATCTGCACAATATAAGCTATAATATGTATGATATGAAATATATATAGGATAGCATAAATCAAGGAGAGCCAGGAAACTCTTCTAATGGTGATGGATTTGAATAGTCTTGAAGGAGGAGAACATTTCAGGCCTGAGGATCAGCCAGTGAAAAGGCAAAGTTCCAAGAAGGAGCATCTTGTATGAGGAACAGTAAAGGCAACATCACAACATCATAGCATATTTTCATGTAGGCACCTATCTTTCCAGTTCTCTCTCCCTATGTAGTTCATATGTTCAGAGTTCTCTACATAGAATATTGGTGTTCATGCGGCATCTCCTCTATTAGATCTGAACTCCTTGAGGGAAGAAATGATGTTTTTTCCCTTTTCTGTATCCCTGGTGCTGGCACATAGTATGTGCTTATTGGATGCTCCTTGACTGACTGCTGTTGAATGAATAGGCTAGAGGTAGCAGTCCTTCCAGTGAAGAGGATATGGGGAAATGAAGATGAAGCATGAAAGAGAAGGAAGCTCTTTTTCAAGGGGCAGTTATTAAACCATATATAGATTAGGGATTGATTGTGAACAGGAATCCTTTCTTAAATTTTTACATCGAGATCAGAAATGTCTAGTAATACCACTGAACAAAATACTCCTCCTCTTCCTCCTCTTCCTCCTCTTCCTCCTCCTTCTTCTCTTCCTCCTCCTCCTTCTCTTCCTCCTCCTCCTCTTTCTTCTTCTCCTCTTTCTTCTTTCTCTTCTTCTTCCTTCTTCTCCTCTTTCTTCTTCTCTTTCTCTTTTTCCTCCTCACTTTCTACTTTTTTCCTCCCCTCCTTCCATTACTACTACTACTGCTGCTACTACTACTATTACTACTACTACTACTACTATGATATCTATAATTTCTATAGCTCCATAAGTTTTTCAAAGCACTTTACATATATTATCTCATTTGATTCTCATTAACAACCATGTGAGGTAGGTTCTAATATTATCTTCAATTTATTGATAATGAAATTGACTCCAAGAGAGTTATGGCCCTTTCCCAGGGTGACCTAGTAAGCTAGTAAGTCCATGTTGTCCATATTTCATCTGGAGAATCACCTGAGTACTTAGAATATGATAATAATTTGGAAATGACATAGAACTGTGGCTTAGTCGATGCAATAATTTCTGTCTGGTTAACTATTGATGTTAACCATCATGTAATCAATGGCCAATTGACAATGAATTTATCAAATGGGCAAATTTCAACATATCCCAGGGTATATAAGACCCTAAGGAGTTATCTGGAGAGTTACTGATTCAATTTAATTCACACAACATAACAAATACTTATTAAGCAACTGTGAAGAACAGCCAGAAGAGGAAAAGGGAAAGATTCAAAGATTTGGCAGTGAAAACTGTTCTAGTCTCTTATTTGGCAGCTTCTCTTCACCCACCGGTTTCCATTGTGCAATTTGGGAAGCAAACAAAGGTCTGGCCACATGGGCCCCCTGGGATCTTGCCTTTGTTTACTGGCCTGAATGAGACCTCTGAATTGGACTTCACACTGCTTTAAGCAAACAGCAAGGAAGGAGACGCATCCTGTTATATTTCCTGCATCTTTTAAGTGTTTCTGACTATTCTCCAAGAGAACATTTCCTTGGTCCTGTTTTCTCTTTCTTTTCTTACTTTTCCTTGTTCTCTCCTCTTAAAAAAATATGTAGACACTCTGCATGGTGATAATTAGGATGTAATGTTTCCTTGTAGTGGAATAGTTTACTGTATGTGTAAAACAGATGTTTGCTACAGGAGGGATCAAATAGCCGTATAATAAAGTGCTTGTAGGAGCAATATTGGGGCAGGAAGGGGGGGGGTGAAAAAGGAAGCGGAGGAAAGGAGAAACAAGCATTTATTAAGCACTATCAGACACTGTGCTAAGCACTTTTCAAATACTGTTTTATTTGATCCTCAAAACAATTCAGGCAAGTACGTAATTTTGTTGTCTTCATTTTATAGTTGAGGAAAATGAGACAGGTGATGCAGGGGATAGAACTCCAGACCTGGAGTCAGGAAGATCAGAGTTCAAATCAAGTTGTACCTAACTGTGTGATTCTGGGCAAATCACTGAAGCTGGTTTTCCTTGGTTTCCTCTCCTATAAAATGACCCAGAGAAGGAAATGGTAAACAAATCCAGTATCTTTGCCAATAAAGTCCCTAACAGAGTCACAAAGAGTTGGACTCGACTGAGATATCTGAACAATAACAGTCAGTAAGAAAGAGACAGCTAAGAGTTGAATTTGAGGTTGAATTTGAACTCAGATCTTTCTGACTCCAGAACCAAACCTCAATCCACTGAATTGCCTAGCTGCTTTTATGGGAAACAGAAAGGAGAAGAGTGTCAATTTACTGAAAACCTTCTCTTTTTCTTTGCTTTTTACAGACAGCACATTGTTCTCCCTTTTCCTTGCTGTTCCCCTCTGCCTTCCCCAAATTGTCACCTTCTGGTGCTTTAAACATCACTGGTTGGTAATCTTTTGGAAACAGGCCTGAATTTAAAGTGCATTAGGCAAAGTCCTGAACGTCTCTGAACATCAGCGATATAAAATTGTGATGTTGATACTTATAATTTACCTCCTATTGTAAGTATCAAAGGAGAAAAAGTGTGGGAAGTCCTTTGTAGCCATCAAAAGCTAGATAAATAAGCTAGATAAAAAGGCAGATGATGGTGCAGTAGATAGAACCCTAGGTTAAGAATCCGGAAAACCCTATCTCAGGTACTTATAAAGCATAAGTCCCTCAGCTAATTTCTGTTTACTTCAATTCCCTGAAATGTAAAATGGGAATAATAACAGCACTTATTTTGCAGTGTTGATTGGAAGATCAAAGGAAACATCTATAGAAGCACTTAGCATAGTACCTGGCACACAGTAAATGGTTATTCCCATTATTCTCCTCTAAATATATTCATTGACTATTGCTACAAACTGGAGCAGCTAGATAGCCCAGTAGTTAAAGTTCTAAGCCTAGAATCAGTAAGACTCATCTTCCTGAGTTCAAATCTAGCCTCAGACACTTAATAGCTGAGTAATTTTGAGCAAGTCATTTAATTCTGTTTACCTCAGTTTCCTCATCTGTAAAATGAGCTGGAAAAAGAAATGGCAAATCACTCCAGTATCTTTACCAAGAAAATTCTGAACAGGGTCATAGTCAGACATGACTGAAAACAACTGAACAACAACATTGCTATAAGACTGAGGGATGACAAATAAACTTCTTTGAATCCAAAGACATCCATGAAATACTAAGAGATCTAGAAAATGATCCCTATTATATAGTAGGGCATATAAGGACTTAAGTAAGAATTACATTATTGTAGAAATATTGATACATTAATTAATTAAGTGGTAAGTATTATTAAGTACCTACTTTGTTCCAGTTATTGTACAAATATATAGAATGAAACAATTTCTGCTTTCAAGACCTCACATTGGTGCTATAAAATTTATTTATTATGTATGTATATATAATATGTAGACATGTATGTAGAGAATGAATATAAATAAAAAAGGGATTTAATATAAGGTAATTATATATAATTATAAATATGATATATGTAATATAATATTATATATATATAATAATAAGGAAAAGAGTATTAGTGTTTGGAGGAATCAGGAAAGTTTTCATGTATTTAATTTGTGCCTTAAAGGAAGAGAGATAATCTGTGAAGTGGGATACAGAAGGATATTATAGGCCTGGAAGATCAGGGCAAAAAAGAACAGAGTTGAAGTTGCCAAGGATGAGGAACAGGGAAGAGGTCTCTTTGGTGGATTATTTAGTGTGGGAAGGTAAGCAATGTCAATGAGGTTGAAAAGCCAGGATAGGGTTGAGTTGGGAGATGAGATTGATGTTATCTTGCTAAATGCTTTATCCTCAGAGTCTTACTGATACAGCATCTTCCTTGACCTCGCAAACCTTATGGTCCCTGATGTGGGAAATAGGGAGGAAAAGGGCACTGCTGCCAAATTCAGCTCTTACTGTGGATTCTAAACCATTTTCTTAAGACAATAGTGCTGAGCATGAAGTTAGTCCTCATGGTAATAATTCAGGATGATTTGCCCATATGCCAAATTTCACTGGATTTGCTTGGTTCCTTGGTATCTCTGAAGCCCCAAAAGTTCATCTACTATCCTTCATCTTGCAGCATCAGTAATTATATTTTTCTTCGCCATTTAGGGATACCGGCCTCTTTGTTGTTCTTCACACAGAACACTCCAATCCCAAATCTGAGTACTTTCACTGGCTTGGAATTCTCTCTCCTCATCTCTGCTTCCTAGCTTCCCTGGATTCTTTCACTTCTTAGCTAATGCCCCACCTTTTGCAAGAAGTCTTTTTCAATCCTTCTTAATCTTAATGCCTGCTGAGACTAACCCCCAATTTATCCTTTGTCTATCTTGTTTGTATATAGTCTTTTGTATGTTGTCTTCCCATTAAACTGTTTTGTGCCTCTCTTTTTATCTCTATCATTTAGCACTGTGTCTGGCACATGGCTGGTGCTCAATAAAAGCAAGCTGACTGACTGATTTATCTAACACTTTATGGTTACAAAGGACTTCCCATACATCATTTCATTCAGTCCCCACAACAGGAGGTAGGTGGTATAAGTATCGATCTCCCAATTGTGTAGTTCATAAACGTGAGCTCAGAGATGCTCAGGGACTGGGGTCATCTAGTTAGTAACTAGATGAGGAGGAAATCAGGCTCAGGAAATGTGATTATGAATCTGGTGCTGGTTTTTTACCAGGGCATAATTGTCTAAAGCACTAGGAATGTGACAATTTGGGGTGGGAAGAGAGGAACAGAAGAGGAATATTTTCTGTAATAAAAGGTATACAAATTTGTAGTCTTTTATTAGGAACCAGTGGGATGAATTATACATTTTAATATTTTGAACTTGAACAAAATTCTACAATGAAAAAACAAAAAACAACAAAAAATTGTATTCCCTTGTAGAGCTTTCTCTGACATAAAAAATAACTTTGAAAAGTACAGGTCCCATTTTGATGTGTTTGAACTAGTTACTCTTCCTGGATTGTCCTGAGATAAAAGTCTTTGTTTAATCTATTGACAGGTAAGAAGAGTCTTTCAAAGGACTAATTCCACTTGGAGCAGTTGTTTTCATTGTTGATTTTCTATAATACAGATGTTTTTAGTCTAATGTATTCTACAGTATGTCCTCTGTCAGCTCAGGAAAGAATACAAACAGCTGCTCTGTCTTCAAACCAGAACCTCCCTATAAACTAGCTGACATAAGCTAAATTGAGATTCACCCCATATAAAGATTTTAATAAACAAAACTAGCTGGTCAGCACATTGCTCTAGCATATTTAAACATCTCCTATGGTTGGCTTCTGTGTTTCACATCCCTTGGGCTTTTGCACAAAACAAGTCTGGGTTATAAAGAGTCTGAGAAAAAAACAAAACAAAACAAAAGACTCAAAACTAACTCAGACTTCTCCCAACAATAGGAAAGTATCAGAGAGAAGCAACATCAAGTAAAGAAGAGAGTTTTGAAACTGGAGACAGAGTGGTGTGGTTTCAAACTTCACCTCAGACACACTAGCTGTGAAACCCTGGGCGAGTGATTTAATCTCTCAGTTTTACTTTTCTCATCTGGAAAATGGAGCTAATGCTGGACCCTACCTTGCAAGGTTATTGTAAGGATCAAATGAGACAATGTATACAAAAATCCTGTGTCAAACAAGCATTTGAATGTGAACTATTATTAATCACTGCATTTCAGACCATCTTGTCCAACTCCTTCATCTTATGAAGAAAGAAAACTGAGATTGAGAGAAATATGACATGCCTCATTCAGGGTCCCACAAGAATTGAAGCAACTCATCTGAGACTTAAGCCCAGATATTCTGACTCAAAATCCATTGATTTTTTTTCTAATATATTATGCCCCACTAAAATTTTAGATCCCTAGTCAGAAAGATGGCAGAATGAACCTACTGAAAATGATGAAGATAAAAATTATTTTGTTCAAAATTTCAACTTGATAAACTTATATAACCAGGTTCTGATCATTGTTATTCAAATGCCCCATTATTCAAATTTGCAGTTTATATTTCCTGAGTTTAGAAGCAATGACCCTATTTTGTATATTTATGATTTCAATTATTGAAAACTCAAATATATGTGACTTTTTTCTGGGATTTATTGTTTGCATTAATTGGGACCTAGCTGCAAATACTATATGGTAAAAATGGGCTCAGACCATTCATGGGTCAACATGAAGACATGAATCTCATTCATTTATAGATTAATTATAAACTCATTATCTCAGACTTTTTATCTCCTCTTTCCCATCTCCAAAGGTCTTCAAAGATCAACTATTAGTCGTGTCTGCTCTTCTCTCACCATGTTTTTGCCTCATCTATACAATATTCATCTCTACTGTCTAATATACACACACATGCACACACTCAGACACATGAAGATATACACAGATATACACATAAGCACATTATTTACCAGATGTATTTATTATAGATATATGTATTTCTTTTTTTTTCTTTTTCTTCTTTCTTTCTTTCTTTCTTTTTTCTTTCTTTCTTTCTTTCTTTTCTTTCTTTCTTTCTTTTCTCTTTCTTTCTTTCTTTTCTTTTTCTTTTTCTTTTCTCTTTCTTTCTTTCTTTCTTTCTTTCTTTCTTTCTTTCTTTCTTTCTTTCTTTCTTTCTTTCTTTCTTTCTTTCTTTCTTTCTTTCTTTCTTTCTTTTTTCTTTTCTTTCTTTCCTTTCTTTCTTTTCTTTCTTTCTTTCTTCTTCCTTCCTTCCTTCCTTCCTTCCTTCCTTCCTTTCTTTTTATTCACACACTATATAGCTAGTATATATATATATATATATAGTATATGAATATATTCATATGTATATGCTCACATGTGTGTACACATACATACACACATATATAGTCTCTTCAATTTAATTACATAAACATGAAAAAGGAAAAAAATGTCTTTTTTTGGTTTGGTTAATCTAGTAAGGAGAATTTTAAACCAGGTTGGCTTTGGGACAGATGATCCTGAAGGGTAGATTCAGAACCTTGAAAATTAATATTGTAAGGTTAAGGGAAGCCTTGATCTTGTGACAAGTAAGGCCAGAAGGAAAGCACTGAGCCCACTTGCCTCATCACTACAGGGAGTCACGGAGCTTAATAAATAGACAGGTATTGAGAGACCAAATTTACCATATTCCCACAACTATGGTTTGAATGGACTAATTTAGAAAAGGCAGGAATAAGAATCATAGGGTCCCAGAACCATCGTGAGTTGGTTAAGGGAAATAAAGGAACCGAACTGTGACAAAGTTGTCTTAAATCTATATCAGGGCTATTTAAGGAGCACACTTTGAAATCATATATATTTATGTGTGTGTGTGTATAGGTATGTATATGCATATATGTATATCTATCCATCTATGTAGCCATACACTATATATATAGTGTATATATGTATATATATATATAGCCTATGAATATATACATATGTATATAGTCACATGTGTATATGCACACACACATATATAGTCTCCTCAGTTTAATTGTTGATTGTTGATTTTCTATAATACAGATGTTTTTAGTCTAATGTATGTTCATTCTTGTTCAGGCTCCTGAGCAATAGGGATTGTGTCTTTAGTTCTTTTGTATACCCTGTAATATTAGCAGAATCTTATGTATCTAAGCTGCTTTTATTAAGTACTTTTTCAATGAATGGATCAGTAGTTTCTTTAAAAACAAGGCCTCAAGAAATTAAGGATTTTTTGAATTTGTCTTTCAATTACAAGTCCTACAATTATTTCTTCTCTGATAAAGTTCTTCTATGTTAATGATGTTATATGGTCACTGTGAACTATGTTTTTTCGCTCACAAACTTCCATTTACTTATTGATCTTTATTTATTTCTCATTTTATGGTGTACATTATGTTTAGAAATTATGAGACAGCATTTCCTTAAAAAACAAAAACAAAACTAATGCATACTTGGCTTACTATCCTTGTTCTGAACAAGTAATATTCTAATTGTCCATATGGTATAGCACAGGGGATTAAGTGTTGGGTCTTCCTGACCTGAATTAAAATTTGGATTTAGACTTGTTATGTGACCCTGAGCAAGTCATTTTACTCTGTCTCCGTTTTGTCATTTGAAAAATGTGCCAGGGAGGGAAGTGGTAAACTCTCCAGTACCTTTTCCAAGAAAACTAAAAAGTGGTCACAAAGAGTCAGACAAAACTGAACAAGCCATACCTTTAATCAGAAGATAGAATAAAGTTCAAGGCTAAATGAATGAATATCCCTATCAGTTAATTTTTCATTGTTTGGTATGGATTGCTCAATGTGTTCATCTGTGACTTAGTTATAATTTTCCCCACTCTGTGTTTTGGCCTGCTTGGGCTCCATGTGCAATCCCTCCCCCTTCCCAGCTTGCATTAGTTCTTTCATCATTCTAGACATGATTGTCAGCTGTTGGTTGAATGGTTTTAAACCAGAACCAAACCCTTGGATGTTCAACTTATTTTCCAAATAGCACAACTGGGGCCAGTGCAGCAAAGGCTTCAAAAAAGCCACATCTGCTTTAACCAGGATACGGAACTCCTGGTGTGGAAATTCTTTCACTCATGTTGATGAACAACTTTTCTGTAACTTATCTTCTTTATTTAGCTGCTTGAGAATCTGGGAGTTTAAAAAGATTTGTCCATAGCCACGCTGTATATATGGGAGGCCAGATCCTCCTGACTCCAAAGCTGACCCTTTGTCTACCATATGCCAGCTCAACATGAAGATGAATTTTTAGTAATTTCAACTATCCCAAAATGGAATATGATGCTTTATGAGATGGTGACATTCCTATCTTAGGAAGTATTTAAACAAAGGCTTGGAAACCTATCTGTGAGGGAAGTCATATAAGGTACTGCTACATGGGGTGGATGGTTGGACCTTTCCATTCATTCTTTCTCCTTATATCCCCAGTGTCTAGCTTTGCTCGAAACATAATTGTTGCTAAATCAATACTTGTTGATTGGTTATTGATTAACACTCTTCTGACATAATCATTCAAGGCAGACAAAGCTTTCAACAAGTTCAAATTCAGCTATTTTTTAGGGCTTACAAATATTTCTCCTTTTCCTCCTCATCCCACCCCCACTTTGGCCACCCCACCCCAACTCCACCACCATGTTTATTTTTCTTGTAGATTAAGAACATGAAATCCAGGGAGTTTTTCATTCAAAAGCACTTTGTATAGTCTAGAAGGTAACTTCAAAAGCCACAAAGGCTGCAAGGGGAGCTTGTTGCAGTCCAGGTACAAGAGACCTGGACACTTTTAAAATGGTTCAGAACTATGAGATAAAGGGAATCTTCATTCAGATCTTGCTGGGATTTATTTTGGACTCAGTTTCTTTCTGTGATCTACTTTTGGAAATGACTTTTTGGTTTGAATAAAACAACTAAAGTAAAGAAAAATGAACTTAATATCACAAGTAGATGGGTATGTGCTAAAATACAGATTAAATTGGTAGTTTCCAAAAGAAGGTTCATGAGAATTTACCTAATCATTAGGCATGGATTGATAAGTAGACTGCTATTTACAGAGAAGTGACAGTAGAAAGAACACTAAATGAGGTACAGAAGATATAGATCGTGGTTTCAGCTCAGGCACTAATTTGTTGTCTGCTCATTCCCTCTCTCTGAACTTCAGTTTCTTCACCTGTAAAATGGATGAAGCCGATGAGATGCTATCTCAGGCGCTTTCTAACTTTAACGTCTTTAGTTCACATATAGACAAAAATACATAGCAAAACAAAGGGAGATATCGATCTGTGGAATTGCTATAGAACAAATATTAAAAGGGAGGCCTGAACAGCCAGTGGGTTTTGGTAATATTGAGACTAAAGCTGATATGTTCCTGCAATCCAATTGTCAGGAAAATGTGCTGGTTGATTATGCATGACATCTACAAATAAAGGGTTGTAATACACTTCCTTGTTCTAGGATAGGACGATGGGGGATAGAGGAGGGAAAAGGCAGTCATCAGCAAACTTAAAGACCTAATAGATCTAGATTTTTGCCTAGACTTGTTCCCTCTTCATAGAAATAGGGTAAATTAGGGTGAGAAGGGCACCAGCCCATCTCTGAGTCATAATGATAGTGATAGAGTCAAAACCAAACAGATCAGTGGATGACAAATGCTAGAATTTTGAGTCCTCTACAAAGGAAGGAACTGTCCATTACTTGGGGTTATGGTGCTGGTGGTGGTAAAGCTGTGCTAATAATATTGTTGTTGTTCATTTCATTCATATTCGAATCTTCGTGACCCCATTTGGGGTTTTCTTGGAAAAGATACTGCAGTGGTTTGACATTTCCTTCTCTAGCTCACTTTATAGATGAGGTAATTGAGGCAAATAAGGTTAAATGATTAGTCCCACAGCTTAATAAGTATCTGAGGTCAGATTTGAACTCATGAACATGAATTTTCCTCAATCCAACCCCAGTGCTTTATAAACTGAGTCACCTAACTGCCTACAATAATACTGTATGTCTGTGCAGTTTTTGTTATAAGAATATCATTTCCAGCTGGAAAGGTGTGGATAGTACTGAAGGGCTTAAAGACCTAGCCAAGTAACTTCTGACCTTGAGGGGAGGAAGTGATTGGATCTCTAGGTGAAGATAAGGGAAAGTGTTCAGGCTTTATTGGTCCATAGTCTTGCCTAGAGCAGGTGCAAGAGATTAAAGATTAGCAGGTAAGAGGAAGAGTAATCAATCTCCCATGAGGTCATGGCATGCAGACTACTAGGAAAGGGTGAGGAAGGTACTGGACCTTCTGAAATCTGGGGATGGCAGCTTTGTGGCTAATACAGGGAAGTTATATTTCCCTAATAGTTTTGTCCAGGAGGTTGATGGTAAAATGGTGCAAGATAACCATATAGAGAACTTTAGAAGGGAAGCTTCTGCATCAATCTAGACTTCCACAGACCATAATATTGTTGATGTTCATTTCATGCATGTTTGAATCTTCGAGTTGGGGAAGTATATTGCAGAAAGTGAGAAAGGAAAGTTATGGTCCTTTTCTTTTGTGACTGTGGAATTAAAACTGAATAAAATCAAGAAGCAGGCTTAAGGAAAGATGCATGGAACATGCAATTGGAGACTATTTTATAGTTGGACATCAATGCATTAATCAAAATTCTTTGGGTCAGTTTTTCAACCAGTTCTGAATCCATCTATTAGGACAATAATAATAATAATAATAATAATAATAGTATTAATGTGATACTTTAAGGTTCATAAAATAATTCATAAATATTATTTTATTTTATTCCCACAGAAATCTTAGGATATAGGTGCTAATATTATCCCCATTCCACAAATGAAGAAACTGGGGAACACATAGTATAACTTGCACATCACACAGCTAGTAAGAAATTGAAAGTGAATTCAAATTCAGGTCCATCTGACTTAGGGCCTATCCTCTATCATCTTGCCACCTAAGTGCTTCCTTAAAACAGTCAAGATTCCTTCATCTTGGACACAAGAATGTTTACTGAATGTAAGCTGAAATCTGAGTATTCTTTGTTTTAAGGATTTTTCTGTTTTAGGGACCAATTTAGTAATGCTGTAAAAAAATGAAGTTAGTCTATAGTGATTTGTTCTTGATGGACCCATCTTGACTCATAATGACCTCTACCAGATTTCTCAAAAGTCTCAGTGCAGTTTTAAGCTATTAAAGCTATTATTATTAGACTTTAAAGTTTAAAACTGCTCTAGGACTTTTGAGACACCCTCTATTACTACTTCTAAGGCCTCACAGTATCTTTAACAATATGTTGTTAGATTTTACCAGGAGCCCATCAGCCTCATGGTTCACAAGGTAAAGAATCTTCTTTATTTTTTTTTTTTATATAAACTTAGGACATCTTTTACCTTTTTTATGTCCTGTGATGCCCCCTTTTAAGTAACTTGCTTTGGGATACTATTAGTCTCCCTGGATGATTTCCCAGGCAGCTTCACTTCAGAGAAAATCCAAAGGAAGCATCCAAGAACTGAATACAAGCTGGGGTCAGAATCTGGAGAGCAAAGAAGTTATCAGAGCCAAATCACAAGGAAGAGGCTCAGACTTTGATGTAACCAAGAGTCAATACTAGGCAACAGGCAAAACACAAAGTTTAACCTTGTTGACTCTTCCCCCCCGCCCCACATCACAAAGTAATGTCAGACATAGTTTTTTTGTTCAATTTTATCTTATTTTTAGTTCCAAATTCTCTTCCTTCTTCCCTCCACCCTTTCCCCACCCATTGAAAAGGCAAAAATATAAAACCCCTTACAAATTTGAGGTCATGCAAATTTCTTCATTAGCCATGGGAATCTACATTTAAAAAAAAAGAAGACTTAGGTTCAAGTCATGGCTCCTCTCCTGGATATCTGTGAGATCTTGGGAAAACCATGAGGAACTTTTTTGTCTTCTTGTATAAAATAAAGATAAACTTAATAATAGCTAAGATTTACATAGTGTTTACTATGCACCAGGCACTATGTTAAGCATTTTATAAATATCAACTCATTTGATCCTCACAACAATTCTGCAAAATGAATATTATTATTATAATAGCTAACATTTATATAGTGTTTACTATGTGCCAGGCATTGTGCTAAATGCTTTACAATTTATATTATTTGATATACACAAAAATCCTGTGAAGTAGATGCTATTGGAGTGCATTATAGATGGGATAAGCATTTTAACTGGTCCAGAGATCAGGGAAGAGTGCAATTAGGATATTATGTTATTATTCAGTCATTTTAGTTGTGTCCAATTCTGTGACTCTATTTAGAGTTTTTGTGGTGAAGATACTGGAGTGATTTGCTATTTCCTTCTTCAGCTCATTTTACAGATGAGAAAACTGAGGCAAACAGAGGTAAGTGGCTTGGTCAAGGTCACATAGCTAGTAAATATCTAAGTCAGATCTGAACTCAGGAGGATGAGTCTTCCTGACTTCCTGACTTCTATTCACTGTGCCAGTTAGCTTCTCATACTAATATGAAATAGATAAGGTAGAGAAAATGAGATATTATAATATTACAACATTTGTACAATATTCATTTTCTCTACTATCATTTACTCTAACGCCTCATTGTGATACATAAATGAACTTGGGTTCTTCAAGACTATTCTAACAAAGCACAAATTCTGGTCTGCCAATTCAACCAAGTTGGAAAGTTTTCAAGTACAGATGGGATTGGTTGTTTATCTGCCATTTATGGAATTGGCCTGGCTGAATGTGGAAGAGTTCTTTACCAGAAGGTTGACTGCCAGGTGATTAATGTTTTTGGCAATCAAACCCAATGCAATGGATAATAGGATTGCCATCAACATTAATGGAAGATGTACTTATGAAAATGAAATCATAGACCTTGTAGAATCTCTAAGTATCAGCACCTCAAATGCACAGGCCTACACATTTGTTCCTTTGAAAAGGAAGCAGAGTGAAACCTATGACATGAAATTGTTATTATAAGGTCAAAAGATTGGTTCCAGGTCTTGTAAGGAGCCATTTTCTCAACAAGCAGTTATTGAGCACTGAGCATTGAGTATATGATACCATATACTTCTCCAGATGGATTTCATTTTGTGATCCATATCGTTGATCAGCTCCTTAGTCCAAGATAATTCACCATTTTTACTGGCATAAGCACCTAAGTCAATGTGCTCGCTCTATTCGTTAGCTGTGCTTTCTGTTTTCATTGGACAACTGGTGGGGCCTTTCAATATGTCTAGCAACTCCATTGCAGGTATTACTTTTTTTTTTTTTAAATAATTGCAAAGCACTGAAAAGAAGAAGTTGGAATGGAATGATTATTCATGTCTTATTCATTTAGTTATGACTATGAGACAGAAATCAGAAAATACCCTTTACTTTTATTTACTGTACATTTTTCAAAACCCACACAGTGCAGACATCTCTAAAGTAAACAAACTTGAGTTTTAGAATTTTTTCTGAATCTTATTATGCCAGTGATTTCTCATATTGTCTTCCAACTTGCCTATTTATCTTTGACAACTGACATATGCAAACATAGACATTGTCTTGCAATTTGCTGGACTGAATGGGGGGGACTTTTTTTTAGCCATCAAAGCAGGTTGCACCTTTCTGAAGGAACTTCCTGTATTTTTTTCTATAATATATTATTATTTCCCCATATTGACCCAACCTCCATATTCTGCTGAGCTAGTAACATTGAATAATAAAATGGAATGTTGGCTTTGGAAGGAACCTTGGAATTCATCTAATCCAATTCCCCTTAATTTACCAATGGAGAAATTAAAATGATTTGCCCCAAGTATCAGAGCTTAGTGACCAGAGCCTTTTAGTTTCCAGTTTAGGACTCTTTCTGTGGCTTTCCTCTGTCAGTGAGTTTTTTGGGATCTTGGCTTTGGATTTGTAAGGAGCACCTTTCCCCACCTCTTTAATAAGTAAGGCTAGCATCTAGAGTGCTAAGTGTACACAATTTCAGTGAAAGCTTAGATATGGCCATGCATAACTAAAGTCTTAAGATGCTTTTAAAAAACCCAATGAATAAGCAAACCTGCCTCTGGCAGGCTTCCAGGTTGTAGATTTGTGTGCAAATATGTAGAGGCCTCTTTGGGGAATCATCCCTTCTATCCTCTTGTAGTCTGCCTTCTAAGCTCTGTGGAGTTCACTGTCTCCAATGGAGGGAAACTGTGCCTTAAATGCCATCTTCTTAGCAAATGTCTATTTTTATTTCAGCATTCAGACAGACACATCCATGGCCTGGAGAAACCTCACTCCAGTGGAAAATGTTTCCCTCTCCTTATACCATCCCCGTAATCCCCCCACCTGCAGCCATCAATCCTCATCATTCTGGTTAGGCAGACTCAGTGAGGTGTAAATGAAAAGAATGTGGTCCTCTTTGGGATATTGGGATTCTCAGGAAGGTAAGCCTGCAGAGTCTTGAGTGATGGAGCTTAAAAAACATCTCTCCCAAGGAAATTCTGAACCCCTCTAGAAATTCATCTGGCAATGGGCTGAAAGAGAATAGGACATGACAGATTGGTTAAAAATATGGTTAAAATATTCCTTCCTCAGAAGTGATTTTGGACTTGGGAGTGATTATAACCCATAGACACAGACTGCAATTAAACACATAGTGTGTTGTGTTTGAAAATATGCTTATAAATGTGGTTGGTAGATGCAAGATAATGCCAGTCTAAGAGCAATGGTGATACCTGATTGCAAGTGGCTGGTGGTGGTGTCAGGATCTAAGGACATTCAAGAGGGCTTGTGTCACCAGGCAACAGAGTTGTGAGAGAACAAAAGGGCTTTTAGAGGTTCAGTGAGAAAAAAAAAGGGATGGAAGAACTGTGAAAATCAGTTTGGCCTTTTTGCTTCTCCAAACTAACAAAAATCAAGAACTTAGGATAATGAGGGAGAAAAAAGAACCACACTGAGTTATAAAAACACCATAAACTAGCAAGGGAAGACTGGAAATAAAGGGCATCTTGAAAGAGACTTAAATATTTTCAGCCAAGATCAAACCAGTAGAATCATATAAGATGGTAAACTTTGAACTTAATTCAGATTTTTCCCAGAAATCCCTCAGACTGTAGTAAAAATTAGGTGTGTGCTTCACAGAGTTATAGATTGAGAACTGGACTTTAGTAACTATCTAATCCATCCTTTCCCTCTATATAGACTACTTGTGGTTCCTTAATCATGTCCCTCCCTCTCCAAACTCCATAATTATTTACTATTGGTCCTTCATGTTTAGAATGTTCTCCAACCTCCCCTCTACCTTTTAGATTTCTTTTTTTCAACTCAACTCCCACCAGCTTCTGCTCTCTTCGCCTATGAAATTATTTGTCATCCACTCTATATGTATAGAGTATATAGTTATTTCCATGTTGTTTGTTCCTTTAAAATGTGAACTTCAGGTGGACATGCCTTTCTTTGAATTCCCCAGCACTTATATAACCTGGCACATAATAAGGACTTGATAGCTACTTGTTGACTGCCTAAGTGACCAACAGGAATTCCTACAATAGTATATTAAACAAGTTGAACATGCAGCCTCTCCTTGAAGAGCTCCAAGAAATGGGAACTCCACCACTTCATGAGATACTATTAGTTGTAGTATTACAACTTGTAGAATCTGGGACTTATAGTCAAGAAGTTTTAAGTTAAAATCCTGCCTGCCACACTCCCCAGCTGAGAGAACTCGGGCAATGTTTAACCTCTCTGCTTTCTCATCTGTAAAATTGAATAATGGCACCTACCCCTCAGGACTGTGTTAAAGATTAAATGAGTCAACATTATAAAGCATTTTGCAAACCTTAAAGAGCTACATAAATGTTGTGGTAATTGTTGCAATTATTATTATTGTCATTATCATTAACTCAAAAGGCAGCCCATATCCACTTTCAAATAACTCAAGTTGTTACAGAGTTTTTCCTGACAGTGAGCCCAAGTTGCCTCTTTGTATCCTGTACTCATCTCTGTTGAGCTGTTCTCTGGAACCAAACAGAACAGACTCTATGCTAGACTCATTAGGGCTTCCCTTTCTTTCAGTTTTATGAGTTTTGGTTACTTTCAGGAACTTCTGAAGCCTCATAGGACTTCAGAAGCCATGTAGTCCCTCAAATACCTGATCAGCAATCCCTCTAAAATCTCTCATTAGTCATCATCCAGTATCTCCCAGAAGACCCTTAAATGACAGGAAGCTCAGCTGCTTCCTGAGTCAGCACATTACATTTATAAGTGCCCTTCCTCAGTTCCCCTCAGGGTCAATGTTGGCACATATTTCTGAGAAGTGCCTCCCTCCTCTTCCCTTTTAGCTTATAAGACAGACTTGGACACAGGATGCTAGAGCAGGCATGGAAAATTAACTTTCTTTTGTTCATATAAGTTCAATGAGAAGTATTTTAAAATCACTGCTGGACAGTGTGAAATCTAATCTAGGTTCTGGACATTTACAAACCAATTGATCAGTGTGACTTTGGGTAAATAAAGCAAGCTCTCTGTGTCTCATTTTCTTCATGTATGAAATGAGGAGGGAGAAAATTTTAATTTCACTACTATGAACTTTTTTTTTAAGTTTTTTTTTAAACTGCTTCAATATGGCTGTTTTCCTTTGTACTACTATGTATTTTATTATATACATATAAAAACTATATCCTCAGAAGTGATTTATAAAGTTCACCAAGTTGCCATAAGGATCCAGAATATCAAAAAGTTTAAAATCCTGGAAGCAAACTATGTCTAAAGTTCCTTCTTAAGTTTCTTCTTATTCTGACCTTTGATGGTTGCTTGCTAATTGTTCTGGTACTGGTCCACCTGATAGTGAGATCTTCTTTCTGACTCTGCCAAATCTCTCTCTTTGAAATGTTTGCTGAGAAAACTCATTTGAAAATCCAAAAGGTCAAATAATTCCCTGAAGAACTACACGATCTACATAAGGCTATGGCTTAGAGGATAAGAGAATCCTTAAGGATTTCTGCTAATATAACTCTCCTCCCTATCCTAACCTCCACCTCCTACTAGTCATTTATCAGTGTGATAATCATGAATCTGTTTCTATTTGACTCATATTCCCCTTAGGATACTAAGTGACTTGAAGACAATGACTACATCTCTCTCCTTCATTCTTTCCAATTCCCCATAGAACCTAGTACAGTATTTTGCCTATAGCTGGTGTTCAATAAATGTTGTTGACTTGCTGAATATTGATTTTCATCATCTGTTCTGTTTGATGATCAGAAAGCCAAAGATAAAGACCTGGCTTGAATCTACTTAGGTTCTATTGTACTCTTCTATTAAGTTTCTACTCCTCCAACCCCCTTCCCTTTTGTCTTCAACTATGGTGCTTTCTGATCTTTTTATTTATGTCTTATTTTCTCAATTCATGGAAGCCAATGGGAGTGACAAATTGCTTTCAAATACTCCTTTCTGGTCTATACTCCCCTCTGGTTTATATTCCAATTCTAAGCACAGCCTAGATACAGAGATCCTCTCTGCCCTATCCCTCATGATCATCCTTCACAGACCAGTAGGTAGAATGCTCCCTGGAAAGTTCAAGGTGTTGGCAAGAGGCCAGGCTCAGGTATCTGAGAAAACCTCCATACACCTGTAGTAAAAGTAGTTAGGGCAATTCTCCAGGAAAAATGGCTCAAAGCCAGATCTGTCTTGCCTTGACTGTAGCCAGTGCTATTTCCGCATAACAAAAACTTAACAATCACATTAACAAGCCATTTAGCAGACATCGTAACTGCCTGGACATTCAGGTTTTCATCAGATTTTGCCTCCTATGACAGGCTCTAAATGAGCCTTAAGATTTAATATGATTGGTTTTGGCTGGTCTGAGCTTCCTGTCTTCCTGGCATACCCCTCCGTCATCATGGAGACTTGCTGCAGGGACACCTGTTAGAGAGAGTATTGTTGAACTGAGTGCTAACATATTTAAAGCATACAACCTCTGGCTAATTAAAAAAAACATATCTTTTTTTGTTCTATGTGCTTTTATTATGAACCTGAAATGATCACACCAAGTATTAAAATAAAACAAAAACCCTTTTAGCAGTCTAAATTAGCAGCCACAAAGTAAATTCATGAAAATTCCCTTTCTACATTGTTAAGGATGGTACTGACTTCTTTTTTAAAAAAAGCATTTGATTTTGTAGAACAAAATGTAGCCTTGAAAGCTATCTTCAAATTAGTAATTGACATTGCTACATACCATCAAAGAGCTTCTTTATTTCCCTATGTCCCATCTTTATTTCTGACACATGCCAGGAACCTGAATTTTTTCCTTAGGATGTCTCAGTCTATTTTATTCACATCTTCACAACGTACAGTAGGAAAAGCATATGACAGAGAGGTCAATGCCAACTCCTTGTAAAAAGCACCAAAGAGGCAGATCTGTACCTCACAGGTAACTTCAGAATGGCCATTTGGATCAGGAGTTTCCAATTCCAGGAAGGATTTTTCCAATATACAGCTTTTAATAAAGGGATACTTCAAAAGGATTCTATTGAAAGATATCAGATAACAAAGAGAGAAATGCTTCTCTCACATGGTAGCTCTTTATTTCACAATTAGAGATAAAATAAAAAATGAAATTATTTCAGGAGTCACGCATTGTATTAATTAATGGGCTTAAACCCAACTGGAGCACTTAGCTTAATTTTAATGTGATCTTTGAAAGCCTCAACTTTTCAGAGCCTTAGTTTCCTCATCTATAAAGGTTGAATAATAGTTCTTAGACTATTTGCTTTACAAGGTTGCTATAAAGAAAGGACTTACACATTCCTGTTCCCCAAATACTATAGAAATAATAATAGCTTTAAGTGATTCATCACTTAAAAGTTTGCAAAATACTTTAAAATATGTTATCACATTTGATGCTCACAAATCCCTGGGAAGCTATTATTATCTTTTGATATCTGAGGAAACTAAGGCTGTGAAAATTTAAATGAATTGCTCAACATCACACAGCTTATTAAATTCCTGAGGTAGGATTCTAATTCAAGTCTTTCCACACTAGATCCAAAGCTCTACCAACTTCAAATCTAGCTGTGTCATTAGTATTGATTGGATGCAAACCTAAGGCTTACACATGGCTGACATTAGATCTTTTCATGGGAATGGTATTTTTAATGAAAGACAAGGACAAAATTAAGCATACACTATGGGGTTGTCTGGAGCTTCAGAGGGAAAGAACAATAAGAAGGAAAGAGCTAGGCTCAAAAAGGGAAGGGAGGACCCCAAAGACAAACTTCCCTCGAAACTGTGTAGTGTAAAGAAAAGGGAATCAGATTTGAGGTCCAAAGATCTTTTTTTTCACCTTTTCAACCGATCCTCAATTTTGCTCACTACAAGCACTTACTATTTTATGATCTCAAGCAAATTACTGATCCCTTTGCTGAGCCTCAGTTTCTGAATCTGCAAAAGGATATTTACTGCTTATATTCCTTACTTCATATAGTGTTGCAGAGAAAGTAGTTTTATAAACTACTAAAGTCACTATATAAATGTGAGTTATTATTATTACCATAGATGGCTTCATAATTTTGCCTAGAATTAGCTCTCCAGGATACAGTTGATGTCAAGGGAGTATCATTTGTTGGAAGCTAGCCTGATTTTTCTTTGGGCCTGAGATCTGCAAGCCCATATTGATTTATGAAGTTGGAGCTAAGCCCCCTGCAAGAATCAGACACAATTGCCAAAGAAAACCTTGAGGTCCCTGAGTCTTTCCTGCAAAGCTAAAAGAATATTTTCTTTTTCTATTTTTTTAAATTTTCTTTTTTTACAATTCTGGACTTAATCACCAAGAAATAAAATATTGAAAAAGAAGATCCCATAAGAAACAATGAAACTCCATTTTATAATTTTTACTCTTCTTGGGAGTCCATAATAAATTCTACACATTACTTTCAAAATTATTCTGCTTGCCCATGCTTCCTTCTGAATTTCTGTACATTTTAAAAGGTGTTACAATAATATCACTTTTTTTTGGCATCACTTTTGCTAATCCCTCCAACTTCTGCCTTCTCCCTCTTCAATGGAAAAGCCAAAGGGAAAAAAATTATGTAACAAATAATCATAGTCAAAAGAAGCAAATCTGCACTGTGGCCATGTTCAAAAATGCATGTTCTATTCTATACTTTGTGTCCAAAACCTGTTAAGAGGCAGGTAACATGTTTTATTCTGGGTCATCAGGATACATGATTTGATCATTTCTATGACCAGATTTCTTAAATTCTTCTGCTTTTCTTTACAATGTTGTTATCTTAAAAGAACATTTTCAAGACAACTGAGTCTAGGACTGTTCACATGGAGGAAGCCCTAAAGCCACAGCAGCAAAAACTCAGACAGGTCTGGAGCTCTGTCTGAAGAACCTGGGACCAATTTTCTCAAAAGAAAAACACTGAAATACAAGAAAGGGTTCATGTATGTGTTTAGTGGGGAGTGATCAGGGTTATACCTTAGTGCCTTGGTTTGGAGCAGAACTAGGTCACAGAAAGGGTCAGTTTGTCTTAAAAAGGATCAGAATTGATTTTGAAATGAGATGAAGGCCAAAGACAATCTGGGGCCATGAAGCTGGAAGGGGGAAGGGAGATCAGGCAGTAAGTCTGAATTTTAAGTAACTGAAAGGGGAGTGCAAATTCTTGTCTTATTGGAGGGGAAGGGGTCCTGCTTTTTCATCCTTAGGGGTGTGCAACTGAAGCCCCCCCTTTTTTTTTAAAGAAGAGAGTGTGAGCTTGTGCAGAAGATCTCAACCTTGACCAAGGGGAGATTTTTCTTATTGCAAGGTAAACGCTGAAAGGGGTACGGGTTACTGTTGACTTTATCCACTAGGGTGCTAGACCCTCTGTCTCTGGTTTAGCATTAGTGCTTGTAGCTCAGCTCTACCAGGGGCTGCTGTGAAAATAAATCTTGGGGGCCGCCCTCAAGAGCCAGAGCTGGCTCTGACCACAGGAATCGTACTCCCCAGGATGCTGGGACTGCTCACAATGCCATCCATTTATGAACTAGTTGGCTTTACATTAATTAATTCCCCAGCCATTCACCGACAGTAACAATCCCTTCAATTAAAGTCCTGGGCTCTGGAAAGCCCTGGCGTTTATTGGAAGCGACATCTGCATTGGAAAGTGTGACTGTGTTAATATGATAAAGCACAAAGGGGCCCAGACCCTCTCCCCCTCCCAACTCCTCCCTTCCCTTTGAGTGTTGGAGGAAGAAAGAGGAGTCAGCAGATATTAGGAGCGTTTAATTTGTGATTTTTCCCTGGTGGTAGTAGCATGTCAGCTGAAGTTTCCTCATCTGATTCCCCTCAAGGAATCATCCAACCTGGTTTAACTAGGAAGTCCAGTGCCTGTACAACCTCAAATTACCTGGATACAAGAGAAGGCTGAATATAGGTGTTATTCCAGTGTAGATGCCCCAAGAATGGATTGCAAAATTTGAGATCCATCTGGGGAAGCTGTGGGTAGGGGATAGCTAGTGGTAAGATCACTATGTATGGAAGTAATTATTGGGGGTACTAGAATATCAGATAATTTATTAAATATTTACCGTGCTCTAAGCGCTGGGTATACAAAGAATGGCAAAAGCAAGGCCTCTAACCAGAAGGAGGAGGACATTCTAACTGGAAAGATTATATATATATATATATATATATGAAATTGGGTGCATACAAGACATTGATAAAGGACATGAACTTGGGGCTCCTTTGGGCCAGCCCAGGTGCTATTAGAACAGAAAGGAGAAGCAGAGTGATCACTGGAAGATAGGAACTTTGGATTTGTATTTGAATTTGGAACACAGAATGGAACTGTATTCAAATTCTGGTTCTGGTGACCTGAGACAAGCCCCTTAACTTTATTAGTCCTTGGTTTCTTTATCTGTAAAGAACAAAATGAAACAAAACCAATAACAGCATTTTTAGAGTACTTTAAAGTTTGCAAAGCACTTTATGGACCTTATCTTCTTTTAGCCTTACAATAACATATATGTATATGGGGATAATAATACTATATATATATGTATATATATATATATATATATATATATATATATATATATATATATATATATATATATATATAGTATTATTATCCCCACTTTCCAAATGAGGACTTGATTCAGGAAAATTAAGTGATTTTCCAGTAGTCTCACAATTAGCAAGATTCAAAGACAGATAACAGTGGAAATTGAATGTAGAATAGTCTTGTATTTTCACCTTTTTGTTTATTCGATTTTTCTTTTTCTTACTTTTTCCCTTTTGTTTTGATTTTTCTTGTACACAAATATGGAAATATGTTTAAAAGGATCACATCAACTTAACACTTACTTGCTTTCTTGGGAGGGGGGATGTAAAAGGGGGAAGGAGAAAAATTTGGACTATAAAGTCTTTCAAAAATGAATATTGAAAACTATCTTTACATGTAATTGGAAAAATAAGATACTTTGAGAAAAAAAAAAAGGAGAATCTGAATCCAGGTCTTCTTGACCCTTGACTTTAATACTCTATTCACTCTATTATGTTATCTTTTAATTAAGGGTTTGGACCTATAAGATCTTTTGTAGCTTTAAATCTATATAGATCCCATGATCTATATCTGTATTTATATCTCTATCTAATCAATGACTTGGTAAACAAATATTTAATATTGAATGATTAATTAATGGATTAGATACCTTGGCCTTCTCAAGATATCCAGGCTCTAAAGTCATTACATTACATGATCTTCTCTTTTAAAAATCATTTTATATCCTATTTACAACTTATTATTGTCTACTACTGGCCCATAGGCTCTTGGGTTTAGAGACTTGAAAGACTTTAAAGGTTATCTAGTCCAAAAGTTCTTAGCTTTTTTTGTCTGATGGATCCTTTGGGCAATGAGAATTGTGTTGTCAAATACATAAAATAAAATTCATAGAAATGTAAAGGAAACTAACTATACTGAAATTTTTTTTTGTTCAGTCATTTTCAGTCATGTTCAATTCTTCAGATCCCATTTGGTATTTTCTTGGCCAAGATAGTGGAGTGATTTGCCATTTCCTTCTCCAGTTCATTTTACAGATGAGAAAACTGAGGTAAATAGGGTTAAGTGACTTGCCCAGGGTCACACAGTTAATAAGTGTCTGTGGTCAGATTTGAAGTAGGTCTTCTTGATTCCAGGTCTGGCAGCCACTCTATCAATCAGTTGCCCACATATAGCTGCCCAGATTGAAATTCAATGATAAAAACAAACTGAAAAAAAAATAAGTTCAAAGGATTTCACATAAAGAACTTTTGATTCTACACTAAGCCATCTCATTTTATAGATTTGTAAACTGAAGCAAGAGAAATTATATTCTATTCAATATAAGACAAATAGTAAGTGGGTAAAACAGTCAGGATTCAAATGTAGGACCTTGATTCCAGATCCAGCTATTTAACTATGCCCCAAAATGTATGGCCAGTAAATAGTTAAGAATGTTGATTTCCAATTCATGATTTTGTGGAATTCTGGATTACTACAAGCTTTCAAGAGTTCATTACAAGTTTTCCAACTAATTTGTAAGATTGTTGGACTCCAATAAATTCTCATTATTTCATTATACTTTTGTAAGCCTTTTGTAAGTACTATAGCTGGCTTAAAAAGATCCTTTATTTTTATCCTCAGAATTCAAATAAATCTTTTGCCCAAGTTTCTGAAGAGTTTGACACATAGAATGAAGCTGAATGAGCCTATAATGGATGTCCCAGAGAGCATGTGTTCAGAGCTCTTTTGGAAACTCCCTGGAACTCAAGGA
The DNA here is from genome assembly GCF_016432865.1 of Antechinus flavipes. Lineage (NCBI taxonomy): Eukaryota > Metazoa > Chordata > Mammalia > Dasyuromorphia > Dasyuridae > Antechinus > Antechinus flavipes. The sequence continues at coordinate 549,354,205 of NC_067398.1, forward strand.
CAAAGTAACTCATTGCGTGGTCCATTGAGGATGATGAACTTCCTGGTGACTCCAGCCATGTGTTGGTCCAGTGTTGAAAAAAAATCTTGAATGAGACTTGAATCCACTGAGATTTGAATTGATTGTACCAGTTGTGGTAATATATCGAGTCTTGTTCTAATCTATTTTGTAATACACACAATAATTTTTTGATGGCATATAATATATCCTGAGTGGTTCCTTGATCATTCTCCCCTTCATGTCTCAGTAGAAAATGGGCAGAGTGATATTTATGATAATAGAGGAAACTTCTGACTGTCAACCCACTTTTGTTCTAGCTTTCCAGGTGACAAAATGGGACTTTAGTGAGACATAGAGAAAGAATCTCCTCTCTCCTGACATAATGACAGTGGGTACCCCCCATATGGAGTATGGACTGGACATGTCAAGCTTATATTAGGACCTCTGGCTTTCTTTATCTCTGGATTTCTTTCCTTTAAAGCTGATCTTGTGAATGATGAAATCTAAGAGAAGGCCAGTGTAACAATAATATCTACCAGAGTGATTGTCATTACAGCAGTGACAAGAAGGAATAGGCTGGTTCCAAGGGAAAAGATAGTATTAGAAGGAAAGGGGTTCCTGGAAAGGAGATAACAATTTAGCTTTCACCTTTATGCTGAGGTGAGGTAAAATGTAAAATTAGGAGAGTCACAAAAATTGTTTCAATGAGATTTGAGTCTTAGTTTTCCAACAGATTGTATAAGTAGTGATAATTTACAGGTCATGTTCTAATCATTTTGCACAAAAGTCTTATTCTCTTATGCTTAACATTTTCTTTTTGAGTAAGAATAAATTTGTTCCATACCTGACTTGTCGACTGAGTACCATTTTTTATTCTTCCACCTAACCCTATCCCTCTTGGAAAAGCACCAGACTAGAAGTAACATGACTATAATTAGCAACTTTCTTCAGCATCTGAGATGGGAGTGATAAGCTAATGAATATGAGACTTGGGGAATCCACTTCCCCCACTGAGAAGTCAAGCTTTCCCCAGAGCTGAGCCCTAGAAAACTTAATGCTTGTGACAGAGATTGGCATAGGTAACATGCTAGATAAGCATTGTCTGAAAAAAAAAAACTATAGAAGAGACAGTTAGATGGTATAGTGTCCAGTTTCTTAAACTGTGGGTCATGATCTCATATGGAGTTTCATAACTGTATATGGGGGTTGTAAAACTGTGATTTGTTATCAGTAACTGTTTGGTTTGCATATCTATTTCATATATCTACATACCCAGAGTCATGTAAAAATTTACTGGTTGAAAAGGGGTCATGAGTAGAAAAAAATTAAGAATTCCTGGATAGAGAGCTGGGCAAAAAATCAGAAAGACCTAACTTCAAATCTACCCTCAGACACTTAATAGGTCTCAACTTCTGCCTTTCTTACTCTCCTCAACTATAACATGAAGGACATAATGGCACCTACCATTGTGAGGTTGTGAGAATCAAATGAAGTAATATTTGTAAAATGCTTAGCACAACAATCTGCACATAGGAGGTGCTACATAAATGCTAGCTATTATTATTGTTAGATGGAGAAGCACAGAACTCAAGAACAAGTTGTGTGTAAACTGAGCAGTGTGTGGTAGAATAAGCATTGGATTGGAAGTCAGAAGACTTGGGTTTGAATGGAATTATCTTAGGTGAGCCATTTAATATCTTTGGGCTTTCCTCTCTTCACCTGTGTAATGTGTAACATTTTATTAGAATATATATTAATACACTTGGGAAAGAAGACTAAACTTGACATCCCCTGTCATAGACTATACAACCAGTTTTTAAAATTTTCTGATTTCTTTCTGAGTCCAAATCAGATTACATTAGTCCTGATCTTGCTAAGACAAAGTGATTTTGTCTTACAGGTCAAAACTAGAAAGAAAAGGAAGAAAGGAAGGAGAAGAAGATTTAGTTTTCATATAAAGCAGTTTGAGTTGATCAAGAGTAAAATGAAGTTCTTTGTCTGATGTCTTCCCTGGGAGGGGGAATGAATGAACTCTCCCAAGCATTTGTCTGGATGAACATTTATCAGAGATGTTTTAGAGGTCCTTCCTGTTCAGATACTAATTGAAATGGAAAGCCTCTGAGATCTTTTCCAATTTTGAGATTCTGTGATTCTATTGTGCTATAAAAATGATGATCAGGGGATTTCAGAAAAACCTGGAAAGATTTACATGAACTGATACTGAGTGAAGTGAGCAGGGGAATATTGTACACAATAATAGCAAAATTATATGATGATCAACTAGATAGACTTAGTTCTTCTCATCAGTGTAATGATCCAAGACAATTCCAAAAGACTCATGATGTTTCCATCCACATTCAAAGAAAGAACTATAAAGTCTTAATGTAGATCAAAACATACTATTTCCATTTTTTTTGTTTTTCTTGTGGGTTCCCCCTTTTGTTCTGATTCTTCTTTCCCAACACAATTAATATGGAAATATGTTTAACATGATTGTACAAGTATAACCTATATTCCATTGTGTACTGTCTTAGAAAAGGGGGAAAGGAAAGAGAAAAATTTGAAACTCAAAATCTTACAAAAATGAATACTGAAAGCTATCTGTATATTTGAAAAAAAAATACTGTTAAGTGGGAGTGAGAAAGAGATTCTGAGATTCTGGTTTGTAGAGCTTGGTGGTTTTGGGAAACTTGATATTCCAGTCAATCTGACCATCTAATTCTGGCTTATTCTCTTTTTCTTCCCTTTGCTCCTGTTCCACCCTGGCCTGTATTTTTCCTTCCTTCCCTTTTGCACTTCTGCTGGACCCCTCCAGCAGAACTTGTCTCATGAGAGAAAGAGTAGGTTTAATAACTTCTCTGTAAATGGCCCCAAATCCCTCCCAGTGATTAAGATTAAGCGGGGGTGGGTGGAGAAGAAACATCCAGACATCGACATAACCTGCTGGTGCAGGAGGTGAGAGAGGGAGGGAGGAAAGCTGAAGAAAGAAAGTGGCTGAGATTCTGGGCCTCGGGGACCAAATTAAAAAAGCATCGACGCTTATTCCAAATCAGATGAATGTCAGTGGGATGTTTGTCAAACAAACTTGTCATTATTTGTCATAATTTGAGGAAGTATCAGTCACTAGTGACACTTGAGCTTGTAACAGAGTTATTTATAGCCTGCCAGGCTACAGATTTTACTACTGCAGGGCGAAGGTTGGCTGTTGGAACAAACAGCTTTATTTATAATGATTGCCTGGCTATAATTAGCTGAACAGAGGAGAAGAGCTCTTAGCTAGATCTGCAGAAGCCAAAAGGAGTGTGGTTGGGAGGTCAGGCCCCTCGGGTTTTTTCCCCTTCTCCCCTCGTGACCCTTTCTGTGTCTTTGGGCAAGTATTTTCTAACCTGTGCCTCAGCCTCCCTGCCTGTAAAATGAGATGAGTACCACTAACCTCTCAGATAATTGAGAAGCTAAATTAATTGATTGATTAATTAAGGCCTGCCACAAAAATGTCCAGCCAAAAGATCAGGCAGGTGGAATTCAGCTCTCTCTCACAGGCACATTTATGGGCAATGAGATAATTGTAGGGATCTCCTGTGCTGCAACAGAAGATACTCATGAGCAGACAAAGCTCCCAAGAATTGTTTATTGGCTCAGATTTAATTTGACCGACAGCAGTAGTCTTCTCTAAAAATAAGAGCTTGTCAGAAATCTAGAATTTTAACTTGTTTCCTTTGTCAGAGAATATAGCCTGTGGAGTGGGGAAGTAGCTAAGGGGGAAAATAAGGTGTAAAGCTGGAATATAAATGCAAAAAATTTACATTTATATACTAAGATATATTTGCCTACAATGATTGGCTCATTGGGTAACATCCCTCATCCCCACTGATAATGTGTTGAGTGTCTTCTTGACCTCTGTTATTCATCTTTTTTCTTCCTTTCCCCTCAATTTTGGAATTCCCTGGCAGAATTCAAATGTCACATTCTCTCAGTCTTTCTGTTTTTCTTGGATTTTTAAAAAGAGGGGCGTGTCAGCTAAAAAATTATTAGACTTTAATTTGCAAAATTAGTTCTGGTTGTCTTTATTGCTGTAATTTAACACTCATAATGATTTTCTGACATATGTGTTTTAGCAGAAAGATCTACTATCCTGTTCATTTTTCATTTCAATTTAGCTGAAGTATATTATGTAGGGCAGTACATATTATATAAGAAGCCATATCCCAGGAGACTCTGACTTCACCATTACTGTTGTCTTGACATTCAGTTCACCCCAGGATCATTCCGGTGGGTATATACTGGAATTCTCCTTCAAAACGTAGATCTCTTCTTCTCAATTCCCTTTCTCCCCCAATTTAGAACCAGATCATATTGTAGGATGACTTTGTATTTGATCACAGCATCAAAATTTTAGAGAAGGATGGATCTTAAAGGCCAACTTTTTCATTTCACAGATCAGGAATCCAAATCACAGAACCAAGAATCATATAGATCAGTAAATGTTTGAAACAGAATTTTAATCAGTTTTCTTCCTGAATCCAAGTCCATTACTCTACCCACCACTGCAGAAGTGTCAAATATGGCTCCTAGTGTGACCCAAACCAGATTCAAGCATAATTGGGAAATATTTAGTGAAATAAATAAAAATACAATAGAATATAGATAATATTAATATGTAGTTTGCTAAGTCTATATGTCAGGGATCTTTATGTAAGGATTATTAGTCCCCTTTCTATCTGAATGTCATACCCCTGCACTGCAACGTGCTACATTATTCAATTGTGCACTTAATTAACTGGCAGGCCTTTGGGCTCACTTTAGAAATTGTTCTGGGTGAGGAGGTAGTTTGTTGTTGAGTCGGTTTGCTGAGTTATTTGAGTTTTTACGATCCAAATTGGAGTTTCCTTGGCAAAGATATTGGAATGGTTTGCTATTTTCTTCTTCAGTTCATTTTACAGATGAGGAAACTGAGGCAAGCAGGTTTAAGCAACTTCCCCAGAGTCATATAACTAGTATGTGTCTGAGGTTGGATTTGAACTGATGAAGATTAGCCTTCCTGATTTCAAGTCCAGTGCTCTATCCACTGCACCACCAAATTTCTTGTGTGTGTAACAGTAAGAGTCTAATGAATATAGAAACTCAAACTACTGCCGCAGGCCAGATGAGGCAGCTGAGGATGTTTATCCCCCTCACCCAGGGCTAAGAAGTTTCTTTATTTAAAAGCCCACAAAACAAAGTTTTTTTTTTTTTGTTTTGTTTTGTTTTTTACTATAATCCGGCCCTCCAACAGTCTGAGAGATGGTGAACTGGCCCCCTATTTAAAAAGTTTGAGGATCCCTGCATCTAATCCATAGTCTGTATTGAGAATGTTATCTGGTCTATATTGTCAAGTTAATCCTATTTGGTTATACACTCATACATTGAAAGGTTACAGTATATTTTTATGTGTGTGTGTACATATGTGAATATGCAATATGTATGTATGTATGTATCCTATAAACAATATTTCTCTATACCTTATTATACAGGTTCTGGAGTTGTTAGAACTAAAAAAATTAATGCCATTCTTGTGCAGATCAATCTCTCTGAACTTAACTAATTTAATTCTCTAGTTATAGACAAATTGTTCTTCTTTAGCTTCGAATTTGTAGTTGTCAGGACCTGTCGGAGTTTGTCCTCGGCTGGCTCATTCTTTGAGAATTCAAGGTCAACTCTGTACTGGAATGGCAAGACTTTAATGGAGGAACTGTACTTGTATGAACTATTTCAATTATACTGATTATTTGACAACATGTAGTCAATTGTGAAAGATAAAATTGTTAGACTGAATTATGTCAGCATTAAGTCAAGTCAATGAGCATTTATTAAACTTAAGTGGTTTGCATATGTAGACAGAGCTTTGTAGTGATTCTACAGAACAATAAATACTTGAAGAAAGAATTAACACATGTGAATATGGACCTTAATCTGAGTTCTGATTCTATCCCATGAAAATATTATATTTACATCATCCTCCCAGAGCATTGGTTTCTAAGACTCAGAGGAAAAAATTTTTAGGGAAAAATGGTTCTCGATTAGTGTTGAGTGAATCAATAAAAAGACATTTATTAAGTATCTACTTTTCTTGTACTGTAGCACATTGTACTAAGCATGGAAGATGCAAATCATCACCATTATCATCTTCATCATCATCATCACTAACAGCAGCACATATATATATATATATATATATAATATATATATATATATATTATATATATATATATAATATATATATATATATATACCAGAAAATGTGCTAAGCAGTTTTCAAAGAATATTTCATTTATAATTGTAGTAACTGAGGTTAAGAAGTTCCCCTAGAATTACATAGCTAAGAAGTATCTGAGATTCAGGTCTTTCTAATTTAGGGCCTAGTACTGTACCATTTGGCTACTCTTAGTTTTGTCCCTCAGGCAATTTACAATCTTATAAGGAAATTCTCTCTCTCTCTCTCTCTCTCCTCTCTCTCTCTCTCTCTCTCTCTCTCTCTTCTTCTTCTTCTTCTGTCCCTCTCCTTCCTTGCTCTTGGGCTCTCTCATGCTCACTCTCTTTTGCTCTCTTCTCCCTCTCTCTGTCTCTGTCTCTCTGTCTCTCCCTCTCTCTATCTCTTTTTCTCTGTCCTTCTGTCCCTCCCATTCCTTGCTTTTGGGCTCTTGTGTTTGCTTTTTCTTGCTCTTTTTCTTCTCTCTCTCTGTCTTTCTCTCTGTCTTTCCCTCTGTCTTTCTGTCTCTGTCTTTCTCTCTCTGTCTCTGTCCTTCTATCTCTCCCCCACCTTGCTCTTGGCTCTTGTGCTTGCTCTCTCTTGCTCCCTCTCTGTCTCTTCTCCTCTCTCTGTCTCTGTCTCTCTCTCTATCTCTGCCCTTCTGTCCCTCCCATTCCTTGCTCTCAATCTTTTGTTCTCACTTTCTTTTGCTCTTTTTCTTCTCCTCTCTGTCTCTATCTCTCTGTCTCTCTGTCTGTCTCTCTGTCTCTGTCTCTGTCTCTCTCTGTTTCTCTCTCTCTGTGTGTCTCTCTGTCTCTGTCCTTCTGTCCCTCCCATTCCTTGCTCTCAAGCTTTTGTTCTCACTTTCTTTTGCTCTTTTTCTTCTCCTCTCTGTCTCTATCTCTCTGTCTCTCTCTCTGTCTCTCTCTGTCTCTGTCTCTGTCTCTCTCTGTTTCTCTCTCTCTGTGTGTCTCTCTGTCTCTGTCCTTCTGTCCCTCCCATTCCTTGCTCTCAAGCTTTTGTTCTCACTCTCTCTTGCTCTCTTTCTTCTCCCTCTGTCTCTGTCTCTGTCTCTCCCTCTATCTCTGTCTCTGTCTCTCTGTCTTTATGTCTTTGTCTTTCTCTCTGTGTCTCTGTCCTTCTATTTCTCCCCTTCCTTGCTCTTGGCTCTTGTGCTTGTGCTCTCTTGGTCTCTTTCTTCTCCTCTCTCTCTCTCTTTTACTCTCTCTCTCTCTCTCCTCTCTCTGTCTCTGTCTCTCTGTCTCTCCCTCTCTCTCTCTCTTTTACTCTCTCTCTCTCTCTCTCTCTCTCTCTCCTCTCTCTCTCTCTCTCTCTCTCTCTCTTCTTCTGTCCCTCCCCTTCCTTGCTCTTGGCTCTCTCATGCTCACTCTCTTTTGCTCTCTTTCTTCTCCTCTCTCTGTCTCTGTCTCTGTCTCTGTCTCTCTGTCTCTCCCTCTCTCTATCTCTTTTTCTCTGTCCTTCTGTCCCTCCCCTTCCTTGCTTTTGGGCTCTTGTGTTTGCTTTTTCTTGCTCTTTTTCTTCTCTCTCTCTGTCTTTCTCTCTGTCTTTCCCTCTCTCTGTCTTTCTGTCTCTGTCTTTCTCTCTCTGTCTCTGTCCTTCTATCTCTCCCCCACCTTGCTCTTGGCTCTTGTGCTTGCTCTCTCTTGCTCCCTCTCTGTCTCTTCTCCTCTCTCTGTCTCTGTCTCTCTCTCTATCTCTGCCCTTCTGTCCCTCCCATTCCTTGCTCTCAATCTTTTGTTCTCACTTTCTTTTGCTCTTTTTCTTCTCCTCTCTGTCTCTATCTCTCTGTCTCTCTGTCTGTCTCTCTGTCTCTGTCTCTGTCTCTCTCTGTTTCTCTCTCTCTGTGTGTCTCTCTGTCTCTGTCCTTCTGTCCCTCCCATTCCTTGCTCTCAAGCTTTTGTTCTCACTTTCTTTTGCTCTTTTTCTTCTCCTCTCTGTCTCTCCCTCTCTCTTCCTCTCTTTCTGTCTCTCTCTGTCTCTGTCTCTGTCTCTCTCTGTTTCTCTCTCTCTGTGTGTCTCTCTGTCTCTGTCCTTCTGTCCCTCCCATTCCTTGCTCTCAAGCTTTTGTTCTCACTCTCTCTTGCTCTCTTTCTTCTCCCTCTGTCTCTGTCTCTGTCTCTCCCTCTATCTCTGTCTCTGTCTCTCTGTCTTTATGTCTTTGTCTTTCTCTCTGTGTCTCTGTCCTTCTATTTCTCCCCTTCCTTGCTCTTGGCTCTTGTGCTTGTGCTCTCTTGGTCTCTTTCTTCTCCTCTCTCTCTCTCTTTTACTCTCTCTCTCTCTCTCCTCTCTCTGTCTCTGTCTCTCTGTCTCTCCCTCTCTCTCTCTCTTTTACTCTCTCTCTCTCTCTCTCTCTCTCTCTCCTCTCTCTCTCTCTCTCTCTCTCTCTCTTCTTCTGTCCCTCCCCTTCCTTGCTCTTGGCTCTCTCATGCTCACTCTCTTTTGCTCTCTTTCTTCTCCTCTCTCTGTCTCTGTCTCTGTCTCTGTCTCTCTGTCTCTCCCTCTCTCTATCTCTTTTTCTCTGTCCTTCTGTCCCTCCCCTTCCTTGCTTTTGGGCTCTTGTGTTTGCTTTTTCTTGCTCTTTTTCTTCTCTCTCTCTGTCTTTCTCTCTGTCTTTCCCTCTCTCTGTCTTTCTGTCTCTGTCTTTCTCTCTCTGTCTCTGTCCTTCTATCTCTCCCCCACCTTGCTCTTGGCTCTTGTGCTTGCTCTCTCTTGCTTCCTCTCTGTCTCTTCTCCTCTCTCTGTCTCTGTCTCTCTCTCCATCTCTGCCCTTCTGTCCCTCCCATTCCTTGCTCTCAATCTTTTGTTCTCACTTTCTCTTGCTCTTTTTCTTCTCCTCTCTGTCTCTATCTCTCTGTCTCTCTGTCTGTCTCTCTGTCTCTGTCTCTGTCTCTCTCTGTTTCTCTCTCTGTGTGTGTCTCTCTGTCTCTGTCCTTCTGTCCCTCCCATTCCTTGCTCTCAAGCTTTTGTTCTCACTCTCTCTTGCTCTCTTTCTTCTCCCTCTGTCTCTGTCTCTGTCTCTCCCTCTATCTCTGTCTCTGTCTCTCTGTCTTTATGTCTCTGTCTTTCTGTGTCTCTGTCCTTCTATTTCTCCCCTTCCTTGCTCTTGGAATCTTGTGCTTGTGCTCTCTTGGTCTCTTTCTTCTCCCTCTCTCTCTGTCTCTGTCTCTGACTCTCTGTCTCTATCCCTTTTCTCAATGTCTCTCTCTGTCTTTTTCTGTCTTTTTCTTTGTCTTGCTCTGTCTCTCTGTCTCTCTCTTTTTCTCTGTCTCTGTCCTTCTGTCCCTCCCATTCCTTGCTCTCAGGCTTTTGTTCTCGCTCTTTCTTGCTCTCTTTCTTCTCTCTCCCCCCTCTCTCTCTGTCTCTCCCTCTCTCTTCCTCTCTTTCTGTCTCTCTGTCTCTGTTTCTGTCTCTGTCTATTCTCTCTGTTTTTCTGTCTCTGTCTCTTTTTCTCTCTGTCTCTGTCCTTCTGTCCCTCCCATTCCTTGCTCTCGGGCTCTTATTCTCTCTCTCTCGCTTACTCTCTTTCTTCTCCCTCTCTTTCTGCCTTTTGCTCTCTCACTTACTCTCCCTTTTCACAATACTCATACACGTATAAATGATAATGTATATATAGACATATACACATACACACCTACATATATGAAAAGTGGTGGCCAGTTGATTGACACACACTTCCCAAAAGCAATGCTACTGCTAACCTTATTATTGTGCCCATGATAAGGGATAAAAATCAAGATGCTGGTTGGGAGGGAAGGAAGAGGTGTTATTCATATATGACTAAAACAGATGAAAAGATGACCTGAATGGCTGCTTGGGTGGAATGTGGAAGAAAATCTGCTAGATATAGTAGACTAGGCAAGTGACTCCTTCCATTACCAATCAAAATGCCGCAGTCCCAGGTCAGGAGTTCTAAAGTTGAATAGATTAACCTTCCCAAGGATTTGGGGATATACATTATGATTACTGTTATCATTATAACTGACATTTAATATTATTAATATAGTAACATATTATATCAGCATGTTAATAACAATGACATTTATACAGAATTATTCTATTTTGTCTCACAATGTCTATTAAACAAGTATTATAAATATTTTTATGCTGATTATACAGATGAAGAAACAGAGGCTTAATTGATTATATAGTTATTCAGCTTGTAATTATCAGAAGTAGATGGGGATCTAAAATCTTTCTGCATCAGAGTCCAGCACTCTTACCACTCTACCACATTGCTTTTTGATCAAGGGTATAGACCTCCCCCACTAGCTGTCAGGGCATAGGTCTTGTGTCATGCTTCAGGGAACAACAGGAGCAGATGTAGGTGCAGGCGGTATGTCACTTTAATTCAATGCAAGTGTTTATGTAATTTTTTTTACCCTGTAGCTGCCATTCCCTCTTGATACACAAAGTAGTGGGACTCAGATTGGGGAGAAAGGGGAGATTGTCATGTCACAACTATGGGAGTTAGAAGGTTCTCCTCCTCTAGAAGGTTCTGATATCAGAAGAACACCAGGAACAAACCAGGAGCAGTTTTTTCCTTGCTGGAAACAGCTCACCATGCTGAGGAATGTGTAAGCTGAAGCCAGATATTACCCTGACAGTAATGGGTTAATTAAAACTAAGAAGGGCCTCAGTTGTGGCAGCTTTTTGCCTTTTCTAGAAGCTCTCCTTTATATCCATATCCAGAGTTTCTATATGCTTTCTGCATCCTTTTCTGATGACTAGTTTCTGTGATTGAATGAATCAAATCTTCTATGGAAACTGCATTATTTCCATTCCTTTACTTGCTTAAAGAAGAATACAGACTCTCTTTCTCCTAGATTTCCTGGGTTCTATTCAAATTATTGTCTAAGGGAATTAATGGGATCTTCAAGAATGGAAGGTTCAAGATTTTATTATCTATTGTTTTCTTGTTATTACCTACTGTCTGCTTGTTTAATTCTCTCCTTTAGACAAAAATTGTATAACTAGGGCTCAGTGATATATAGCAAGTTCAACAAGTAGAAAGAGACAGGATTTTTTTTAGAGAATGCAGGCCTCCAAACTGGTTTCTGATTGGGTAAATCCACAAAATTGGACAACTCTTAATAATGATTTAATGCTACCCCATAGAGAGGGGCAGAACTGAGAGATCCCTAACATCACTTACTCTGAAAACCATCAAGGGTATAGGATTTAGCCCTTCATCAATTATGATGTACACAAACTATGAGGATAAATATAGAATTCTCTAAGATCTTAGATTTGAAAAGGATGAGATGAGTAGCTATCTATGCCACCTGTTAGTTAAATTTAAAGACCCTTTTATCCAAAGCATATATGGGAGTCCGTGATTGGTAATTGTGTTAAGGATTTCTATTTTGTGTTCACTAGGATGTTAGGACTGTGCTCATGTCAGCTGAAGAACAAGAGAAAAAAAAAGGATGGAAAATGAAACAAGAAAGCAATCTCTTTCCCTCTGTGTCTATGTGGCTATTTAAAAATGGGTGATGCAGTGCTTAGCTTGACATTTTTTAAAAGGTAGATGACTTCCCATGTTTGTTTATGGGGAAAAGGATTTTTAGTACTAGTAATATCAAGCTTGTTACCGGGGAGATGATTCCTGGAACTGAAATGTGTTTTGGCCAATCAGTTACAGCCTCTATCCCAGGCACATGATGATTACATATAATCTGAACCTAAGTGCTCTCATTCAAAGACAAAAAAGAAAGGAACAGCAGTGAAAATGTGCAACACAATGCACAAATCTGATAGATTTTGGATGGTTGTTTTTTTTTTTTTTTTTGGTTTGTCCTTTCCAATTTCCAAGTATTATTTCTCCCCCCCCCCCAACCTCTAGTGCAAAAGAAAAAAAAACTGCCTTACCTGATGCACTTTGGCAATTTGTTCTTAGAACTAGAATTAGAGAACTAGAAGAGTTTTTCTTGTTTAGCCCCTTTGGGTCTCAATTCTTATCTATAAAGTGAAGGTGTTGGATTAGATCAACTTTGAAATTTTTTTCCAGCTTTAAATCATAGGATTCTAGACTGAAGGCTGAAAAGAACCTTTGTTGTTTTATTCTGTCACGCCTAATTCTATGTGACCCAAAAGATTTTGTCCATGGGGTTTTCTTGGCAAAAATACTGGAGTGATTTTCCATTTCCTTCTTCAGAGTTTTCTCATTTTACAGATGAGGAACTGAGACAAATAGGGGTCAGATGTCTTGCCTAGGGTCACACAGCTAGTAAGTGGCTGAAGCCAAATTTGAACTCAGATCTTTGAATCTAATCTCCTCAGATTATAGTTGAGGAACTGGAAGACTGGAGGAGTGATGTGATTTTCCCAGTGACATAGGTAGAAGGAACAAACTGGCAAGAAAAAGGATTTTCTGACTTTCCTCTTTCAGTTCAGAATATGTGAAGTGTTATGGATATTTCTGCAAATCAGGACACTCTTTCTGATAATTAAAAAGAACTTTCTCTTTCTCTGGCCTAGAAGTGCTACTTCTGTGGTCTTGTCCAGGCCCCTAACTATGTTGGGATGCGAGTTAAACCTTTTTGGAGGCAGGACATGGAATCAGTCTCGCCTTATGATGGCCAGGGAGTTTCCACACACTACAGAGTGGGTATGGGTTATATATAAGATCCCCTGGGTTTCCTAATTACAAAAATTGGTGCTGCTGCTCTATATCCTCCTCTTCGAAGGATTCAAAGAGTGGGAAATGTCAATCATCAGCTTGGTGGAGGAAGCTGCCTGAAACTGTATGACAACAATTCTATTGAAGGGATCTTTGTTGTTGTTTATAATCATGGTGAAAAGCAAGCACATTCCTCTTTAATTTGCACTGGCTAAGTCTGTTGTGCTACAGTACTACCACAGTTGTGTCTAATATCAGTCCCCTTCCATACCCCTCCCCTTTTCCCCCCAAGCCCTAGCTGCCTCCTCTCTGTAGTGGTTAGTCTCTCTGCAAATGTTTTTCCTGGAAAAAAATTAAAACATAGCTGCACTTGCTGGCTGGTCCCCTCTTGGTTCAAAACTCTGCTCTATCTCTTTTGCCCAGCTGCAGCCTTAACCAGCCTTTTTCTACCTGACAAAAGCAGATACCTTTGATAATCAGGCCTGCCGCAAAAGCCGAGCAAGCTCTACGTTTGGAAACAGAGGAACATTCATTTGGCTTTGGTTTATCACTGGTTTCAAAAAGAAAAACTGGGATGAATGCAAAAGAACTTAGGGGACAATGGGGAAAAGAAAGCTCCAGGAAGAAGAGAGGAGAAGGAGAAGAAGGTAGTAGAAGAGGGGCCTGGCAGGGATGCTGAACGAATAAACTGGGCTTTCATCTCAGAGTCTGATCCGTTTCTGAACCCTGATGAGAAAGGTCATGAATTTTAAAATGTGTCTCTCCAGCAGACAGCTCCAGTCATGAAACCAAGGCCCTCCATAGGGCTGGGATGACTGGAAGAGACTTGAGCCTGAGAGAGACTGGAGGCTAGAAAAGGCAGGGTTAACCAGAGCCAGGACTTAGCTGAACAAAGGGATTTGGGGTTTGGATCTGGGACCTGTCCTCTCCAGCAGAGGTGCTGCCACGTTTGGGGAGGCTGGCTGGTCTTCCTTTTCCCTGCCGATTCTCTCTGTTCTTTGTCTTTTACTCTGTCTGACATCAACTGAGAACTTGACTGAGCATGTCTTAATGGGAGATCTAGTTGATTATGTCATTTGCATTTCTATGTACCACCTAGTACTTCTTCCAAAGGCAGCAGCCTGGGCCCAGGCCACCCACACCCACATCAGCTGCACCAAGAATTGTCTGGCGCTGCAGCCAACTGCTCAAATCAAATCATTCCCTTCAATGTTGGGGAGACTTGAAATGTATAGGGGAAAGAAATATCCCTGGAAGGAGTAAAGAGTTGGGGGAGAGAGACAGAGAGAAAGACTGAGAAAAAGACAGATACCCAGAGACAGAGAAAGAAAGAAAGAAACAGAGAGATAGAGACAGACAGAGAGAAGAGAGAGAGAGAGAGAGACAGAGAGAAGAGAGAGAAGACAGAAAGACAGAGATAGAAAGAAACAGAGAGACAGAGAAGAGAGAAAAGAGACAGAAACAGAGACAGAGAGACAGAAATGGAGAGAGATAGAGACAGAGAAAGAGAGAAGAGAAGAGAAAAGATAGAAACAGAGAGAGAAGAGAGACAGAAAGAGAAGACAGAACAGAGATAGAAACAGACAGAAGAGAGAAAAAGAGACAGAAAGAGATAGAGAGAGACAGAGAGAGAGAGGAGAAAGAGAAAAGATAGAGACAGAAAGAGGAGAGAGAGAGAGAAAAGAGACAGAGATAGAAACAGAGAAAGACAGACAGAGATAGAAAGAAACAGACAGACAGAGAAGAGATAAAAGAGACACAGAAACAAAGGCAGATAGAAAGAGAGAGAGAGAGAGAGAGAGAGAAGAGAGAGAGAGAGAGAGAGAGAGACAGTAAGAGAAGACAGAGAGACAGGGAGAGAAGAGAGAGAAGAAAGAAAGAAAGAGACAGAGATAGAAAGAAACAGAGAGAAGATAGAAAGAAATACAAACACAGAGGCAGATAGAAATAGAGACAGAGACAGAGAGAGGGAGACAGAGAAAGAGAGAAGAGAAAGAGAAAAGACAGAGAGAGACAAATACAGAAACAGAGAAAGACAGAGAGACAGACAGAAACAGACAAAGAAGAGAAAAAGAGAGACAGATACAAAGAGAGAGACAGAGAAAAAGAGAAAGAGGGCAAAGGCAGACAGAGAGAGAAGAGAGACAGAGACAGAAACAGAGAGACAGAGACAGACATACAGAGAGATGGAGACAGACCTCAGAGACAGAGACAGACACAGAAAGAGAGATAGACCTACAAAGACAGAGACAGAAAAGAGACAGACAGACAAAGGAAGAGACAGAGATAGACAAACAGAAACACAGAGAGGGACAGAGAGAGAGACAGGCAGAGAAAGATAGACAGAGACAGAGACAAAGAGAGACACAGAGACAGAGACAGAGGCAGAAAGAAAAGAGAGAGAGGCAGAGAGACAGGCAAATAGAAACAGAGAAATGGAAGAGAGGCAGAGATAGAGAGAGACAGAGGCACAGAGAGACAGAGACAGAAAGAGAAGAGAGAAGAGAGACAGAGACAGACAAGAGAGAAAAGAAAGAGAAGAGATACAGAGATAGAGTTAGAGACAGGGAGACACAGAAATAGAGAGAGATGGAGAAAGAGAGAGACAGAGAAAGAAACAGACAGAGAAGAGAAAGAGAGAAAAAGAGACAGAAAAACAGAGGAAAGAGAGAAAAAGACAGAGAGAGAGGGAAGAGAAATAGAGAGAGAGAGACAGAGACAGACAGAGAGACAGAGACAGAGAGAGAAAAGAATGAGAGAGAGACAGACAGAGAAATAGAGAGAGACAGACAAACAGAGAGAGAAGAGAAAGAAAAGAGAGAGACAAAGATACAGAGAAAGACAGATAGAAATAGACAAACAGAGAGAAGAGAAAGGGACAAAAAAGAGACAGAAAGAAACAGAGACAGGACACAGAGAAACAGACTAAGAGAGAAGAGAGAGACAGAGACAGAGAGAGACAGAGAAGAGAAAGAGAAAAAGATAGAAACAGAGATAAAGAGAGAAAAAGAGACAGAGAAACAGACAGATAGAGAAAAAAGAGAGACAGACAAAGAGATAGAGAAAGATAGAGAGATAGAGACAGACAGAGAGAAGAGAGAGAAAAGAGAGACACAGAGAAAGACAGAGAAAGAAGAGAGATAAAGAGACAGAGAAGAGAAAAAGATAGAGACAAAGACAAAGAGACAGAAGAAAAAAGAAAAGATAGAGACAGAGACAGAGAGAGACAGAGAAGAGAAAGAGAGAAAAGAGAGAAACGGCGACAGAGAGAGAGAGACAGAGAGACAGAGAGAGACACACACAGAGAGAGGCAGAGACAGAGAGAGACAAACAGAGACAGACACAGAGACACAGAGAGAGACAGAAGTAGAGAAAGACAGAGGGAGGCAGTGACAGAGAGACAGAGGTAGAAAGAAAAGAGAAAGAGAGAGCAGAGACAAAGACAGAGACAGAAACAGACAAAAAGAGAAGAGAGAAAAAAAGACAGACAAGAGAGAAAAGAAAGAGAAGAGAGACAGAGATAGAGGGTTAGAGACAGACAGACAGACAGAGATGGAGAAAGAGAGAGAGAGACAGAGAGAGACCGAGACACACACAGAGAACAGAATCTTTGAGAGTTGCTATAAAAATTGTTTCGGCTTCTATTTGGCTTCTATGATCTGTTTTCAGACTTGGCCATTGGGGGAATTTATTCTGTTTAGTTACACATGTTTGGTACAAGAGTTTTCTTTTTCTTTTTAAATTTTTCTTTGTCAATTGGGGGTGGGGGAGGTAGAAGAAAGAGAAAGTAAAGAGAAAATAAATGTTTGTTAATTAAAAATAAAGTAAAATTAATTTTAAAAAATTGCTGTCTGTAAGAAGCTATATTAGCACAATAAACAGTTTGGGACCATCAAATTCAGATTGGAATAAGATCAAAGACCCTGACTTTTGATCCCGGTTCAACTACTACATGATTTTAGAACTTTGCATGTATCACTTTATCTCTATGAGACTAAGTTCCCTTACTTTTCAAATTAGTACAGTAATAACTGTTCTGACTTTCTGACAAAGTTTTAGAAGATCATATAGTTAGATTGAAAGGGACCTAAAAGGCTCATTGGATCCAAACCACTCACCATCAGAGAGAAGTAAGAGTTTCACAGCTATGAGTATTTGAGGCAAGTTTTGAATCCAGGTATAACAAATGTCATGTCCAACATCTTATATATTTTGCCATAGAATTGCTGTGAGCCTCAAATAAGATAAAATAGACAAAAGTGCTTTATATTCCCTAAAACACTATGTAAAATTGTATAATCACTCCAGTTTGCTTCCCCTTTACCATTTTCACTGCCTATAGCTGAGTCTGAACTTTCTGGTCTTTCTTTAGCCCTTGCCTAAACTATAGCAAGGTCTCTTCTTCTCTAGCTTCTCCCTTCAGTCCACGAGACATAGGTATTGATGGTGGAAGGCAGTGGAAAGTGTTTTGTCTTTGTATTTGGAGGAACTGAATTTGAATCACAGCTCTGCCATTGTGAACTACTCTCCGTGGGCCTCTCACCTGTAAAATGACAGGATTGTCCTAGGTGGCTTCCGAGGTCCCTTTGTGCTCTCAGTCTGTGATCCTATATTGCCACCATCTTCTTCTGAAGCTCCTTTTGCCGAAATGCTTAGCCTTCTGTTCAAGGGCCTCCATAAACTGGCTCCAGTCTCCTCCATCCTTAGTACACCATCTCTTCAAGTACTCTTACATGCAAGCCAAATTGGATGATTCACCATCTCTTGAACTCATCCCACGCTCTTGCTCATGCTGTTTATGAAGCCAGAAATGCTACCTCTCTTTTATGCATATCAACTTCTTTCTAGTCCTTTACCATGCAGTTCAAATATAACTTTCCTTCAAAAAGCTTTCCCTGACTTCAAAAGTTGAAATTAATTAAGCTATCTCACCTGATCTTAAAGCACTTAATACATTCCTCTAAAACTTACTATGCTCTAAATTTAATTAGTTACCTACCTTCTTCCCTCTCCCCAGACTATGCTGTTACCTTCTTGAAATCAGGATTATATTTTATTTATTTCTGTATTCCTGGTTTATAGCACACTGTCTCACACAAAGTAGATATTGAATGTTTTTTTGAATGAATGCATCAGTTATAATCACTAAGGTTATTCAAGTTATTAAACATTTAGATAATTGCCCTTATAACTAGATGCTGAGAATGCAAAGGTGAAAAATTAGATACTTCCTGTCCTTAAGGACCTTACAATCTAGGAGAAGAGATAACACACATATAAAAATAACTACAATAAAAGTTAAAAATAATTCAGTGCATAAAGGAGAATGGCCAGAAAGCATCAAGGAGGGAGGGATAATTTTTAGGCTGGATGAAGAGAGAAAGTTTCTTGGAAGAGATGACACCTAAATTAGACCCTGAAAGTTGTTCATAGGCATATATATATGGATATGGATAGATAGATAGATAGGCAGTGGCAAGGAAAGGTAGAAAACTGAATAGTTTGCTTGGATCATAGAATACATGAAGGGCAGTGCTATGGGATAGTTAGTTGGAATCAGTTGGATTCTTGAATCATAGTCTTTTTATTTATTTATTCTTATTCTTTTTAAAGCCTATAAGAAATAGGGAACAAATTTTAAGGGGGAAAATGGTGTTATCAGATTTTTGTATTAGCAAGATTGCTTCAGTAGCGGAGTAAAAAATAGAGTGCAGAGGAGAAACACTAGAGATAAGGTGATCAATTAAGAGGCAGCCATTAAAACAAATACAGTCAGAGGTGACAAGTCCTGACTTAGGGTGATGGCAATGTCATTTGGGGAATGGAGGGAATGAATGAAAGAGGTAGCCATTCATAATGTTAAATGCTTCAAAAAGATCAGAAAGGATGAGGACTAGATGACCTAAGAGAACAGAGAGAAAAGAGCTAATTAAATTGGGCAACTAGGAAGTCACTGAAGACACAGAAGAGAGAAATTTCATCATGGTAGTGGAATGAGTAGTCATATTATAAGGAGTTGAAAAGTATGTGAAGTAATAGAGACATTCAGTGTATACTGCTTTTTCTAGAGGTTTGTGTGAGAGAGAGAACAGAGAGGGGGGAAAAAGTGGGGAGAAAGAGAGAGAGAGAGAGAGAGAGAGAGAGAGAGAGAGAGAGAGAGAGAGAGACAGAAAGGAAGAAGAGAGACAGAGAGAAACAGAGAGGAAGAAGAGACAGACAGAAAGAGACAGAGAGACAGAGACAGAGAGAGACAGAGGGAGATTAGATAATAGCTTGAAGGGAGTAGCAGAGTCAAGATTATGAACTTAATTCTTTCAGGATCCTTGATGTATGAGTTCAGTTCAACTCAAAAATGTCTGTTAAGCACCTGCTCTGTAAAGAAAGAATATGGTGATAACAGCTGGGAGATAAGCAAAGTTTAAGTAAGATACAGTCCCTTTTTATGACTTTATAAGCGAGATAAGGAACAAACACAGATAATTAAAATGCACAATATTATATATGTAAGTGCATTAAAGGCAAAGAACAAAATGCAACGTGAGGTCCAAGGAGTAAGGCTGTTTCTCTGAGGAAATCAGGTAATGGAAGAGATAGCATTTGACTTTGGCCTTTTAAAGAGAGGGAATAAATCATATTCCCAATATAAGAAACAGTGTGAAAAATGGTGCAGAAACTGGAGTGTGTTTGGGAGACAGAGTGCTGTCCTATAATTCATACAGGGAAGTATTAAGACACCTGGTTGAAAAGGCCTTGAATGACACACAAAGGAGTTGAATTGCACTCAATGGGAAAAAAAAAAAAGATATATTGACTATTTCTAAGCAGAGGAATCACATGACCAGATATGTACATAAAGAATAATAACTGATATTTATAATATATAGTATCTTAAGACTTATAAAATATTTTACATGTATCACTTTTCCTTGAGTCTTACAACAACACTGTGAGTTAGATAATTATCATCTCCACATTGTACAGATTGGGCAAATTGAGGTTCAGAGAGTTTAAGAGACTTGACAATGGTCATATAGTAGTAAGTATCAGAGGTGGAAGTTGAAATTTTGGGGTTCCACTGAGATAATATTTGTAATATGCTTAGCATAGCATTTGGTACGTACCAGGTATTCAACAAATGCTTGTGTCCTTCCTTTCCTCCCTACTTGATTCCCATATCCAACGTTCTCACTATTATACCAGCTGAAGGGAAAGTCATTGAATGTAGGAAGATTGGTTAAGAAGCTAATGCAACAGTTTAGGTGAGTGCTAATAAGGATTTGTTTTAAAGAGTTGAAACTAGGATTTGAAAAGGAGGGAAGATACTGATGCATTCCATGTCAAGGGTATTCGTATGGATAGAAGAGAATAAATGATTAATGAACAGAATCCTAGGGTTAGAAGAAAATCAAGAGGTCATCTAATCTAACCCTTGACCCAATAAATAAATTTCTTCCACAGCGGTCCTGAAAAATGTTCAACTGTCTATCATTTAAATACTTCCATTGACAAGGAGCACATTTATGAGGCAAACATTTTCCTTGGAATCTGGGTAAAGGAATAGGTGTGTCTAGTTCTGCACAACTTGTGTTTCCTTTCCTTGCCAAATTGTCTGTGGGCTTTTGTAAATCAAATCCTCTTTTAAAGGATATAAAAATAACCTTGTGGAATCATCCCCCAGTTTCTCTATTTTGTCAATTTAGGATTTTGGGACACCAAGTTTTCTTAAAATAGGGACACCCTAGAAACTAAAATATCATTGCTTACTTTCCTGGGAATAAAAAATACCCAAGAATAAATAGAAGCCTCACCAAACACAGTTTATTTCATATATTTATAGTGAGTCAGAGGAACTGTAGATTATGTCATTTGGAAGAAGAATGTTAGATATATCTCCCAAACAACTCTTGGGGCTGCTGTGACTGGATTACAGGGAGATACAAGTGAAAACCTTCTCCTCCCTTCTTTTCCCTTACCTTGTTTGATCCTATGCTCTTGTTTTACACATCCTGCTACAACTGTGGAATAGTGGGATCTTTCTTGTACCAGATGAAGAAGTTGCTCATCCACCTTGTTTCCCAAAAAAGAATGCTTAGATCAGAGTTTTTTTTACTCCTTACCCCAGAAGGTTTTTTCCTCGACTACTTATGCTTTTGTGAGAGTGTTATGAAGTGAGTTTACCCTCAGGCAAGGTCTCATGTCCCCTGCTAGGTCATCATTCATCTTTTGCCCCTTAGAACGAAGGCTCTTCAAAATGTTGCCTTAAGTTTTCACCTCTTCCCTCCCTTCTCCTCTCTCCCCTCTATCCTTTTTATTCTCCCTTTCTCTGCCTTCCACACTCCCCATCATATTATCATTTTCCATGAATTCAGATATCATCAATGCAGATGATATATATATATATAAATTCATATTTACATATATATACACATATGTATATATACACTTACACATACACATACACACACACTCTTAATTTCTCTTCTGAATTCTAGCCCCCCATCACCAAATGCCTGCAAGAAATCTTCACTTGGATGTTTCACAGGCATCTCAAGTTCCACATGTAGAAACCCCCCCCCCAAAAAAAATCTATCTCTATTTCTATTGGATAAAGAATATGCAAGCTGGACTTTGAACTGAAGTCCCCTAACTCCAAACCTATTGCTCTTTTCATGGTATCATAATAAACAAAGAAATCATGGAATAATATAGGCTTGAGACCCACAATGATGAGAACAAGAAGTTCCTGCTATACTCTCTCCTGTCACCACATTTAGGTTATTGTGTTCACTTTCGGAAACTACATTTTACAAAGGTTGTTGCCAAACTGTAGTGAGTCTATATGAAGGAAACCGGAATGGCCATAGGCCTGGAAACTAGGTTGAGATTATATGACTATAGCTGTCCATTTTGCAGATTTCCCCAGAAAACCCCAAATGGGATCACAAAGAGTCAGATGTGACTGAAACAAGTGAACAACAACAAAAAAGAAAAAAAGGCAGTAAGCTGAAGAAGGAATAGCTACGATATTTTACTGAAGAAGGACTTAAGCAGACCTTGAGAGGAACCTGGACACACATTTAGATGAGTTAATTAACAATTACATAGCAATTTGGAACTGATGTGTGTGTGTGCAGACTAATGATTTAGTTTTGTTTGGCTTCGTCTCTTCTCCTCCAGCATCTTTAGTTCCCTATCATGAACAATTGGCTTTGAAGTGAATGGGAGAGAAAAAGACTGAAGTCAGTCAATTATTAACTATGTTCATTACAGGGTGGTGACATCAAGATAACATAGACTCAGAGCTGTTCCCAGTCTGTGATCTCAGTCTCTGTTGGTTTCTTTGCACCAAATGTGGCTTCTTTTACTGAAACATCCTGGACTTTCTATTCTCCCACTGCTGTCTCACTGGCACATCTTTTTTTCCTTTCTAGGATGCAACTTGCAGCTTTCATCCTTTCTCAGCAACTCCTTTTTTCCTTCTATTCAATGCCCTCTTTTCTCCCATGCTTTTTGGTGAGACAACACCGCAAGCCCTGTCCAAATTCATGGGATGATATGGTCACAGAGTTTATTCTGGAAGGGACCTCGGACAGCAGCTGGTCCAATACCCCCAATTTTTAAGGAAGTTAATCAACTTCTTCAAACCTGTGCATCCATTACGTATAGAGGAGAACTGTGAATCCACATCCTTTGGCTCTGAAATCAGTGCTCTTTTCATTTTACTATAAATGACAACATAATGCTAGATGACAATGTCATAGTGTAATAGAATGCCAGAGACCAGCTAGTTTAACTGCTATTTTCAGATGAAGAAACAGATTTAAGAAGGTTGTGACTTACTCAAAGTCATTTAGGGAGTATCAGAAGTGGGATTTGAATCCAGATTTTTTAACTTCAGAGTCAGTCCTTGAGCCATATTACCATGTGTATTGTCCTATCTCTAAATTATTCCTTGTTACAATCAGCCCTTGTTTCCACCTTTTCTCAAGAGGCAGAATATCTGATAAATCGAAGAAATGAACTTTAGCCTTGCTGGCTCAGCCCATTTCAAATAAAAAAAAGGTAGTGTCCTAATTTGGCCTTCAAATTCTTTATATTCTGGATTTGAGTGGCTTCCTATTTTCAGCAATATCTGCCTATTTGTAGTTCTCCAAACACAACATTAGTCATTTCTGGTATCTATGTTTTCCTATTGGCTGTCTCCAATACTTGAAATATTCTCCCTCCTCACTTCCACTTCAGGAATACCTGAGTTCCTTCAGTATGATTTTCAAAACTCTTTTACTCCAAGAGGCCTTTCTTGATCTCCCCACTCACAATGCCTTCCCCTTTTGTAATCTCTTTGTCTATTCTGTATATATCTTGCATTTGTCCCACAGTTGACATGTTGTTTTCTCCATAGAATATGAGCTTTTTGAAAGCAGATCTGGTTTTGTCTTTCTTTGTATCCCCAATACTTAGCATAGTGTCTCAATATTTGTTTACTGACTAACAAAAATACTTTCTTGTTTAGTCCCTGCTTTGGATAAGCTTTCAATCTAGCAAGGAAAGTTATTTTATATTTGTGTGTATATTAGGTCTATGTTTACATATGTATGTGTGTGTATACACAAATATACACACACACATATATATACACTGATACATGCAAAACATACATATTTGCATTTATATCTGTGTATATAAATATGTATATGTGTTTCAATAAATTTGTGCATATATACACACAAATGTGCTTATGAACATGTGTATCTGGTATGAGATAGATAGGAGCTATTTAGATATGATAGATATGAACTATCCATCCCCTGTTTACCTTCATACTAGAAAACTTGGGAATAAGGGCAAAAAATAGCAGCTGGGAGGAGGAATGGATGAGAAAGGATTTCCATTAGAAGGTGATATTTGAAACAAGACCTGAAGGAAGGTATGGATTCTAAGAGGAAGGGGTAAGGAAGTATTACAGACATAGAAGATAGTCATTACAAAGATTGGGAGGAGGAGGATGAAGTGCCATACAAGAAAAAAAGCAAGAAGGTAAATTTTTAGAGGCCAAAGTATTTATTTGTTAAACAGGATTTTATTTTTTTTCCAAATATATATAATTTTCTACATTAGTTTTTGTAAGATATTGAGTTAGAAATTTCCCCTCCTCTTTTCTCCTCGACAGCAAGCAATCTGTTATAGACTATACATGTATGATCTTATTAAATGTATTTCCACATTAGTCATGTCTTAAAAGAAGAATCAGAACAAAAGGGGAAAACCGCAAGAAATATAAAACAAAAAACAAATTTTAAAAAGTGAAAATAGTATGCTTTGATCTGAATTCAGAGTCCATAGTTCTTTCTCTGGATATGGAGAGCATTTATCATCACAAGTCTTTTGGAATTGTCTCAGATCATTGTATTGCTGAGAAGAGCTAAATATATCATAGTTGATCATTGAACAGTATTGCTATTACTGTGTACAATATTCTCTTGGTTCTGGCTCACGTCCCTTAGAACAGTTTATGTAAGTTTTTTCAGATTTTTCTGAAATCTGTTTACTCATCATTTCTTAAAGAACAATAGTATTTCATTATAATCTCATACCACAACTTGGTTAGTCATTCCCCAACTGATGAATATTTCCTCAATTTCCAAAAAAGAGCTGCTATAAATATTTTTGTACATGTGGGTCCTTTCCCCTTTTTATAAACTCTTTGGAATATAGACATAGCAGTAGTGTTGTATTGCTGGAGTAAATGGTATGCACAGTGGGGCAAAGTATTTTCAAAAGAGATTAATGTGTAATAAGGCTGAAAAGGATAGTGCCAGACTGTAAATACCACATCTCCAATGTTTCAGCAGAGATAGATACAAGCAGGTGACATTCTCCTTCAATAATACTTAGCATTTATACAATTTAAGGCTCTTAAAGTGATTTACAAATATTATCTCATTAAATCCTTACCACAACACAGGGAGATGGATACTATTATAATATTTTTATAATATATGATTACATATATATTATAATGTATAACATATAATATGTTATATTATATATTTCTGTAGTTGAGGAAACTGAGTCAGACAGAAGTTATATGACTTGGCTATAGGACCTGCCCAGGGTATTGCAGCTAGTTGTCTGAGGAGAAGATTTGAACTCCTGGTGCTCTGGATTTTGGATCTAGTGCTCTGGGGAGACAAATATAAAAGGGAAGAAAGTCTTTGACCTCAAGAAGCTTATATTCTAATGCAGCAAGGCAACATGAAAAAAAACCTGAGGAAGGAAGGGAGAAGGTATTCACATTGAGGTATGTTGGAGAAAATTTGGAGGCATTAGTGGGTTGGGCATTTTCCTTTAAAATGAAAAACCTGTAGGTATCAAATGGACATCATTAACCTTAGATTTTCCTTATACAGATGAGAGGAGTAGAAAAGCTATGATTTGCTAAAGTAACACAGGTGTTTAGTGGCCAAACCAGGACTAGAATCCAGTTTAATGTTTTCCTTTGGAAAGACCATATAGAAAAAAATAAATAGATAAAAAAGGAAGAAAGGCCATACAGAGATCACATTTACAAGAGCTGATCTAGGTGTGGGAGGCGGAGTATAAATAGGAAAGGAGTGAATGGAACCCAAAGAAGAGCTAAAGGAATAGGGATAAATGAAAAATGGTGGATGGTAATATGGAATTCAAATCCTGTTTTATAAAATACCATTGCATTATAATCAAAATTTCTGGATTTCCACGATCCATCTACAATTAAAAAAAAAAAAATCCAGCACACTTCAGGGATTTGAGTACCATCTTTCGAAGCCATTGTAATGGGATTTGACCTGCAGCAAAGGAAATGAAAACAGGAGATGAAAACATGTGTAAGGGGTAATATTAACGGGAGGAAATGTGAGCGGAGTTGCATGTGGGAAGGTAGAGATTAGTGGGGCCTTTCAGAGGAATAGGTAGAGAATTAAGAATAAGAGGAGAAAATATTGGCCAAGAAGGAAGAGATAAAAAAGAAATGAAGAAGCAGGGAGAAAAGGAGTTAAATGATAGCATTTCCTTAAGCACCCCTCAGAGTAGACTAATTTACATAATTAAAATCCAAATAACTAGGATGGTGAATAGTGGGTGAAATGACAGACAGTGTAGCAGAGGAGAGGAAGGAAGAAATAAAAGGGAAGCTGAGGAAGAGGCATAAAGGGACGCTTATACCAGAATGAAGAAGACCAAATGGAGGTTGGGAGATGAGACCAAGGACAGAAATGAATGTGAAAAGGTTGAGGAAGGAAAGCTAGAGCATGGTAGAAATGAAGGAAAAATGGCTGGAAACAAGATAAGCAAATGCTAATGGCACAAAGTTAAGAGAAAAATGAGAATTTTATTTTATTTTATTTTTTAGTCTGTGGTTGTTTTGTAGAGATTTCAGTCTAAATTGTGTAAAGGGTTAGTTCCTCAACTGTAAGTACAATGGAAAGCTGGCGTATTAAAATGGAAGACAGCTAAAGACAGGAAATTACTGCAAGAGAAACTCAGCAGCTCCTACCCAAGGGGAG
Source organism: Antechinus flavipes (assembly GCF_016432865.1). Classification (NCBI taxonomy): domain Eukaryota; kingdom Metazoa; phylum Chordata; class Mammalia; order Dasyuromorphia; family Dasyuridae; genus Antechinus; species Antechinus flavipes. Next base: position 549,380,615 of record NC_067398.1, read on the forward strand.
GGAGTAAAGAGGTGGATAATAATATACTGTAGGGATAAATTAATAATACTAAGCTACCTCACCAGGGTGTTATGAGTGTTAATTAATTAATTATTGTTTGCAAAGCACTTTGAAGGTGGAAAGCGCTCTATAATTATTATGAATAAAATGTCAGAGATAATATTCTAGCAGAATGCAATGACCTCATCAGAACCCCATTTGCATTGCATAAGGTAATGCTTTGATTCAGGGATTTGCTGCCAAAGGGAAGACCTGCAGAGGACAACAGATGCCCATCTACACCCCCCACTTTCTCCTTGCTGTTGTCTTTCCTTTAAACCCCAAAGCTATGGTCTCGGTACTCTTGGCAGCAGTTCCTTGAGAAACAGTGTGAAATAATATTTTCATGAAGCTTTAAGATATGTAGGAAGGAAGTTTTAAGCTTGGATTTTTAAGATGGAAGCAAATCAAATTCTAATAGCTTTGTGGATTTGTAGAATTCTGCTGAGTGTTTTCCTATTTTGCAAGGACCTTCCTAATTAGTTCTGGTGAGGTAGTGAGACAAGGTCCTAGATTAATGCTGGAATAGGAACACCAAAGAATGGGTAGGAAATACACTTGCTTTTTAGAAGAGTGAAGATGGGGAATATTTAGGAAGGAAAAAAGATAACAGGTTTGAAATCAGGGAGACTGAGAATGATCTGGAAGAAAGATGGGGACTGGATACATGGGGACAGTAAAGAAATAATGTGGTTTTAGTGAGTCTTTAAGGATGCTGATTGCAGCTTAAAATTAATGTTGAGAGTCTTTTTTAAAAGAAAAGAGCTTCTTATGTCATATACCTCTTTGGCAGTCTAATAAACCTATGGACCTCTTCTCAAAATACTATTTTAAAATGTATAAAATAAAATACATAGGATAATAAAGGGAACCAAATACACTGAAAAAAATTTTCTTTTTTTTCCCATCTAGGTACATGAAGACCTTGAAATCTGGTCACAGATCCCTTTAGGGACTTTAGAGATATTCAAACTTTTCTGGTCCTAGGATTACTTTGTGGATTCAAGCATTCCTCTCAGCCATGCTCCCCCCCCCCCCTTCTGCCAGAGGAAAATCATATCTATCCTTGCTTGCTAACTGAAATACAAGAACCAAAGTAAAACAAAACCAGTATACCTAATAGGAAAAACAGAGCTCTCATTTTGATTTGAGAGTCAATACCAAACAGCTAACACCATGGCAAATTATTAATTTATACCTGAAACAATAGTATCAACATTGATTAAGCTTTTTACCAGCTGTATTTCTAGCTGGAAGGCTTTGTTAAAAATGATGTTTGTTGGGGACAAATGGGACAGAGGCAAAGGGTTAGTGAGGAAAGAAATGATAATGATAGAAGGAGGGAAAAGAATTGACATTGGCAGGGAGAGAAAAGAAGGTTGAGTATTTTGATAGGGACAGAATGGGGATGGTAGTGGTTAAAAGCATACGGATTAGTCTCAGATTGGTGATGGGCCTCCTTGAAGACTTTTAGTGAAGGAAATATCACAGCTATTAAATACAGTAGATGAAAGGCCAGAGTAAATGCTACATTCTCTGCACTCCCTTCATCTGCCCCCAGTACACCCTTCAGAGTTGAGCTCCTGGCCCAAACCCAGGCTTCTGGAAGCTCAGGGCCTGAAAAGAGTTTCTCTAGGGAGCATTTTGCTTTCTTTTCCCCTCCCAGATGGTGCTTGGGGTCATGGGGAGAGGTGGTTGCTACCTTCACCTGTTCTCCATGGTATTCTCCTGTTACATTTAGTTAATGTGGAGCGAATTCTGACAACATGTGATACTCGTGCAGAGTGGGAAATTAGACTTAATTCTTGTCAGAGCTTAAATCAGGAGCTGGGCTAAAAAACTTAGTGTGGTTCTAGGGGTCTGAGAGACTGGAAGGAATAGTTTTGAGTCTTGATTTGGCTACTTAACTTGGGCAAATTGTCTAATTTTGATCAGTTTATTCATCTGTTAAAAAGAGAGTAATTATATTATTAATGCCTTTGCCACGGGAGAATTGTTAGAAAAGAGTATTCTAAACCTGAAAACACTGTAGAAACGTGACTTAACCATTTTTTTTTTCCTGCTTAAAGAATAAGGCATTAGTGGATTGAGAGCTGAATTTTGAGTCAGATAGTCCTGATTCTGCCATTTATCCTTGGTTTCCTCAACTGTGAAATGAGAGAGTTACTTCCAATAAACTAGGTGGTCCAGTGCATGGAGTCAGGAAGACAAGTTCCAATCCAGCCTCAGACATTTACTAGCTGTGTGACCCTGAACAAGTCCCTTAATCCTGTTTGCCTCAGTTTTCTCATCTGTAAAATGAGCTAGAAAAGGAAATGGCCAACCACTCCAATATTTCTGCCAAGAAAACCCCAGATGGGATCATGAGGAATCAAACAAGACTGAACAGCAATAAGCTCACTTCCAGCTGTATTATGAACTCTATAAACCATTGCTCCCTTTGGTTGATATGGTCAGATTAGGGATGGAGGAGAGGGCACTATTATTTTATCTCTTCATCTAAACCCTGGGTCTGTATTATGTTGCTAATCTGCCGATGCCGAGAACAGATTTATTCTTTATTTCTAGCCAATGACCTATTCCTGAAAATCAGCTCTGGACTCGGGCAGAATTTAAATTCTTTTTCTGCTGCCTGCTACCTGTGTAGCCTTGGGGACTTTACCTCCGGGGCCTCAGTTTCCCCTTCTATAAAGTGGGCGAGTTGGATTAGATGGCCCGGGGAGGTCACTTTGCAGCTCTGGATCTGATCCTATGATCCTTTTGGTTTCAGGAGGCGTCGTAAGGTTTAGAGCGGGGAGATCGAGAACGTGGGGAATCCTCAGTTTGAAGGTATATATTTGCAAGAGGCTTTAGTTAAATTTCTTCTGTCTCCTTCTTCCATCCCCCACCACCCCTGTTCTCCTGGCAGGGAACTGTGTGTACATAAAGGGCTTTGAACAGGGACTTCAAAGCGAAATGGAGCTCTGTTCTTCCAATAGGTTTATAAAGAGATTTTGATACAAGACAACAATACTTGTCAGCATTGCCCAGCTATCGCTCTTCCCTTTGTAGTTTTATTAGGAAATAATTTCCCAGCCAGGGAGACTCCTGGTGTGCCTCGTTTCTCTGTTTTCGATTGAATCTGTCCCCCACCCCCACCCCCCTCAAAAGGCTGGCCCTGATGGTGCAGTTCTGCCAGTTGGGGGCTAAGAGAAAGACATCGTGGAAAAGGACTTGCTGAGTTGCTCAGCAGCCAATTTACCATCTGCCCCACCCCTCCCCCTCCCCCCACTTTGTAGCAAAAATGCAATTTGTTTGACCTCTAGGGATGTTTAAAATCCCTGCTTCTAAAGTGCCTTTAAAAAGGGGAGGGGGTGGAGAGAAAAGGGGGGAAGGGAAGGCTGTGGCCAGAAAATAAAAGAACCTATTAAGCTCTCTCACTCTCTATTTTAGCCAGCATTCTAGACCCGCAGTCAATCCCTAGAGGATTCCCAATAGATTAAAAATAAGCCTAGTCCGACTGCAGAGTAAAATACAATCCCTTTTATAAAGGCAACGCTCACCCCTTTGAGGTAAATGATTCTTCTTGGGAGGCCTTCTGGCTGACTCAGAGAGATGGTTTGTTTTTGTTTTGTTTTGTTTTGTTTTCCAAAAGGGATTTATTCTCACCCTGTGAGTAATAGAATGAGAGAATATCAATGCTTAGAAGAAACTGTGTGTCCTCTATTTGGATATTGTCTTTTTACAGAAAAGGAAACTGAGGTGACAAGGGATAGGCGGATGAGTAGCAGGGAAAAAGGCTCTGAGTTCAATGGGATGTTCTTGCCATGTTTCTGAGTTTGGGTTTGTTAATCTTAACCCTTTGGGGCTGGGACACAAAGGAAATGGGAAGAAATGGACCAGGTCTGCTCCAAGAAGTAAGAAAATACTAAGGGTCCTAGTTTATCACAGGAAAACCTTGAGGAAATGTATGTGAGAGGGAACCCTGATTTTAATCCTAACTGATATTTGCTGGCTATGTGATCCTGGCTTTATGGTTAATGACAAAAAAGCATTGCCAACATTAATATTCTATGGAAAGATGAGTTAGTACTAAATAAATATGTGTTGTTATTGGTTCTGGAGTATGTTTAGTAGAGGATGATTGCATTATCTTGTCATTATCACAGTGCCTAAGGTCAGGAAGACCCCAGTTCAAATACAGCCACGGAAGCTGTGAAATCCTGAGTGACTTAACCCTGTTTGCCACAGTCTTCCCATTTGTATAAGGAGCTAGAAAAGGAAATGGCAAACTATTCCAATATCTTTGCTGAGAAAACCCCAAATGAGATTACAAAGAGTCCTAAGTGACTTCAGTGGTTGAACAAAGCTGAACAAATTTATAGAATCATTGATTTGGAAGGAAATCCTTGGGTATTAACTTCAATTTACTGATCACAAAATTGATCTAGAAAGATCAAGTAACTTGCCCATGAAAATAGAGGTAGGATGTCAGAATCTGAACACAGGTCTGCTACACTCTGAGTTTACCTTGCAAAAAATGTAGAATTGAACCCATTTCCCAGGATCCTTAAGTTTTGAAGGTGTTTGGAGTTCATCTGGGCAATTTCTAATTGTTTTGACTTTTGCCCTGTCCCTAACTCCAATAACTTTAGAGGAAAGACTGAGACTAATGACTTTTCTCAGTTCTGCCTTAATTAAATCCAATTCAGACACATGTCAAGATGTCAAGTCTGTAAAAAGAGGAGGAGGAATTAGAAGGCCTTGAGGTCCCTTCAAGCTGCAGATGGAAGAATCCATGCTACTATCATTCTATGATGTTCATAAAGAGGTCTGTAAACCTCAAAATACTAGATTCTTATTAACAATCATTATAATGCTGTGTTCTGTGCACAAGAATCTGGAAACTAGGAAATGCTGAGCTTTACCACTTCTCACTATGACTCCAAGAAATGAAACCACAAATTTGTTCAGTCTCTGTTCTCCTGTCTGTGCAATGAGAATAATAATCCTGATCTTTATTGATGTAGTTATTGGTCCTCTTTGAGAATGAAGGACAAACAACAATAACAAACTACTCTCCACCTTTTCCCTACAGCTCCTCTCAGCTTCATTCCAATTCCCCTTCATTGTCCCTTCATAATTTGTTTAAATGTTATAAATAATAATATTTGAAGCAGCTGAACATTAATATACTGCTGTTAGAATTGTGAATTGGTTCAGCTTTTCTGGAAAGTAATTTGGAATTATGCTCTCAAAGTCTCTAAATTGTACATATTCTTTGAAGGAGGGATACCACTGTCAGGCATACATCTCCCCTTACATCCCAAGAAGTCAGTCAGAGGGAAAGGATGCAAATATATAGAAATGTTTGTAGGAACATTTGTTTGTATGTTTGTACAAAACATTTGTTTGTAGCAAAAAATAAATAACCCCAAAACCAAACTGTCCCCCAAAACAACTAGAAATGATCAGGAAATGGACGAACAAATTGTGGTATATGACTTTAATACAATCTTATTGCTGTTAGAAATGACAACTATGATAATTCAAAGGAATCCGGGAAATTTTATTTGGACTGATATAGATTGCAGTAAGCAAAAGCTAGAGAATAATTTACAATTTGGCCAAAATGATGGAAATTGGAAAGATTACAAAACTGATCAATGTAGTAAATAAGACAGATATTTTTACAAGTGACCAATGTATTGAATTGTTTTGCTCGACTATACTTCTGCATTATGAGGGAAAGCTAAACTAGTTTGTAGAGATAGTGGGGAACAAGGGGAAGGGGAAAAAAGAATTCCAATAAGGCACTTAAAACATATATGGTTTAAAACAAAAAAGAAATTCAAAAGAGGAGACAGACAAACAGCAATTTTATTATGTTCATGTTAAATTTAATATGTACTTAAAAACAAATTATATATAACAAACTCATAATTCCATAGTCCTTTTTTTATTCTGTGTAGCTGAAATGCCCATGTTTGCTGATAATTATTAAATTTGTAATAGAAATAAATCGAAATTAAATAAATCAGACAATAGTCTTATTAAAATAAATAAATTTAATCTCATCCAGCATTTAGCAAAAGGTTCTCTATACAATAGGTGCTATATGTAGAGATTAATTTGAATAATAGTGAGTTCTAGTTGAAATGTAAGCTCCACTGTAAGAAATAAGATTGGTCTTTTCCTTTTGTTTTGCATTTTCCTAAATATCAGACCTTAGGAATATAACAAAGCAGCTTGTTCTCATATCCCTATTAGTCATGGCCTACTATAAAAGTCAGGGTTTTCATTCCCATTGCACAGATAGGGGAACAGAGACTGAACAAATTTGTGGTTTCTTTTCTTGAAGTCATAGTGAGAGCTAAATAAAGCTCAGCATTTCCTAATTTCCAGAGACTCGTACCCAGAACACGGTGTTATAATGATTGTTAACATAAATATAGCATTTTGAGGTTTATAGATTTCTTTATGGATATCATAGAATGATAGTAGCATGGATTCTTCCATTTGAGGCTTGAAAGAACCTCAAGGCCATCAAATTCCACCTTTTCTTTTTATAGACTTAAAATCTGAGGTCCCAATAGATTGTGCATAAGGTCATACAGGAAGTCAGTACCAGAACCAGAAATTGAAACTGGGTTTTCTGATCTCAAATGCACAGTACTCTTTCCTCTATGCCCCGTGGGTTCCCTCCAGAACAATTTTGTGAAGTAGGTAGCAGAAGAATTATTAGTTCCATTAAAAAAATTTATTAAAGCTTTTTATTTACAAAACATATGCATGGGTAATTTTTCAACACTGATCCTTGCAAAACCTTCTGTTCCAAATTTTCCCCTCCTTTCCCCACTCTATTAGCTCCATTTTACAAATGAAGAAACTGAATTTTGGATTCCTTAACTTTTCCCAAGATTGTATAGAGGTCAAATTGTTCTTCTATTCTAGGTCTGCTGACTCTTGAAAAGTACATTTTATTACCAATCAGGATTCTAGATATTGGATAAAAAGAATGAAAGTGTACTCACAAAGAGTTCACATTATAAAGAAGAAGATTGCAAGTTCATAATAAGTACAGTCAGTTTTGCTTCCTAAAAATCACTGTTATGCAAAAATGTGTAGGGTTTATGGAGAAAATGAGGTTAAAGACACAGTTCTCAAAAACTTCAACAGTGACACATTTTTTAAAAATAGGAACTTAATATAAACAGAAGCACAATTTTTGCATGTTAAATGCTTAAGAAATATACAAATACTGCAATAAATAGTGAGGTTGTCTAGACTGCTGCTCAGCTGTGTCCAGGTTCTCACCGGGTCTGGACTGACAAAGTGAAGACGTTTGGGGCAATTCTGGGGATGAGGGTCTTGCTCATGGTGAAAGGTAGAATAGAACATAAAGGTAGACCAATCCTCCTCAGTCTACAGCTTCTACTACACCTGGAGATAAATGAACAGGGCATTTTCCTTTGGAAATTTCCTCGTGGAAGTGAGAAGGATTGTAGTTTGTAAGTTATTACTTTGCATCTGCTGCTCTGTCTCAGAACTAGATGCCCTTGATGGGATAAGCTCCTCACCTCTTACACTCACCATCGTACTGCTAAATTGAGCTTTAAACCATTCTGAGCCTCCCCTTCCCTCTGATTGGGCGGCTAGAGGATATGGTACTGAAATCCGCTTAATGCTTTCCTTTATAGAGGGCAGACATTTGTGCATCTGCTGTTTTCCCTGATAGCAGCTCCATAGAACAAGATGCCCCCATCCTGAGGACACCATCTGGGCAGCCTGTGGTGTTTCATCCTCCCCATCCCTCCTCCTGCCTTCTTTCATATGTTGTCTCCCCATTTGGATTGTAAGCTCATTGAGCACAGGGACTGCTTTTCTTTCCATGAATTGTATCTCCAGTACTTAAATGTTTATTGGATTGGATTGGATTGAAGTGGTGAGTTTTCTATGTTCTTCTGCTATTTCTCCTAGGCAAAATCAGGTATAAACAAACACAAATTCCCATTATGCTTAAATTATTCCCTAATATATCAATCTTGTTGGAACAAATTCATGTTTTCAAAACAATCATTATAGCAGAACTGACTGTATGTACAGACTAAGACAAACAAACCTGGCAATACACCAGAGCTGCTTCCCGACGTGGCTTAATATCAAGTCATATTAAGCAGTTTCTATTTCCAGGGAGCTTTGCAAAGGTGCCTTAATACTAAAAGATGTTACAACACCCCACGGTTTAGGTAAGAGACAGAAAATAATAATAACCCCCATTTCAATAAGACTATAAATTTGCAAAGCACTTTTACATGTATCTTAATCCTCATAAAATTGTATTTGATCCTATGAGATAGATGCTACTATTACATTTACCATTTTATAGAAAAGGAACAAATGGAGGCTGAGGGAAAGGAAGGAGGAAACAAGCTTTTATTAAATGCCTACTGTGTGCCAAACAGATATTATCTCATTGGAGCCTCATTACAACCTTAGGATGCAGCTGTTACTTTTGTCCCCATTTAACAATTGAGGAAACTGAGGAAGAGAGTGATTTTTGCAGGGTCACACAGTAAGAGTCTGAGTTTAGTTTTGGACTCAAAGAAGTTTATAGACTTACTACTAATAATGATAATGACAACCACTAGAATTTATATGGTTCTTTAAAGTTTGCAAAGCACTTTACATTTTTTAACTGACTTGATAAGATTTAAAATTTGTTCTTTTCTGACTGTATCCACTATTCTTTGAACTGTAATACCTAATGGCTTTGATAAAATCGACTCCAAATAATTTCAAGGATGCCTTATGAGAGGTTTTGTTCAATTGTTTCAATCAGGAGACCCTATGTGGGTCTTTCTTGGCAAAGATACTGAATGATTTTCCATTTTCTTTTCAAGTTAATTTTACAGATGAGGAAACTGAGACCAACAGGATTAAGCAACTTGCCTAGGCTCCCACAGCTGGTAAGAGTCTGAGGCTGGATTTGAACTTATGTCCTTGGAGGATTTCAGGTCCAGCACTCTATCCCCTGCATTTCTAGCTGCCCCTGTGAGAGATACCTTCCCCTATCAAAGAGGGAAGAGGGAGAAACAGTGACTAGCTAGTCCTAAAATTTGGGTTAATTGTCTAGTATTAAGGGGAACGCATCCAGACTTTTTTGTGTCTTGAGGTGTGGAATTTAACACGATTCTCATTTAATTAAAGACTGAGTTGGGGAGTGGTGCTGAAGCTTGGAAGGACCTTACCACTGGAATCTCCCTGTTGAGCACATTGATCACCAATCCCCATGGTCTCCATTGCTAATGAACAATGGGTTTGGATGTGTCAGCATTGAGATGGAGAGAAGAGCATTTGAACTGTCAGGAACCATCAGTGGAGAGACTACTGGTTCATGCTGAAGGTCCCCTGCAGAGATGACCAAATGCAGCTAACACCATATGACATTCAACAGCCGCCAATGTGAGGTCAGAAAAAAAATAGCTGTTAGACCCTATTAGTGTAACATATAGGGCAATGGTGTCATCAGGGCTATAAATCCCAGCCAGGGAAAATTATAAGACAGGTAATATTTATTTTCAAAACCCTTTTTCCTCTTGGATCACCCTTATCTTCCCACCTCCACCTGATACCCAGTGTGTTTCTTTAACTCTCCAGGGACATGCCTTGTAATGCCCCTGTTTGGATAGCTCCCACATTCCGACTTTTAGTTTTTCTTCTATTGCTTCAATTTAGTCTGTCCTACATCCAGTTTCCTAGGGCACTGATCTCTGCTACTTGTCAGATGGATAATTTGATAAAGGAATCTGTATGAGGTAGAGTTCAAGAAGGACCTACCCACCAGATGCAGATGGACTATTAAATAATGGTACATAGGAGGGGCTTAATAAATGCTGTTCCTTTCCCTTTCCCTTCTCCAGACAATGACCTATGTGGCAAGGTTTCAGACTAAGATCCAGATAAAGAGGAAGGTGCATGTTAGTTGATACCCTCTTGATGGATGGGGAAAGCATCAGAGGACCTTTGAGATGAGTGAAAAGATTCAATCCCGAGGCCATTCCTTTTCTGCTTGATTCTCCATTTATGACAATAGTATCATTTAATCTGGATCACTGACAAGGTCCAAACTGGGAACCAAGGGCTGGTGGATTTAATGTTACTGAGCTATCTATAGAGGAGAATATTATGGGTACAAAAGATATCAGATCACTTAAGAAATCTGGCCAATAGCTAGATTGAAATATCCTGGCTGGCCAGGGTGATGAGTGAGGAAGTTATTCAGGTAGCTGGATGCTGCATTTTACAGTAGTAATATAATTAAAGTATATTTTATATGACTCCCTAACATGGACATTATATATTATGTACACAATATGATCCATGTATTTTATTTATGTATGCAACTTTAATATTAATGGATCTAAATGTGACCTATGTATCTTGGATACTCCTACCTAATCTAATTAACCCAGAGATCATCGATTAAGCAAATGCTTTGTGTAAAACACTATGTATTTTAAGTACTAGGGTTGCAAAGACAAGACAAAAACCAGTTCCTGCTCTTAATTTATCAGACACTGGTTACCTTCCATCCAGTTTTAAGTGCAGTGGGAAAGGGCCCCCATCCTTTGATCACTAATTCTGCCAACCTTTGCGCTCACAGTAGGTGCCCAACAGATAGGAACAGGCTACGCCTACAAATTCCAAGTTGATTTTCCTGATCAGATTGGGACAGAATGACTTCATAAATTGGTATTCTTCTCTAAGCATCTGGATAGTCTGCTTTCACCCTGTACCAACAAAACCAGAATCTCTTAATTCTCTCTTCAAACTAATTGTCTCTTTAGGTCCCATGAGTCCCTTTAGAGAAGGGTTTCCTAACCTGAGGTCTTTGAATATATTTTATGGGGTCTTTGAATGAAAAATAATTTTTGATAACTTTATTTCAATATAATGGATTTCTTTTATATATAGTTATCCCTTCCACATTGCCAGGGTTAGGATGCTCTTGCAATCTAGAAAATTCGTGTGAAATTTTTGGCCCCCCTTTCATAACAGAGAAGGTCTGAATTATTATGACATTTAAAGATAAATTGTTGATGTTATAAAGTATTATATATATACGCACACTCACAGACATATATATTATGCATTTCTGAGTTTCTAAACATTTTCTGTCATTTGCTGTCCTTCACATCACCTGAGACTTCCACAAACCCCTCCCCTATATTCCCATTTGATTTCTTATGCTTACCCATGACATAGTAAAACTATAATGGTAAAAGTCACGATGGAGAAGGGATAACTGTAATCCTGTGCATTTTATTTTATGTGTTTATCATCGTTATTCTGAGAAGAGGTTCACATGTTTACCAGACGGCTAATGGGATCCAGGACACACACATACACAGGTTAAGAATACCTATTCTAGGACTACCTGGGTGGGCTGATTCAATTTAGAAGCTGATTTCTTCAACACTGAGAGTATAGAGATGACGTTGTGGGATTAGGAAAGCTTTCCACTCTCCTCCCCTTGTCATCAGTTCAGGGGAGAATAAAAGTTTATTGTCCCTGCTACCTAGTAGTTGAATCTGAATCTGAATGCTCAGATGTACGAGTGAGAATGTAAACTGTTCCACAGCAGGTGCCATATATTCTCCCCTGGTGTCTCCCCCACCATGAATAACCCTGAACTCTGCTCTGCCTTGAGGTTAATATTATCCAGGGCAGCCATTCTGTGCTTTGATTTCCACTGTTGGAGACAGCATCAATGACCTGGCTGAATTGTGGTTCTGACTCAGGGCAGCATTAGTCATGTTCTTCCATTTTATTAATTGCCACAGATGAACATGGGTCTTTTTGTCTCTTTCTCCACTTATAGGATGAATAATTCAGTGAATGAAAAAGCATTTATTAAACCCTTCATGAAGGGTTTAATATAGGAAACAACACATATATGGCAAGGATTTACTCCGATGGGGATATCTGGACAGTCATAGGGGTAGTCAATCAAGTGATAGGTCCTTTCCAGCAACATTGTAGTATGGTGTTTATTTAATTTAATTCTTGAATATGTCATATAGCATCAGAGCTAGACAAAGATTTTTATAGATGAAGGAACAGGCTTGGAGCAGTGGGGTGATTTGGCCAAAGTCACATAGGAAGACAGTAACAGAGCTGGGATTAGAATCTAGGTATTCTAGTTCATTCTAAGTATTTTCATCCCTCTTTTTCCAGACTATTCAATTAGCCTTCTCAGTCTCCTCATTTATATACAATAGGGATAATAATACTTGCTGGGCTGTTGTGGAAAATGTGCTCTGTAAATATTAAAGCTCTGTAGAAATATATTATTATTACTCTTTCATATGACTCAAGTGGGATAGCTAGTGGTGCAATGGATGGAATGTCAGGTCCGGAATCAGAAAGACTCCTTCCTGAATTCAAATCTAGCCTCAGACACTAGCTGTATGACCCTGGGAAAATGACTCAACTGTATTTGCCTCAGTTTCTCATTTTTCCATACTCTCATTTGAGACTCTTCTCATACTGCAAAAATACTGGACAGAATGAAATAAATGATAGGAAATAAGTGCTCCAGTGAGTCTTATTTTTGTCTGTTTCTTGTATAACAACTATTTATGAGAGCAGACCTAGGCTGGAATGACTACATATGTAAGCTTTGAGTCTCAAGCCATGAGAGCAAATATATAATCAACCAATTAATTACTAAGTATTTTTTATGCTACATGATAGACCCTATGCTACATGCGGAGGATATAAATACAAAAAATGAAATTATCTTAAGTATCTTACTTTCCAAGGGGCTAAGGAAGGAGACAAATACAAATGTACAAATAGTACATATATATATATGTATATATATACATATATATAGTAAATATAAAGATAATAAATACAAATAAATACAAGATAGAAAGGGAGGGCACTATCAGTTGAAGGGGAAGATAAGTCTCCATGCATAATACACAGACCCACAGACTTACAGACACACATAAGTATTCCCCTATGCTGGGCTGACATTTGTGAAAGTGCTGTCAGGGGCTAAGGGAATAGCCTATGGCCATAGAATGAAATTGTCTTTATTATGGTGAATCCAACTGGGCCATGTGGGGGACTGAGCCTTATTAAATGGCAATCACACCAACTCACAATATTCTTGTGTGTGTCATTGTAAGTTAACTCCATGCAATTCCTTTCTTGTTTTTCTTGGGGGCCAATTTCCCTTGCCTCTCCTTTGGAAGAAGTCAGTTTGAAATAGTCCCCTGTAATAGGTGTTTCAAAACACTTAAGCGTCAGTATGAGCCTATTAAACTCCAGCAGCTCTGCTGGCAGGTAAAACTCACATTTATAGTTGTAAAAAAAGAGTAAGCCCACCTCTGTGCTATTTGCCTTCTGGACTGCTAGGGCCCCTTTGAAGCAGATTCAGTGCTGAAGGTCAATATGTATTTAGGGGTGGGCTTTGTTTTTTGACTTTGGACTGCTCATGTTATCTTTCTGGACTGCTTTGATTATAGCTTCATTTATCTTATTTCTGCAAAAAGGGCTGCAAAAAAACAGCTTGTTTTACTCTTCAAACTGGGTAATATCCCCAAACTAAAGAATGGGTTTTCTATGCCTTATCATGGACTTTGTAACCTCAAAGTTTTTGAGTTTCTCCCTTGCCACACATTTCTATTTCTGCAATCTGGTGAGAAAAAATCCTAGATCTAAGATTTCCTTCCAGTCTGGAGGAAAATCAAGGTGTTCTTGGGGCTCCTAAATGGTAGGGAGTTATTGACTTGCCTGGTCTGTTATTCCACAATTTGTTTCAGGGAACATCTAGGATCTCCCACATAATGGTTTAGTATTATGTGTGTGTGTATATATATATATATATATATATATATACGACATATATAATGTAATATAAAATATATATTAATCTAAGCTTTATTTATGGAACAAAAAAGTATTTTTACATAATATAGACAATATAATATATGTGTAAGCTTTATTTATGGAATAAAGTATTTTTATATTATATATATATGTAAGCTTTATTTAAAAAAAAAAAGATTCTTTACTTCTTCCTTAGAGCCCTTAATCCAGACTCAGAGACTCTAGATTCAAATCCTACTTTCCCATTTTGTAAAATTAAATTTAATTATTTATTTATTTACTTTCCCATTTTGTAAAATTAAAATTGTTGGACATAATTATGTCTGAAGTGACTTTCAGCTCAGAATTCTATTAACTCTATGATCTTTTTATCTGTTCCATTTAGTCTATATGAATGAGACCTGAAAGGAATTCTAAACAATATCTGTTCTTACAGAGGAAACTGAGACATTCAGCTGACACATTCAAAATCATGTAGGCATTAAGTAGTAGAAAAAAACCCAGGTCTTCTGGCTTCAAATCTAGAGCTCTAGATACTGTTCCATATGTAGTCGTTCTTAAACTTTGGTTATCAGTATCTTTATATTATTAAAAATGACTGAGGCTCTGTCCAAAAAGTTTTTGTTTATGTAGATTATATTTACCATATTAGAAATAAAAACTAATTTTCAATTTGTAGATCCTCCAAAAGGATTTCAGAGATTCCCAGAATTCTTTGAGCCACACTTTGAGAACCACTCTTCTCCTCTCCCATTCTAGTTGATTTGATTCACATGAGTCTTTACCTTGTGTCTGCTTCTATGGTTTTAACAACATCTCCTTATTTAGACTGCCCTTCCCTGTAATAACCCAGTTACAGTTTATAGCACACACTGGTTTCCACCAAGTTTTTTTTTTTTTTTTTATTCTTGTTGTGGAGTCATGTCTGACTCTTTGTGTTCCATGTGGAGTTTTTTTTTTTTTAAGAAAAGAGTGTTTTGCCATTTCCTTTTCCAGCTCATTTTACAATGAGGAAACTGAGGCAGACAAAGTTAAGTAACTTGCTCAGGGTCACACAACTAGTAAGTGTCTGAAGCTGAATTTGAATTCTTCCTGATTGTAGGTCTATTCCACTTTAATATCTGAGCTTGGACTATGTTACTGAGAAAGAAAGATATAATATAAAAGACAGAAAGCTGAGGAAGGAAGGATAAAGGAGCAACATCTGGCAGGCTTTCTAAGGAGAGGATTTTCAGAGTAAAAAGAAACTGGCTGTCTATCATAGCTTAGAAGTAGAGATAGGGAGAAGACACAGTTGGTATGTGGATATACAGGAATCTCTGCTATTTAGCACCATGCCAGTGTGGAAACTGTTAGCTCAAAGGGAACTGTGAGATAAGGGAGCTGCATTCTTTTACAATCTTTTCTAGAACTCATTGGGTCTTTCTGATGATTCCAGAAATTCAGATTATTAGTGTAGAATACTACAAAGAGCATTAAATTTAGAGACTGAAAAAGTGTGGGTTTCAGTCCTACCCTTGGTACTTCTATACTTAGCATTTTTGCCTAAATTAACCTACCTTACCTCCTTGTATACAAAGAGCAAATTATCCTAGATGATCCATAAACTCAGTATTCTTCATAACCCAACAGAAGATAAATCCTTGACCTATCAATGTAAATCCAGAATTATCCTTGAGAATTTCCCAAAGAAACTTTTGGAAATAGCTTAGTACAGACAAAACTATTGCTCAGACTCATCTAGACATATCATCTATCCCCAAAATTTTACGAATGAATGATGTTCTTAACAGGTGTTGTTATTCTGAATACTCATAATCCTCAAACAATATGGAAGGAAAAGCTCTCAAAATATAGAGTCTTAGTAGAAGAAATTGGAAGTATGTTGGAAGCAGAAGAAATATACATATATATATGTGCATATATATATTTAACATATCAGACTGCCTCCTATTGTTGTTGGGATTGTTTTAAAGATATTTTCAGTAAAATAACTGAAGAAAAGGCTAGATCTTCGTACTTTAAAAAATTTTAAATATTGACTCCTCAAGATGTTTTCCTTAGGTATGATGTAGTTTTCTACTGGGTTCTTTGGAGAACTTTGAGCCTCTATCCACTCTATCTTTAGCTCTTGGTCAGCTGTTCTAATTTGTGAAGTCCAAATTCCTTTCGACTCTTTGAAGTTCAAAAGGTCCTCATAAAATTTAGGAGCAGGGAAGAGACTGTAATGAGACTGGAATACTCTCTACCCCCTTCCCCATAAGAGATTACTTCTCAGGTGTGACTTTTTTTTCCTCCTGGCAGCCATACCCTTGAATCTCCTGGGTTCTGAGCTAGCTTCCTGTTTTTATAAAGACTCCAAAGTGCACTTCCAACTACCTCACCCATTGGGTATAGACTTCCTGATGCACATAGTTAAACATTTTAAAAATTCTTTTTATTTTGGCCTTTTATTCAAGGAGGTGAATGATAATGATCTTGAAATCAGAAAAAAAAAAGTAAACGGGATGTGAGTCTTATCTCACTCCCATCACCAGTATTGCCACAAGGTTCTTGTCTAGAAAAGAAACAACAGCAGGGCATATTCTTGGCTTATTTCTGTGTCTTTGGTTATGATGCTTGTCTTCTGCTAATACAGAGGGAAGAATATAATGTTCCACTTCTTTCTCTACTTACATATGCCTAGATCTGACTATAATGCAGTACTTTATAGCCCACCTTCTTCTTTATTTTATTTTATTTTTATCACACATTGCTTTATGAATCATGTTGGGAGAGAAAAACCAGAGAAAAAGAGAACAATCATGTGAGAGATAGAAAAAAACAGAAAAAAGAAGTGAACATAGTAAGTTTGTCTCCTTAGTTCTTTTTTTGGATGCAGATAGTATTTTCTGTCCAAAGTCTATTGGGATCAGTTTGGATGACTGAATCACTGAGAAGAACCAAGTCTTTCATAGTCGATCATCACAAATTCTAGCTGTTATTGTATAGAATGTATTCTTGGTTCTTCTTATTTCACTGAGCATCAATTCATGTACAGCTTGAGTATTTTTTTAATAGAACAATAATATTCCATTACCCACATGTACCATAACTTATTCAGCCATTCCCTAATTGATGGGCATCTATTCAATTTCCAGTTTCTAGCCACTACAAAAAGGGCCGCTATAAATATTTGTGCATATGTGGGTCTTTTTCTCTCCTTTAAGATTTCCTTGGGATACAGACCCAGTAATGGCACTGCTGAGTCAAAGGGTATGCACAATTTTATAGCCCTTTGGGCATAGTTCCAAATTGTTCTTCAGAATGGTTGGATCATTTTACAATTCCATCAACAATGTATCAGTGTCATATAATTATGGATGACTTTAATTTTATCATCTGAAAATTGTCTGTTCATATCTTTTGATGATCAATTGGGGAATGACTTGTATTCTTATAAATTTGACACAGTTCTTTATATATTTTAGAAATGAAATCTTTATCAGAAATACTGGCTGTAAAGATTTTTCCCCCAGCTTTGTACTTCCCTTTTAATCTTGTTTCTGTTGGTGTGAAAACTTTTTAATTTAATGTAATTAAAGTTGTCCATTGTGCCTTTCATAATGTTCTCTAGTTCTTCTTTGGTTATAAATTTCTCTCTTCTTAAAGATCTGATAGATAAATTATCCTTTGTTCTCCTAATTGTTTATGATATTCTTTATGCCCAAATTGTGTATCCATTTTGACTTTATTTTGATATGGGTTATGAGATGTAGGTTTATGCCAAGTTTCTGACATATTATCTTCCAGTATTCCCAGACATTTTTGTCAAATAGTGAGTTCTTATTCCAGAAACTGTAGTGTTTTTTTTTTTTTTTTGGGGGGGGGATATCAAATACTAGATTGCTATGGACCTTGATTATTGTGTCATGTTTATATCTAATCTATTCTATTCCTTAGCCAGTACCAAATGGTTTTGATGACTGCTGCTTTATAATATAGTTTTAGGTTTGCTGCTGCTAAGCCACCATCCTTATTTTCATTAGTTCCCTTCATAATCTTCACCTTCTGTTCTTCCAGATGAATTTTGTTATTATTTTTTCTAGTTCTATAAAATAATATCTTGGTAGTTTGATTGGTATGGCACTGAACAAGTAGACTAATTTATGCAGAATTGTCATTTTATTATATTAGCTTGGCTCAGTTATGATCAATTGATATTTTTCCAATTGTTTAGATCTGACTTTATTTGTGTGAGAAGATTTTATAAGTGTGTTTGTATAGTTCTTGGGTTGTCTTGGCAAATAGACCTCCAAGTATTTTATTTTGTCTACAGTAATTTTAAGTGGATTTTTTCTTTCTATTTCTTGCTGATGTAGCCCAGCTTCTTACATTATGGTTTGTGACCCTACATGGGGTCTCATAACTGAATGTGGGGGGTTGCAAAATTATTATTTATTATCAGTAAGTGTTTAATTTGTATACCTATTTAATATATCTGTATACCTGGAGTCACGTAAAAATTTCTCTAATAAAAAGGGGTCATGAGTGGAAAAAGTTTAAGAAGCCTACCTTTATAGTAGCTAGAATAAATAGTGAGATTAAAAGTAGAAGGCCTTTTCTAATCCTACTTTCTTAAATTTAGTTACTTATTAGTATTACCTTCTAATAGATGAGTGGGGAAGATTTATCTGTGGTTATAAATTCTTCTAGTCTTGGAAATGATCATGGATATTCAGTATGGCATGGGGTTTGGGTCCTTGAACGAATAAATCCCTAAAAGGCTTTTTTTTTGTGTGTGTGGTTTTGTTGCTTCTCAGGGATTATTAAAGAAAAAAAAAGGTCATATTCTTCATTCTCATCTTTGACAGTATACAATGGATCTAAAACATTTTCTATTCTGATTTGAAACAATGATAATAGACATTTATAAAACTTCAATTTTTTCAAAGTGCTTCACATACATTAATTTATTTGAACCTTGCAAAAGTCTTGTGTGATATTTTAAGTATTATCTCTGTTTTATAGATTAGAAAATTGAGGTTGAAGTTAAATAACTTACTCATATTTGCATAATTGGTAATTGTCAGAGGTAAGATTTCAGTAGAGATCTTCCTGACTTTTAAGCCTTTTTACTCTATTTACTCACCAATACTCTTTTTTTTTTTTTTTTTTTGTTTCCAGATGAAAAAGGTGTGAATGGGGAAGAGAGGACAAGGCAAAAAGGACTCTTTAGACCTATCCTGAGATTGTTGTTATTTCAATTTAGTGGCTTTCCACTCTCCTCTTCTGACTGCTGTGTACAGTGATGGAACATAGGATGGTGTTTTTTCTGCGGTGACATGTACATATGTTCCTCCTCTCTAACTGGTCATGTCTCTAAATAGTATTCTTTGGGAAATGATCAACCAGGTCTCAGTCAGCAGCAACTCTTCCAATTTCATAAATAAATAAGCCTGTCTGTTCAGATCTGCCTGTTTTGGTCCAGGTGAAGGGTTAAGCACTCAGGGCGTATTTTAGAAGCCAATCTCATTAAAAAAATAATAATAACCTCAGGGAATCCCTCCAGACAAAAATCTCTTAGCAGTGCAGTAGATTTTAAAGGCACCTAAAGCTGTAGAAGCTTCCCAAGCACCAATCACTTGTCCATCCCAGAGAAGGGCTTATATTTTCCTTTAAGTAACTGGGCCTTGATGACATAATGACAGCTGCTGTACATATGGACTGGGGCAATGATCTGGCAGCAGGGTTGACCTTAGGCAAAATTGTGTCGATGGGCAAAGTCTGTCTTCAGGGCCTCCCTGCCCCCTCCAGGTTTGGGAATCTAGTCACTGCCCACTGGGTCACTCAATGCCCAGACTTTTACAGTTTGTTGTTCCCACATTCCTGGAACACTAATACTCACAAACTCATTGTCCTGGTTTTTTTCTCCTCAGGGACAGTCTCTATGTGTTTCCCAGGGTGATAATTAACTAACCTGAGAAATTAATTTGTGCTAATAAGAAAAGGCTAAAGGAAAATCTCTACCTGTATTCCCCCTTACCCCCCAAGTATTTCTTGCCTGGATAAAATGCAGACTTTCTAACAGAGAACTTTTGAATATATTTAAATATCTAAATACAGATGTAGATATACAATATTTATATGTTCATATATATAATGTAAAATATACATATATGTTATATATGCAATATATAAAATACATTATATAATATGTGATATATAAATAAATATATACATATACTTACATCTAATATGTGTGTATACATAGCTATTCCTTTCACATCACAATTTCCTCCATTGTGGTTTCGATATATCAAAGGTTGGCATAAGAAATTAAGTGAATTTTTTGGTGAGTTTTGCTGAAATTGCAGATAACACATGAAGGCCAATAGACACACAGAAAAAGTTTAGATATTCAGAAATGCATTAAAAATATGTATTGTATTGTATAATATAGACTATGATCAAAAACCTAATCCAAATTTTACATTGAGGAAATATAAATACCCCATAAAAGAAAAAGAAAAAATTCAGACTTCTCATTTGGTATGAAAGGAAGGCCAAAAATTTCATGGATTGTGGAAGCACCATACCTCTGTGATGTAGAAGGGATAACTATATATTTCTTCTTCCTCTACCCCCCGAAAAAGGATAATGTGGTAGAGAGAAGACTGAATGTGGGAATCAGAAGATCTGTTCTGGATTCCTGGCTCTATTCCTAAATCACTGTGTGAAGTCATTAAACAATTTCTTCAATTTAATTCTCTTCATTGTGGTTGGATTAGATTCAATTCAACCAATATTTATTAAACACGGGTGATACATGTAAGGAATGGTGATCAGTGCTAGACATGCAGGGAAATGTGCTTTGCTCTCCAGGAGTTACATCTAGGAGAGAGAAATGTAGTTGAACAAATGTAGAGGACCCAGAAGACTTAAATTTGAATACCTTTCCATCCCATATTACCTATGTGAATTCAAGCAAATCATGATTTCTTCAGACTTCAGTCTCTTCACTAAGAGATAGACTCAAGGATTTCAAGAGTCTTTCACCTTTAAATCTGTGATACAATGACAATATGAACACAGATAAGCAGATATAAGGGACTTTGACAAGAGAGAGAGTACTATTAGATTGGGAGTCAGGGATAATTTGTGGGAAAAATGTACCTAAATTGGGACTTGAAAGAAGAGAAGGACACTGAGAGACAGAAATAAAGAGAGGATGCATCCCATGCATGTCTTGGAATAAGGCACAGAAGTGGGAAATAGGGTATTGATTTTGGAGAACAGTTGAAATTTCATTTTGGTTAAAGAGTAGAATGTGTGGAGGGGAGTCATGTGGAATAAGGTTAACAAGATAGGCTAGATTCAAACTGTGAAGGCTTTTAAAGACCAGCTGAGAAACCTAGAAGCTATCCTATAGACAATAGGGAGTCTTGGAAGGTTCTGGTACCAGAGAGTGACATGGTCAGAACTATATTTAGGAAAGATTGTTAACTTTATAGAATAGATTTAAGAGGAAGGATTCTGGAGGAGGGAAGCCAGTTAGATTAGAGGCCATTACAATTATCTGGTGATGGGAGATGAGGACCTAAACTGAAGTGGTAAACCACATGAGTGGAGAGTAGGTGATTATCTGAGAGATGGAAAGACAGAAATAGCCAAGTACATCATCAGACTTTGCATTTGATCAGATATGAAAGGGAAGAGAAAGCTAAGAGTCATTGATGACTCCAAGGTTACAAAACTGGGTGGCTGGAAACACAATTATGCTCTTAATCAGTATTTCTGTGTATTTGTTTATCTCTAAGAAGCAGTATAATTTAGGAACTAGAGATGATGTTCTTAATTATTGGTTTTGGCCCTCGATCATTATGTTTTAGGGGCAGTCAAGAATATGCAATCAGGTTGGAAATCTGAATTGCCCCTCAAATTATAGCAGAAAAAGCATTACAGTTAGAGTGAGGAGAATTGGGTTCATGAATTGCCACTAACTAGCTGTGTGAATTTGGCCAGATTGCAAAAACATTCTGGGCCCTTCGTTTCCCCAATTGTTAAATGAAGGGTTTGGTCAAAATGATTCCTAAGATCTTTTCCAACTCTGCCATTTTGTTGTTTCAATGAGCCCTATGGTCTTTTGAACAATGTGCAGCCTTCCCTGAACATGGGCAAGGGTGGCCAAATCACAGAGGCCCCTTATTATGGGGCTATCGTTGGACTACTTCCTTGTAGTGAAAAATGACCTTTCTATCTCTTAGAACAGTAACATTTCCATGACAAGATTCACCTTCCCTGAGCTGCCTTCCACTTCTGAAAAAGAAAACCAAGACGTCAATAATTTAGAAGCATTTATTAAGTGCTTCCTGAGCCAGGCTAAGAACTTGGAATACAAATATAAACAAAATTAACAGCCCCTGCTCAAAAAGAGCTTACATTCTAAAGGGGGTAAAGGCCATACTCAAAAAAGAAGCTAAAACTTGAGACCAGAAAAGGGATCTGTGCTGAAGGATGGTGTGAAGTCACAGCCAGAAGGAGTGGAGGGAGGAATGAAAGATGGGCCCTTTCTCCAAACTGAGGTTTCAGGAGGAACTCAACCATGAGTGAGGAGAATGGGGATAAGTTCTACTGGAAGCAGTTTGGTGGTCTGAAGAATCAGAAGCAGAGCTGGGAGGGGAAACAGTTAAGCATGTGATATTTTTCAATACATCTTTGTGTCTCTATAGAACTTAGGTACTCTATTCTATTAAAAGCACTAGGAAAAACCTGAAGCAGTATAAAACTCTTCAGCCTATACCATTATTATTGATGGTTTTTTTGAGCATGTTTATACTTGAAAAATCCAAACTAGAGCTGCTTTCAAATGTATTTTATTATTTGTATATATTATACATGTATATATTATCATTTAAGGTAAATGCAATTTAGTACAATGGTTGACAGAGTTGGAGAGACATGGATTCAAATCCTGCTTAATTATTAACTGTGTGTCTCTGAACTTGAGCTCTTAGGGTCTCAGTTTCCCTTTCTGTAAAATATGGAGGGGTCATTTTAGACTCAATGACCTGAAAGATTCCTTTTTGCTCGAAAGCTTTGATGCTATTATTGGGTAAAGAAAATCAAATTAGTAACTATCTTCAGAATCCCAGAAAAACCTAGCAGTTGAGGGAGAGCTGGCTCATTTGGGGAATTTGAGTCCTTTCCTTCACTGCCACTCATTCAGTGAGTCATTTTAGCACAAGAATGTGATGTTTCTGTGACTCAGTTTTCTCATCTTTAGAATGGAAAAGAGAACCATACCAGATGGTACCTAGTGAATAATGAGTTACTCTCTTTCCTGTGACCTTTCCTCACTCAGAAAAAAGACAAAAGATAAAGGGAAGTATTTTTTCTTTCACATTACTATCATCATCTTCTTCATTCTTCATTATTAATTAAGGAAGGACTTACATGTATTTGATATGGATGGAGATTTTGTTAAAGCACTAGTCCAGAGAGACCTGGAAAGGAAACCAAAGGAGAAACATGAATTATAAATATAGATCCTGCTGTAGGAAGTTGATGGAAATAAGAAGACTTGGGATCGAGATGGAGGTCTCTGGGCTCCTGGCTCCGGAACTGGGAACTGGAGTTAATGTGTACCACAGGAACAAATACATAGCGGTGTGTTAATGCTTGTTAGAAGGGCATAGTTTATGCTTCTTATGAAAGGAGATCAATATGAGGATGGGAACCACAAGGTTTGTCAATCTTCAAATGTCTTTGACTCTCAGCATATGACCAGAAAAATCAGATGACTATGGAATTATTAAATTCTTTTAATAAGTTGTTCTTAATTTTACAAAAAATAGGTAATTAGAGTTTGCAGTTACAATAATAACTTCAGGAAGATGGCATTTCTAAAATCATTTAGAAAGATGTTGAATAGCAAGGAGAAAGAGGCCTTCCAAAATGTGGGGACAAGAAGAAGTGATAGTATCTATCTGAACAAAGAAAAGGGAAGTAGGCTGGATCTGGAAGAAAATGTCGAACTTTGTTATGTTGTAAAGTCAGATTTCTTTTTTAAAATAACATTTTATTTTTCTAAATATATGCAAAGATAGTTTTCAACATTCACCTTTGCAAAACCTTATGTTCCAAATTTTTCTCCTTCTCTTCCTCCTCCCTTCTCCCCAAGCAAGCAATCTGATATAGGTAAAACAGGTTTTTCTAAACATATTTCCATAATTGTTATGCTGCACAAGAAAAATCACATCAAAAGGGAAAAATCATGTGGAAAAAAAAGCAAGCAAACAAAAACTACAAAAAAGTTGAAAATACTCTGCTTTGATCCACATTCAGTCTCCATAGTTCTCTCTCTATATGTTAATGGTATTTTCCATCACAAATCTATTGGAACTGCTTTGAGTCAACTCATTGTTTAAAAAAAAAAAAGTCAAGTCTATCATAGTTGATAATAACATAATCTTATTGTTACTATGTATAATATTCTCTTGGTTCTGCTCACTTCACTCAGCATCAGTTCCTGTAAATCTTTCGAGTTCTCTCTGAAATCAGCCTGCTCATTATTTTTTATAGAACAATAATATTTCATTACACACATATACCATAACTTTTCAGCCATCCACCAATTGATAACATCCACCTGATTTCCAATTCCTTATAAGGTCAGATTTTTAAACTGGAAATATCTTATAGCTGAGAATCAATTTTGTGGTAAAATAGAGTTATGAATTTGGATTGCCTGATCCTATATTGTGGTTGGGAATGGCCTTGGGAAAATGATCCAACAGCCTGGAATTTGGCCTTTGAGTGAGGAATAGGACTTCTTTTATCCTCTTAAGCTCTCTAGTAGAAGGAATTCTAAAGCAAATCAAGGGTGACTTTCTACATAGGACCTTTCCTGATCTCCCAGATTGTTAGTGTTTTCCCCAGTTCTCTCCCTAATATCTGGTCTTTACTGTTCACACATCCTTTTGTGCATATGAAAAAGTTGTATCACATCCAGTTGTATCATTTACTTCAAGTCCCCGCCAAAAATCCCATCTTCTACAAGATGCCTTTCCCAAATTCTCTTAAATGCTTCCCTCTTTAATTGTTTCCTATTTATATCTTATTTGTATATATTTATTTACTTATTTCCTCCATTAGATTGTGAACTCTTTGAGGATAGGGACCATCTTTTGCCTCTTCTTTGTACTCCCAGCTATTGGTACAGTGCTTAGCATATAGTAGTTACTTAATAAATGTTGATAGATTGAAAAAGAGTCTGTAACATATCAGCTCCTTGAAAACAGATTGTGGCTTTGTTTTTGTCTTTGCATTCTGAGTTATTAGTACAATGTTTATCTCATAGCAGGAATTTAATAAATGCTTATTGAACTGAATTCATTTGGAGGCAAAGAAAAGTTTATGAAGACATGCAGTGATGGGACATTTGTTGGGGTGGCCTTTCAATAGAGTGTGCCCTCTTTTTTCAGGGTATGTTTATATCAGAGAAGAATTCTACTTGAAAGGAAGAGGGAGTTCATTGAGTATAAATAATTCCTTGATTATAATATGATTTGATTATAAATAATCAAAGAATGATTATATTTTATATAACTGGGAATTTATATAAGCAGGCATCTAAATCCTTATCAGTTTTGATAGTCAACTTTAAAAATACCTTCTACTTATTTGCTTATTTTTAGGAATTATTTAGATTTAATAATTCAAGAAAACTAGTCTTACTTATGTTTGTCCCTCAATAAGTACTATTCACTTCACTAAGTTTTGCTCAAGGAGCATAATTCTAAAGCCAGAAGAACTTTGAGACTGACTAATCCAAACCTTTCATTTTTCCATTGAGGAAATTGAAGTCCAAGACCAACTCATCTTGAGGTCATCTAGGTTTAGGCAAGTTCCAGAGACAGAATTTGAACCTTAGAAAGGATTCTTCCCACTGAACTATACTATTTTCCAGGCAAGGTGGCTTAGAAGCATTCCTTTTCTAAATACTTTTTAAATGGAATAAAGTTCTAAGTACCTTCTGAATAGTATCCCAAAAATCCTTCCCACAAGTCTTGTGATGAAGCTCCCAAATTAGTCTATGGTTTAAGTGTGGAAGCTAGAGGTAGTCTACTCTTCTTGTTTGCTACATTAGAAAACAAGGATCAGACAGATGTTTGCCCAAGATGATACAGGTAGTAAGCAGGACAGCCAAAACTTGAAGCCACATCTTCCTATGGTTTTTGTTGAGTTGTTTTCAATTATGTCTACTCTCTGTGATCCCCTTTGGGGTTTTCTTGGCAAAAATACGGGAGTGGTTTGCCATTTCTTTCTCTTTTACAAGTGAGGAAACTGAGGCAAATAGGATTGCCTTGCTCAGTGTCATATAGCTAGTAATTGTCTGAAGTCAAGTTAGAACTCAGATCCTTTTGACTTTGGGGTTGGTATTTTATCCACCATATCACCTGAATCCCCATCCCTACCATTATAGTACTTCAACTATTGGGTTCAGAGAGGCCCCCAATAGAAACTCAGAATACCTAACCTTTCTCTTCAGTATATTTATCCCAGGCCCCAAAGCATCTATTTATGACTTCGCTTTTTATGTTTGTGAGTTTTAAGGTTTGTTTTTTGCTCCCATACACAGACATTCTCTTCCTTGTTATTTTCCCCAAGGGTCTGCTGCAGTCTCATGGCCCCCAGTGTAAATATTTTGATCCAGTCATATCTCTGTTTACATAGCCTGCCTATCATATCTTGGGCATTGACCTGCTCCCAGAGTGAGGCAGATGATGGGGGAGGGAAAGGAGCATTCTGGGAATCCAGCCCTTCACTTTTATAAACCATATGTAACTAAGCTGAGAAGAACAGGGAGGATTTACTCTGTCCCCTCTGCCAGGC
Organism: Antechinus flavipes; assembly: GCF_016432865.1. Lineage (NCBI taxonomy): Eukaryota > Metazoa > Chordata > Mammalia > Dasyuromorphia > Dasyuridae > Antechinus > Antechinus flavipes. The sequence continues at coordinate 549,407,414 of NC_067398.1, forward strand.
TCTGTGCTCTCATTTCCGATAATGGCCAGTGTTAATACTCCAGCTCAGGGAAGGAGGAAAAGGTGGTAGGGGGAGAAGAAATGGTGATTTCTCCAAAGCCCACTTAAAACCTCCCTCTCTGACTTACTCTTCTTGTCTTAGAAAGATCACGATGACATAGGAACTCTTTCTCTGTGACTCTATTAATCTAAAGCTGATAATGCTAATAATGGTTAGGAGAACGTGCTTCTTCCAAGTCAGGAAACTGCTCTGTCTTCACGGGTTGTGAGTGTCAAATCTCATGTGACCCTTTAGGGATTTCAGTTCATTTACAGCTGGCCAAGCATGGCTTTCTGCTGGGGATGGGGAGGAGGGGGGAAAAGATAATAATCCCTTGAACACATGCTTTGTGCCTTTAAAAAATAGGCTTTTAAACTATGTGAAGAGATTTTTGGACAATAAATAGCTATTATTTGGTAAAATTCAAATGAGTAAATGGATTAAAAATTAAGAGAACAGGTGTTTAGAAATATTTTAGAAAGAGTTTAATGTGTTCCCAAACCTCAAATCACATCTGGATTTGTCCAGTATTATTAGCAATGTAATTATTCATGCCAGGTATATCTGGTAGCTCTTATGAAAGCTAAAGCAATAAACCATGTGGCCTTAAAATTAACATTGCCCAAACTATCTCCATATTGAGGAAGACAAGCTGATCTATTACTCTATTTTGAACAGTATATATAAGACATTGTTTGACTGGAATACTAATTAATCACTCATTTGTGTTGGTAAACACAAGCCTAGCATTGGTTATTTAAACACACAGGAATAATTGTATGAATACAAGTATGCAGCACAATGGGGCAATAGGGCTACTTAATGAATAATACATTAGTTAATGAGTGTTTATCTTTATTTATTGTACATGCCTAGGAAAGTTGGTCAACTCCACTGGCCCCACTGGCCTGCAGCTGGCACATGTCTCCAGCTGCCACAGGAGTCAAAAGAAAGTGTGTCAGGGTGAGAGCTGGAGCCTGTGTTTGTGTTAGAAGGATGCTGACGACAACATGTTGGCCTAGCACTCATGAAGGCCCTTCTAGCAGCCTGTGAAAGCTCACTGCCTCCACGCCCAAGGAAATGTGGTCTTCCTTCAGGGATTTCTGTTTTCAGCTCCAATTTCAAGGTGATCCAGGTTGGAGAATTCAAGGGGAGAACTGGGACACTATGGATTTTTTTTCCTTCCCACACTGGTTGATTAACCCCATATATGGTATTTGATTAATGTCTAAAAGCTCTAATTAGCAATGGCTAATCTGCCCCACATACGCTGGGATATTGATTTCTGCCTCCAGAAAACTAATCTAATTGTACTCCTTATCATTAAAGAATGGGCCTTATATTGAAATGACTAACTTGTCAGTGGACTTGGAAAGGCTTGGGACATCAAGATGCCAAGAACTGACTTGCCTCAGTACCTTAGGAATATCAGAAACTGCTAAAAAATGGCTCTCAGAACGATTGCTTTCAACAGTGAAGGAAAGGGAAAGCAGAGGGGGGAAAAACGGAATAAGCATTTATATAGCACCTACTATGGGCCAACATTATCTCAAGAACAAGAACCGGTTTGATTTCCATGAGGATCCCATTGGGATCTCCAGAATGAAAAGCAACATAGATAACAGCCAGGGAGTGGGATTTTGTTTTTCAGACAAACAGAGAGGGAATCAAATGTGTCAAATGAGTAGTGGAGAGGAGGGAAAAAAGGCCAAGGCTGAAGATTTTGCTGGCATCTCTTGGTTTCAACAAACAGCCAAGAAGCAGGCCTGCCTTTCTGGGATGTGGAGTGCCACCCCCCAAATGACAGCATCTCCTACCCCTGTAATAAAAGCATCTCATACTGTTCCTTTTGGCAGCCCCCTATGTCTTAAGGGTTTTATGAGCTGATGAAAACATGGTATGGGGTGGGGAATTTGTCAGAAGGAAAAAATGTCTCAACTTGGGTGGGTTTTATTTGCTTTTGTGGAAACTGTCCTTTTCAGATGCTCAAGTGGTTGTATTATTATTATTATTATTTTAATAAGAAGAGCATCTGACAAAAAAAAAATCCTCTCTCTGCTCCCTTCTGCTTTCTACAAATTCAAACTTAGTCTTAATTTCCTGGAAAAGTCAGCAAGCATGTATTAAATACCTACTATATGCAGAACACTGAATTAGATACTTAGAGGGATGTAAAGATAAATAAAACATGGTCTTATCAAAAAGCTAAAAATGAACAATCTGGACTCCCTTTTAAAGTCCCAGAATGAAGGATACACTTATAATAACTCTGTCTGTATGGTGCCTATGAAGTTGTTCTGATTCAGTCACTTCTACCCTCCACCCACCTAAGTAACTGGTAGTCCTGAATAGAGACACAACATATATTCTTTTTATTGAACAAAGCAGGATGCTCTAAGCAGGAGTCTTCAAACTATGGCCCATGGGCCAGATGAGGCAGCTGAGGACGTTTATCCCCCTCACCCAGGGCTATGAAGGTTCTTTATTTAAAGGCCCACAAAACAAAGTTTTTGTTTTTACTATAGTCCGGCCCTTCAACAGTCTGAGGGACAGCGAACTGGCCCCCTATTTAAAAAGTTTGAGGACCCCTGCCTAAGGTCTTTGTTTTTAAGGGCAGTGTGAGGTGTTATAGTATAATGAATGATGTACTGGAGTCAGGAAAATCCCATTCAAATATGGCCTCAGATACTGACATGTAAACCTGAATATTTAAAGCTCTGTGCCTGTATTTCCTCAAAAAATGGGGATAATCATAGTGCCTACTTCACAGGGGTCATGTGAGAATCAAATAAAATACTATACGTAAATTGCCTTGCACATTCTAGTGCTTAATAAATGCCTTTTTCCTTCTTTTCTACTCCTTTCCTCTTCTTTCCCAGCTCCCCAACATAATTTCCTCATCTGCAAAATGGGAACAATAAAAATAACTATAGTGCTTTCTACATGGAGTTGTTGTGAGAATCAAATAAGATAAATCATATAAAGTGCTCCATGATCCTCAAAGGGCATATGAATGTTAGCTATTATTATCCCGTGGTTTAAACAAAATGAGGAATCAGAGATCTTAGGAATCAATACCTTGCCATTTAGTTAGGTCGCAGTCTAATTTTCTTTGTCCGTCCAAGAGTCACTTTTTAGAATCTTAGCACGACAAAGATCATCTTGTACAATTCTCTTTCATGGTAGAAAAGAGGTAAATGAGACTCTTAATTCTCTCTGAATTAATAATGGTGCTGGGATTTGAACTCGAGTCTCTTTCTTCTTATCACAGCTTCTACCCTAAATAAAGTCATGTGAAAGTACTTTGTAAATAAATTGAAAATAAAATAATTTTAAAAAGACTTTAAATATGAATTAAGTTATGTTTATAAATTATATATAATTTATAATATATTATAATAAAATAGGAATATGAATTATAATTTGAAACATATTGCAACAGAGTATCATTATGGTTTCAGTTACAACCAGACAGATGCTTCCTTATTTTTTTCTTAAGGAGTAAATGTATCCAGCTTCTTATCAGAGTGTCTAAGGTGTTGTACATGTCTGATGGAGAAACTACTTTTCACAAGGACAGTCAGATTTAGCTTGTATTTGTTCATGTCTTTTCTCTCCCAACCAATTTCTAAAGAATTTCAGCCAGTGAACCTGTTGGAGGATGATGTCTGGGCTGAACTCTTCAATTCAAAAGGACGAGAAGCTGGAATTGTTTCCAAGGCCAAACTGAACAATGAAATGTCATTTACTCTGTGTTGACTGCATTCTTTCAGTTCACAGAACCAGTTCTTTTTATCACTGGTTTAGTGAGTATTTCTGATTCTCATTACAGACAGCATAGAAAACCTGATCAGCAATTTCTGTACCAATTATGTCTCATAGGGTATTTACATTCTGAACATACTTTGATGAGTTTGTCAAAATAATGCTTGCTACTTAAAAGATTATATGGCGATAAGCAGATTCTCAAAGGGTTCTGTATCAAGCTGGATGGAATACTTGGGAAGGGAGAGGGGATCTGAAGGAGGTTAAGCAGTTTCTTCTGAGCTGTAGGTCTTTGAGACAATGTTGGAGTTCAGAATTGTAGTGCTTAGTTCTCTATGGAGACAGCCTGAACATCTTTATTAAATAAAGGAAGTCGGGACCAAGTCCAGTTGCTGTTTTTGGTTAATTCACTTAGGTGACATAAATGATTCTAGCTATCTGGATTAAGAATGAAAAAAAAAGTCAGTGATAGTCACTCAACCTATGATTTCATTAGCATAAGTGACTCCTAGGTAAGGAAAGCCCTTATACCAATGCTGGTTGCTATCTTCCCTGGCATGCAAAAGTGACTTGTTGAGAGCCACCCAGCCAGTTCATATCAGAGATAGAGCTGGAACTCAGGACCCTCTGATTTTGAGGCTGGTTCTCCAACCACTACTGCTGTTGTTCAGTCTTTTCAGTTTTATATTCAAACTTCTGTGACCCCATTTGGGGTTTTCTTGGCAAAGATACTGCAGTGATTTGTTCTTTCTTTCTCTAGCTCGTTTTATAGATGAGGAAACGGAGGCATACAGGATTAAATGACTTTCCCAAGGTCACACAGCTAAGTATCTGAGGCCATATTTGAACTTAGGTCTTTCTGGCTCCAGACTCAACACTTTATTCACTTTGTCACCTCGCTGCCCTCTAAACACTATGGCAACATGTTAATAAATATAGGAGAGCCTCAGTTATTCAGACCCTTGAAGAATGACTTGTTTCAGATAGTTTGGGTTTACTCTTTTAACATTAGAAAATTGTGCTTAATAACTTTGGGTGGAATATGAGCTCCCTGAGGGGAAACCTGATTGGAGTTCAATTTTTATATCTCCATGCCTAGGACAGAGCCTGGCATATAGTCAGCACTTAACAAATACATTCTTAGTGACTGATTGCTTACTTGACAGATGAAAAGCTTTCTAAAATGGATTCTCTGACTTCTTAAGCAAAACAAAATATAATGTAACCTGTTTTTGAGCTGTGTGATGCTGGGTAAATCCTTTAACCTCTCAGCCTTGGCTTCATCATCTGTAAAATAGGGCTGATAATAATAGCATGTAACTCACAGTGTTATGTGAAGATCAAAGAAGAGAATATCTATAAAATAACCCTTGGAGCTCCTTGCAAATGCCAGCTAGAATGGTGATGACAAGTAGGATAGTGACTCAGAGTCATCAGAGCATATCAATTATGCTGTAATGCACTCAGGTCTATCTATATACAGCTATTTGCCTCCATATAAAAAAAAATCCAGACAACTGGTCTTTTTTGAATTATTTTATTTTTGTAGTTTTTTTGTCTGCTCTCTTGAAGAGCTCAGTATGTCTGGATGCTTATACACAGCAAGTCCCTTTCTTCTTCTAATGGTTGCTTTTAACCTACTTATCCTCCCTACTTATCCTTAAAGTTATCTTAGATTCCCTTCACCTGTATTACCAAATTAGTTACCAAATCCTAGGCTTCTACCTCCATCATGTTGTTTGTGTATGTTCCTCTTCTCAACCTCACCCTAAAGCAGACCTTCATTTTCTTGCCCATTTAGAATAATGGAAAAGCTGTGATTTCATTGGCGTTGGGAACTCCTGAGGAAAAATTCCTCAAACCCATTTAGATCGGCAACTATTCTATAAGGTATAGTTAAGCATTACCTGGGCCACTGAAAGGTTGAGGGTTAAGTAATGTCCCCAGGTTCACAAAACAAGCCTGTGTCAAAAAATTAATTTTCCTAAAACTTGGCTCTGATCACAACTTTCTGTTCAAAATCAACCAATCACTCAAAACTATGTACTGAAAAAAGTTCATACTTATTTAGCAAGATAGCTTATCAGGGAGGATCAATGTTCTGGGCCTGCTAAATAGTAAGACTCAATTTTCTGAGTTCAAATCCAGACTCAGACACTTACTAGTTGTGTAGATTTGAGCAAGTCACTTAATCCTGTTTGCCTCAGTTCCCTCATCTTAAATGAATTGGAGGAGAAAATAGTAAACTTTTCCAGTATCTTTGCCAAGAAAGTCCCAAACACGGTCATAAAGAGCTGAACATGACTGAAATGACTCAAAAAACAACTTAGCATGATGTTCAATTAATTAATGTTCTATTAATTGATCCCACTCTATATTTCCAATCTTATCTCTGTTTTGGACTTTCTTAAAGCCAAACTGCAACTCACTTCCTATTCCCCAAATATGCCTTCTATAATCGTATTTGTTTTGTCTTTTTAAAAATTTGTCCCTCTATCCAAAATGCTATTCTCCCCATGGAAAATGGCTTATCATTTTACTTGGGTATTTAGTATGCAATAAAGTGCCCTCAATAATGTTGGTACTTGATGTATAACTGCTTGAGTGAATTTGGCACTGTATTGTTTGTGGGATCGTAGATTCAGAGCTTGAAAGGGTCTCAGAGATAAAATAACCCCATCCTTTTGCAGATGAAAGAAACTGAAGCCCTGGGAGACTTTCCCGCTGTTGTGTAAGTAGTAAAGGGATTAGATAGAATTTGAACCCAGGCTTTTTGACTGTGAGTCTAGTGCTTGCATCTGCACCAATGAGATCTCTAGTTGAAATGCTGATTTTGAAAGCTGAAATCTTCCCTTTTTTTCTATATAATGTCTCACACATATGTCTGAGTGGTTTTGTCAGGGGCATCTATTGAAGCACCCACTTAACAATCCTCAAGGTTATGCTTTGTTATCAGGACAAAGACATGGATTTTTTCTGTCTGCTAAGAACAGCAAAGCTTTTTTTTTTTTTTTTTTTTTTAAACCACTTCAGTATATGATGAAGCAATGAATTGAGCAGCAGAAGGGAAGTGCATTAGATAGCTTCTTCTTCCCAGTCTTTATGCCTCAGTTTTTCTGTCTATTGAAGGTGATGAGGCTGATCTCCCTAACAAGGACATCATATAGATTTGGATGAAATAGTGGTTGAAAAATTGGGCAGAACAACAGGACATTGCCATGGCTGACAGTTTTCCACAGGGCTTGAAATTTATAGCTATTAGCTTAAGGCTGGAAGCAATAAATTTTAACCTTGAGCCTCTGCTCTACAAAATGGTCTAGTCATCAGTACTAGAACTGAAGCCCAAGAAGGAATCTTAAATACCCGAATCCCTGCACTACGGTCCTGAATAACTTGCTCTTTCCTGTCATGTGATAGACCAGAACCAAGTAAGTCCCTCTGTGAATAAGACTAGCTACCACTGAGCCAGATGAAAAAAAAAAAAATCTGGGGAGAGGAGGAAATCCTAAAACATTCCATCTGTAGTACTCTTTCTGCAACAAAAGTCATGGAAAGCCAAGATAATCAAAGAATTGTCTGGGGCAGGCTGATCTTCCTCCCTTAGCTTTTCTACCTGGTGAAAAGTTGTATGTGATAAGCATAGGGAATGGACTTGAGATTTCATTGTTCAGGGCAGTGGGATCAAATTCAAATAGAACTGTGGCCATTAAGCAGTATATAAGGTTGCTTTCAGACCACCACATATTGATGTAGAAAACCAAATATTAATATTGCTTATGTTTTGTTGTTTTGATATTTAATAATTAATATTAAGTTCTATTTTAAAATTTATTTTGTTAAATATTTCCCAATTCCATTGTTAATCTTGTTTGACAGTATATAGGAGTTTGGGGCTTCAAGATCTTATATTTGATACCTTTCCTCTTGAAGGAAACTCCCTCTACCAATGCTGGTTAAACTCTTCTGCACAACTTAGTCTCATAAAGTTGCATGGGGCACTGAAAAGTTAGACTTGCTCAGGGTCACATAGTTACGTCAGTGATGAGAACTTGAATCCAGATCTTCCCCATCTCAAGGTCAGCTCTCTGTCCACCTATCTTTTGGGTGAGCGGCCATCAGATTTTGAAGCCCATTTTTTTTGCTTGTTCCAGCTAATGTTTAAAAAGTCACTGATGAGCCTGCTCAAATGGTGTGCAAAACACATTCTTTATTGGCAGCCCAAGCCAGCATCTCCCTTATTGCACATATTGTGATGGCATAATGATCTGATCAAATGTTTCCTCATTTCACTATGGACTTCCTCTCTCTAATGAATCCTTTTCTCTCAGCTCTAAATAAAGAAGACACTGAAAACGTGACACATGCTGCAGATGGGTCACCCACATCTGGGCTTTCAATTAAAAAGAAAAGGGGGAAAAGAACAGCAAAAGAAGATGTGACTGGTTTTTCTTATAGAAGGGGTCTGCAGTGGGGAGTGGGCTGGGGAGGATGAATCATCCGCCATTGTTGCTGAGTGACAGACATATCCATAGGGACTAATTATAATAATAATCCCTGTCCGTAACAGACTCAGTGCCTGAGTCACAGCCTTTAACTCTGGATGCCAAGTTTTCAAATTTGGGCACCTGGATCGCACCTAGGAAATTGGCATTCACCAAATATGCCTTTCCATGTGCAGATGGACATTTGCATGTGAAAACTGGGTAATTGTGTGTGTGAGTGTGTGTGTGAGCAGGAACTTGAGCACAATCATCGATCTTGGGTATTGAAACGCATGGAGCAGATTCTTGCCTTCTGGAGGATCTTGTCTGCAATTTTCATATGCAGATGTGGGTTTTATTCATGCACTAGACTTGTGCTTTCATTTTAAAGATACAAGAGGGAGTGGCCAATTATTCAATCAACTAGTATTATCTGACCTTAAATATTCCTGGCACTGTGTGAGGTATTATTAGGGACACAAGAGAAATATCAAATGGGCAGAGGATTGTAGACTTAGAACCATTGGGTCCACTCTCTTTGTTTTGTTCTTATTCATTCATTTCAGATTTGTCCAACTCTTCCTGACCCCATTTGAGAGTTTTATTGGCAAAGATACTAGATGGTTTACCATTTCCTTTTCCAGATCATTTTATAGATCAGGAGACAGAGGGAGACAGGATTAAGTGATTTGTCCAGGGTCACCCAGCTAGCAAGTGCCTAAGGCTGGATTTGAACTCAGGAAGATGAGTCTTTCTGACTCTAGGCCCTGCCCTCTATCTATTGCACCACCTAGCTGTCCTTTGGGCAAGAAAGTAATATTTTGTTTTGTTGCCTCTACATTGCATTGTTAAAAGTATAAGCTTCTGAAGGACAGGTATGATGCCTTATATTTCTTCTTTATACCCCACAGTGACTCAATAAATTCAATAAATACTTTGTGGTGGAATAGTTCAAACCTAAGCTTGTGGACTACAAAAACCCTCTCTTCATTATCTCAAATGAAATACTATTGTAAAAAGTATATAGCACAGAGACTAGAACTTAGTAGATGCTATAGCAATGCTTTTCTTTTTCCTTCCTTTTCCCTTCCCTCCTTTTATCTGAATGCTGAGTGTTCTTTGGAGCAAAGGAAAACTTTTAGTTTTATGTTTGTCGCCTTAAGAATGGGTGACTTGTATGTTTATGATAAGAAATTTCTTTTTCTTTTTTGTTAGTTCAATGAGGGGACAGGAGAAGACAAATTTTAAGTGCATATAAATAAATAATTCAATTAGAATTTTAATAAAAATAAAGTTAATGTTGCTCTATTCACTGTAAAAATAGAATGAGTGGTTTTTATTGTTTGCTTATTAGTCTTTTAAACACCACTGAATACAGATAAACAAATGAGAAATAAAAACAATATAACAGATATTTGTATAGTAATTTAAGATTTACAACAGCAACAAGCTTTCTTTAACAGCAATGTGAGATGGATAATTTCCTTACTGAAGTAGATGAGCTCCTGTCCTGTATGGATTAAAGAGTTGCCTGGGACACAGAGAAGCTGAATGACAAGCAAGTATGAATTAGAAGTAAGATTTGAACACTAGTTTTCCTGGCTACAAGATCAACTTATTTATCCACAATGGTGATATTGCCTGTCAGAGATAATAGCGAATATTATCATCCTGATTTTATAAGTGAGGAAACTGAGATTCTGAGAAGTCAAACTTGCTGAAAATCGAAGAGCTAATAATGAGCGACAGAAACATATGTGAATCCAGGGTCTTAGCTTCAAAATCAGGAGTAGATAGGGAGAATGAGTTGGCTTGGGTAAGTTGGTTTAGTATATGTTTCTGGTTGGAAATGGTTTGTTGGGGATATGCTATTGTGGATAATTAAGCTTAGATGAAACTTCTTAAGGCACAGAGGAGGTATGGGAATGTGGGGAGGGGGACAGGGAAGGAGGAGGGGAGCAGAAATCCATAATGGTGGAGCAGCAAAGCCTTCCTCCTGCACATTCATTGTTGAGCATTGCCATGAGCTAGTCCTATGGCATAGTGCCAAAAGAGCAGAAAATCACATCTGGTAAAAGACTGGAAAAAAAATCCAATCCTAGGAGAAAGATGAAAATGGCTCCAGAGGAAGCAGGGAGAGGCAGCCAGTCTCAAGAGATGGTAATATGGGATAGAGTATCAGTTAGAGAATTGGAGAAATAGTCATAGCCTAAAGCAGAAAAAAGGAAAAAAATGACTAAAATGGTGTCTAGGGGCAGCTGCAAGAGAAAAAAATATATACATATATTATTTGTCTATCCATCTATCTAATTTTAATCTATCAACTATCAATCTAGCTATTCTTTACTTATACTAGCTATTTTATCAATTTGTACTATTTATTTTATTTAATCTGTCTCTATCCCTACATCTATATCTAAGCTCAGGAAACAAATGTGGATTAGCAACATTGAGGATGGCTCTCCTCTCAGTTTGGGCGGCCTCAGTTCCTGTGGTCTAGAACTCCCTTCTCGTTGGCTATTGTGAAGGATGAACCTTCCCCTTGAGAGGAGATGGATCCAGTGATTTTGCGATGACTGGAACACATTGCCTTCATGTAATTCTTTTTTTTATTCAGGGCCAAGAAGTTGTGGGAAGTCCTCTCAGCAGACCACAGTGGAAGCTGGATTGGAAATTTCTGCTCAGAAAAGAGAGAAGCATCTCCAAAATTTAAGGCATGTGATGATAATAAGGTTTATTCTGGCAACTCTGCAGCTACACATGGCCATATAAAAGCTTCTTATGGAATGGTTAGTCTCATTTCCCCAGCATTCTCTGCTTGTATATAAGCTGAGTAGGCTATGGAGGCATTCACTATCTGGGTGATCCTGGGCAAGTTATTTAACCCCTGTTTAGTCATCTGCGAGATGGGATAATAGCATCACCTACCTCCCAAATAGGAGTAGTGATGTAATACAGTAGTGGATAGAGTACTAGGTCTAAAACCTAGGTTCAGATCTGACTTTAGACCTGTGTGACTGAATAACAATAACAACCTCCCAAATAGGGCATTGTAAGGATAAAATAATATTTATGAAGCACTTTGCAAACCTTAACGCTCCATGTAAGTGCTATTATCATTATTGTCACCAACATGTTTCTCTGAGGCTCTATTGTCTTCCAGTTGCTCCAGAATGGGGACAATAATGACATCCTTGACTTCTATTTCATAGATTTGTTGTGATGATCAAATGATCAAATTTTATACAAAATGGTTTGTATGTTATATATTATATAACATTACAAGGATGTAAGCTTTTATTAGCATATAGAATTTAGTACTTCTGTTTATATAGCATATTTAATCAGGAGATTGTAGTATCTGTGTTACAAGATTACAAAATACTTGCGAAATTATAAGATTATGCTATGCCCATATTAATGAGAAAATTAAAAGGTGATGGAAATATATCTTACTTTGATTACTTAACTTTGATTAATCTGTTTAGGTACATTTCATCATTTGATATCAGAATAGAAATCTGGGAGTAAAAGTCACCTTGTAGGAATGATGGAGTAATAAGTTCCCTTCCTTCACATGGGTAGAGTTTTCTCAAGATTATGAAACACCTTCACAATGGCTCTGAGAGGTAAGTTGTATAAGAATCCTTTTTACAAATTGAGGAGTCCAAATCACAGAGAAGCAAGATCACTTGGCTATTTAGCATTGTATCTATTTCTCAAATTTTGAACAAGCACAGTGTTTTTTAACCCATCATGTGGTTACCTTCATAAGAGACCATTTGACTGTTTTTCCCACTGAGCATGGAAATAGATTCCTCTCATAGATAGATTCTCTGCTCTCGTATCTTTAATCCCCACACATTTACTTTAGTTCTGTGTCCAATGCTTTCGGTATGCTTAATTTACCTTTTCTACCAAGATTCTTGAAATAACATATGCTATTGGTTGGTGCACAAAGAATCAAAAATAAATCCTAGGCTTTAAATTTTTTGCTGTGTCAACCTGGAAATGTCACACAATATCTCTGGGTCTCAGTTTTATCATCTGTAAAATAGGTTGGAATGAATAACGTTTAAGAACCATTTAAGAGCTAAATCTTTGATTTTCTAATGACAGGTGATATTAATTTTATCAAATGACACTAGCAGTTCAGTTGGCCTGGTTGATAACAAAACATCTTTTTCTTTTAAAAAATAACTTTTTATTGACAGAACCCATGCCAGGGTAATTTTTTACAGCATTATTCCTTGTACTCATTTCTGTTCTGATTTTTCCCCTCCCTTCCTCCATCCCCCTCTCCCAGATGGCAAGCAGTCCTTTACATGTTGAATAGGTTACAGTATATCCTAGATACAATATATGTGTGCAGAACCGAACAGTTCTCTTGTTGCACAGGGAGAACTGGATTCAGAAGGTAAAAATAACCCGGGAAGAAAAACAAAAATGCAAGCAGTTTATATTTATTTCCCAGTGTTCTTTCTTTGGGTGTAGCTGCTTCTGTCCATCCTTGATCAATTGAAGCTGAATTATTGAAGAGATCCACTTCCATTAGAATACATCCTCAAACAGTATCGTTGTTGAGGTATATAATGATCTCCTGGTTCTGCTCATTTCGCTCAGCATCAGTTCATGTAAGTCTCTCCAAGCCTCTCTGTATTCATCTTGCTGGTCATTCCTTACAGAACAATAATATTCCATAACATTCATATACCACAATTTACCCAACCATTCTCCAACTGATGGGCATCCATTCATTTTCCAGTTTCTAGCCACTACAAACAGGGCTGCCACAAACATTTTGGCACATACAGGTTCCTTTCTCTTCTTTAGTATTTCTTTGGGGTATAAGTCCAGTAGAAACACTGCTGGATCAAAGGGTATGCACAGTTGATAACAATTTTAATATATCCATCAATTCTGTGATTCTAGGATTCTACTATATTAGTCCAAGGCTCAGTTTATATTTGAAGACTAAACTTTTGGTTTAGATTGTTAGAATTATTCTTCCTGCTTATTCCTTTTATGTCTCATTGTGGTTTAGCAGACCTTTCATTTCCTGTTTCCCAGTTGTGTATATCACACTTTCCTTTAATAATCTAGAGAGCTATATCAGTTAACTTACAAAATCAAACAAATACATTAGAACTAATTCACTAATACATTCATTCCTTAATTTTGTTGTCTATAATATGATAACTTTAAGACATTTCCCCACATATAAATTAAATCCTTTCTTCAGCCTTATTTTTAAAATATTGTATGACCTATTGCTTTCAACTGTATAACACCTGGATATTAAAGCTTCCCTTTTGCATCAGAACTTCCCAAAATGGATTCTGACAAAATGAATTCTAAAAGTTCAGTATACTTTGACTTGTATTTAATCACATCAACCTCTATGTGATTTTTGTTGTTCAGTTATTTCAATTGTATTCCACTTTTCACGACTCCATTTGAGGTTTTCTTGGCAAAGATGTTGGCGTAGTTTATAATTTCCTTCTCCAGTTCATTTTACAGGTAAGGAAGCTGAGGCAAGCAGGGTTAAGTGACCTGTTCAGGATCACACAGCTAGTCAGTGTCTGAGGCCAGATTTGAACTCAGGAAGAGTCTTTCTCATCCTAGGCCCTGCAGTGGGCGTAGGATTGTAGATTTAGAGTTGAAAAGGATCTCAGAGGTTATCGGGCCCATCCTCTTGGTTTTGTTCTTGTTGTTCAGTCATTTTAGTTGTGATCAACTCTTTGTGATCTCATTTGGGATTCTCTTGGAAGAAATACTGGAGTGGTTTATCATTTCCTTCTCCAGATCACTTACAGATCAAGAAACTGAGGCAAATAGAGTTGCCCAGGGTCACACAGTTACTAGTTGTCCGAAGCCACATCTGAACTCAAGTTTTCCTGATTCCAAGCCCAGCACTCTGTTCATTGGGCCATCTAGCAGCCATTCCTACACGCTAATGCCATTCCTTCTGGTTGACCAGTGATTTTTGGTTTCTAACATGATGAATTCTGTCCAGAAGAGAATCATACACACCAAGTATTACTGAAATATTCTCTTTATCTTCCATATCATTATCATCTTATTAGCTCCAACTAATTTTTTTATGTTATGTCATTTTTCCATGATTTCCTTCAAGTCTCAATTATAGGAAACTGTTTCCATCTCCTCTTGATTCCAATGCCTTCCCTTTATTACTTATTTCCTATTTTCCTCGTTGTAGCTTGTCTTGAATATATTTGTTTGTATGTTGTCTTCTTCATCAGACTATAAAACTTCTTGAGAACAGCAACTGTCTTTTGCCTCTTTTTGTATTTCTAGCAAAATGTCTGGTATGTGGTGGCTATTTAATACATATTTATTGATTAATTAGCTGTGACATTATTAAATATTAATAAAAATAGTAATGGAATCACCAGGTGGAGGTGATTACAAAGGACCCTTTCATGATTAATTCAATCAATGTTTCTGAAACTTTTGTTCTTAATATCGTTATACTATTAAATTATTGAGGATTTGTTCAAAGAATTTTAATTTATATGGATTATTTTTTATAGATATTTCCCATATTAGAAATAAAAACAAAATTTGAATTTATAAATTTATAAACCCTCCAAAAGGGTTTCAGGGATTTTCTGGAGTACACTTTGAGAATCCCAGAATTAGCTCATTTGGGCCAGAATTCTAAGTCAACAACAATAGCGTGGATGATAGCCAGTATTTATTAATATAAATATCAATAAGATGAATATAATATAATCTTATAGAATAATTAATTAATAATATTAAAAATAAATTATAGTAATATAATATTAACCACCAAATACAAATGGACCAAATAGATAAATTCTGCAATAAAACTTTTTTTCCCACTTGAACTATTAGCATTCTTAATCTTTGATACCATCTTTCTTCAAGTTGTATAACAAATCAGAAATTGGTTTCTAATTGTAGTTTTCCATAGTTGAATTAGAAATAGGGCAGAAAGCTTCCACTCTGCTTTAGAGAACATCTAACGTATAATTCCATTCAATCTCCACAACAACCCTATGCATTAAAATACAAGCAAATAACAATCTTCATTGAACAAATGAAGAAATGAAGTCCTGAGGACACTTTCTCTGGTATATGGCTCGCTTTTCTGCTTGGGAGCAGTTTGGCCTGGCTAAGGTAGTAAAGAAAGTATCAGGTAGCTAGGAATCTTTTCATAAACTATTTGCATTCTGCACTAAAACTTTTTTTTTTCTAATTGAACTATTAATCTCTGACCAAACCATAAAAAAAGTTTCTGATTGTAGTTTTTCATACTCTAGGACATTAAACAGCTAATGAGTTAGAGATAGGGCACAAGCCCTCAACTCTGCTGTCTAAATACTCTATTAGTTGACTGGTTCATTTCCCAATTTGGAATAGAGGATTTCCTCTAATTCTCTATAAACAAGGGACCTCCTCCATTCATCTTGATCTACATCTTGCCCCCAGACCCAGATGACTCTAGAGCAGAGAGTAAAGCAGGTAACTTTGCACACCCTCATTTAAATCCAATTCATTTGCAAGTCATTGCATCATCTTTCTCATGTCATACTCCTCTTCATGGACAAAGGACAAAAAAAAAACAAAACAAATGAAGAAATGAATCCCTAAGGACTTAAGCCATTTGTCCAAGTTAAAAAAATGAGTATGCATTAGAGATTAAGATTTAAAAAACTAGGTCTCCTAAGTCAGTGCTCTCTCTTTTCCCTATAATAAATGCCCTGTACTTCAAGGGTCCTACCATTCTGGACAACAGAAGCCCTTTGCCAATTCCTTTTATTTGTCTGGAATGTAGAAAAAACATCAGTTATAGTGAGCCAAGTGGTCAGCTATAGTGGCAAAAAGGAAGGGGAGAAGAGAAGGGAGGGTAGAATTCTGGGCGGCCATCATTTCCTTTGTAGAACACATGCTGGAAAGAGATGGATGGGGAAGTAATGAGGTGAAGTTAAACAGATAAGGGCTGTGTGTGCCTGAAAACACTTTGGTATATACCATCAATGTGCAGACAAAGTAACACATGCTTATAGTGCTAACTCTTACTTCTTCTGGCTTTGCCAGAGAGAGATAATCAGACTCCACCTTAGCTTCCAATTTTATAAGTTTGGCTGGAAGGGAAAAGGAAAGGGGTTTACTTAACATAAAAGCAGAGCAGTCTTCTGCATGAGAGAGTACACAAATCAAAAGTCCCATAACTAAAAAGGAAATGTAAGATAGTGTTGTTGATTTTGTGGAGGAAATGGCTCTGAGTTTGGAAGTTTTCCATCTGATATGCAGTTATTTATATTATATTATTGAAAGCTTAGGAACACCAAAATGTTTGCTAATGGCCTTTAGGAAGTAGCTGATGTTTTACTTACTTCTTGATAGGATAGAAAGCTGGGATAAAAAAAGGGGATAAAGAGCATCTCGTCCTGATAACTCTGCTCATTGACTGTGGTTAATTATGGAGAGATCCAGGAAGGCCAATTGGCTTAGGTCTCAAACTTTTTGCTTGAAGAGCCCTCAAACTTAGAAGGTAAAGGACAAAATTATTATTCAACCCTAGGACAAGAATTTTTGGTTTTCCTATGTTTAGTGTCAATTGGAAAATTACACAGCAGTTTTTCCCTCCCTTCCACTCCAATAATTAGTACATCTGCCCAGAAAAGAACTAGAAGAGCATTTGTTAAGTAAAAATAAAATTCAATTGCTGTCCCACTTTTTTGGATGCCCTATTTTGCTTTCATCGTTTTTTAAAATTATAACTAAAGTCCTTAAAAGCTAGAAGTTGCTGAAAACTTTATGTCTTTGAGAGCTCCTGCTACTGGCCTAGCAGTGTGGGTCTTTGCATACCCTATGTGGGAAAAATCAGTCACTTCTGTGCCCATGTGGACTAAGAGGTGGGAAATGGAGTCTCTTTTAAGCTCCTGACTTGTATTCTGTGTTCTAAGTTCTTGTAACACTACTTTTCCTTGGTTCCCTTTCCAACTTGTATACTTTCTCAATTTTCTTTACTAATTTAACTTTGTCAGATTCACTAAATGTTTGTTCTTAAAGGATCTGTCCTGAGTGCTCTTCTTCTCTTCTTCTCTATTACCTCATTTGGTCATCTTACTAAGCTTTCATGGATTTTATCATTATCTCTACTCAGATGATTCCCAGATTTATACATCCAGCTCTAGTTTCTCTCCTGAGTAGTCTTTGACAGTCCTGAGTACCAATCGCCTTTTGAACAGCTCTAACTCTATGATCCCAAAGGCATAGTGAGCTCAACATTTCATTATGTTTCCTTCCCTAACCTTCCTATTAGTCAGTTAGTATTTGTTAAATGACTACTATGTGCCCAGCTAGGTTATAGGGAAAATAAAGAAAGAGACAATTTCTGCTCAGCTCATAACCTAATGGAAGAGATAATATATAAACTATGTACCAACAAGATAAATTGGGGTCATCTCAGAGGGAAGGTACTAACATAAGTGAGGTTGGAAAAGCTTCCTACAGAAGATAAGACTTTATCTGAAACTTGAAAGAAACCAGAGAAGTAGAAGGTAGGAATGAAAAGTCAGAGTTCCAGGCTTAGGAGATAGCTATTGAAAATGCTTAGAACCAGGAGATGGGATACCTTGTTCTAGAAACAGTAAGGAAGTCAGTATGACTGGATCACAGAATACATGGAGGTTGGGAATAGAAGGTGAAAAATAAAGGAAAGTTTATGGAGGATTTTAAAAAACAAACAATATTTTGTATATTTTCTTGGAGGAAATAGGGAGTTGTTAGAGTTTACTTAATAAGGGAATGGCATTGTCAGACATGCTTAAGGAAAATCAATTTGAGCTGAGTGGAGAATGGACTCTTGCTAAGAGACTTGAGGCAGACTATTGCAATGGTTTAGAGGTGGGATGATGAAGACCTGAAAGGGGAGGTTGTAGTATTAGAGGAGAGAAGAAGACATTTTAGAAATGTAGGTAGAGCATGAAAATGATAAACCTTGACAAGTGCCTGGAAATGGGGGATGAAAGTAAGCAGCAGAGCATAACACTCAGGTTGTAAGCCTGAATCATTAGGTTGTACCCTCAATGGTAATGGAGAAGTTAGAAAGAAGCAAGGATTTGGGAAAAGAAATTGTTGCGGAAGACCCACCATCCTATCAGCCAATTCAATCCCCAATTCATATCAATCTATTATCATGCTTTATATCTATCTCCATATTTCTTGTATACATTCTCCCCTTTTCCACCTTTGCAACTACAAGTCTAGTTCAAACCCTCATCATATCATACCTGGGCTATAGCAGGAGTCTTTAAATGACTCCTTTGCCTTAAGTTTTTCTAATCCATTCTCTATTCAGGAGCTATGGTAAGTTTTTTTTTTTTTTTAAGTATAATTCTGATCACAGTAACCCTTTGCATTTTCCCACCCTCATCAGTATGTTCTAATGGCTTCTTCTTCCTTCTGGGCACAAATCTAATGATATCATCAGCAACAACAATAACTAACACTTATATAGCACATACTATGTCCTTGACAATGTGCTAAGTTCTTTATGAATATTATCACATTTTATCTTTATAACAACCCTGGGAAACAGGTGCTATTACTATCCATATTTTATAAATGAGGCAATTGAGGCAAACAGAAGCTAACTGACTTAACCAGGGCCACACGACTGATGAGTATCTGAGGCTGGATTTGAACTCAGGTCTTTCTGATGGCCAGGATAGTGCTCTAGCCACTGAATCAACTAGCTGCCTCTACAGAAACTCCTTGGACATTTAAAGCTCTTCATAACCTAATCCCTTTCTACCTCAGATGTCCTGAAAACTTTATTTTTAATGCAGGGTCAGTTCTTTTGATTCTACTCAACAATCAGCACCTCCCTCATCCCTCGACCCCCATAAAAGAAAATTTATCAAGGAGACTGCTTAAACTTTGGGACTCAGACCTCACCAGTGGCTTCTGCCCCGCTGATTGAAGGGCTGGGAGATGGAGCAAAAAAGTCCTCCTCAGCCAACTCTTCAGTGTTAGATTCTATTCCATCATCATCATATCCAGTGATCATTGATTGACTGGTTGACTGACTGACCTTAGTAACATCAACATCTCTCTGAATTTCCATCTCATTCTTAGTTAACCAATTTCTTGTGAAGATTTGCTTAAGAATTTTAAAATTATAGGCAGAGTTCCAGGCGTAGGAGATAGCCAGAGAGCTATTAATATAGTATGCTCTATGGCATAGAGAAGTCTCTTAAGGAGAATGATTGATTATCTTAAGTCCCCTAAGAGAGACCAATATATAATCAAAGTGGAGATTAATGCTAGATATGAGTAAGAGAGTGGGAATGATATTAAAAGTGGAAAGAATCTTTCATTCTCCCAAGATCCTATAGACCATTAATAGAATCATGGTTTGGATAATCCTTACAAAGAATGGTCCAGGTTGTCCAACTTACCCCTCTTGCCAGGCCATTAGGCAGAATATGAAGGAACAGCAAGCTGTTTTACCCTAGGGGAGTGTGACAATAGCC
This sequence comes from Antechinus flavipes, assembly GCF_016432865.1. NCBI lineage: Eukaryota > Metazoa > Chordata > Mammalia > Dasyuromorphia > Dasyuridae > Antechinus > Antechinus flavipes. Next base: position 549,427,233 of record NC_067398.1, read on the forward strand.
ATTTACTTCATAGGCACTCAGGTAATAGCCTGATTGCCCTCTGGGGTGGTCCATTCCTGCTGAGGTTATAACCCAAAGGTGCCTTCCAAGTAGTCAGCATGGCTCATTAGGAAATGTAAAAAGCCCACATCCTCAATAATGGAATGATGGCCAATTTCCAGGCTGATGACTCTTGTACCTTGGTATAGTACCTACCGGCAGTTTGTGGCAGTAACCCAAGTATTGACGGGGGCCAGAAATGGGTAGAATCGTGAGGTAGGCAAATCTGTTTTCAGTATCCTTGATCCTGTTTAGACCCCCTTTTCACTTTTGATCGTCTTTTCCCTATTCCCACTCTAATTACTTGCATCTATGCCCTCATGTTGCCAAGACATCCTTATCTCATGTTCCCACCATAGACCATCTCCTGTGGCAGTTCTGAATTAAAATTGATACCCTCTTCTTTTACTGAAAGCCCTGGTCTGATAAAGAATATTGAGACAGAAGGATCCTTGCATCAGCAGGATTTCTGTGCTGTAGACTCAGCTCTGATTTTCTCTATAACCTCAAGTAAGTCATGACCTTTCTGAGCCTCAAAGTTCTCATTTATAAAATGATATAATTGGATTAGATGATCTACAAAGTCTCTTTCAATTATCAAAAATTCTATGATTCTACTATGAAATTGTGTTAATAGAAAGATATTTTTTCTCCTTTCAGATGACCTTCAACTTTAGTTTATATTTTGACTGTCCATTTTAATTCCTCAAATCAAAGAAAAGAGAAATTTGGGTAGTTTCAGCACAAGAGAAGCCAATAGGAGAGATTTAGGGAAGCAAGGTGGGATGAAGACATGCTTTAAGTCACATCATAGACAAAGCTATCTCTTCTGCCTATAATAACTCATTGATTTATTTTGGATCTGCAATTTCATCAATTTAGGAACTGATGTTATGGAAATTCACACTTACCTACCCACCCACTCACCCCTGATAAAGATCATCAACTTATATGTAACATAAAAGTCTTGCAGAATTGATTTGGGACACCGAGAATTTAAGTGATCTGTCCATTGGCATTCAATGGGTATGTATCAGAGCTAAACTGAACACAGACATAGAGTATAGATTGAATATAGATTGAATATGTTCATAGATCTTGGGCCATACATTACTTTTTGACCTTCTCCTCACTGAGGGAAAGCCATGTCTCCCTTGTAGGAATAGGAGGAGCACTGTGGATAGAGCTCTGGCCTTCCAGTCAGGAGGACCTGAGTTCAAATGTGATTTCAGATATTTAACATATAGTAGTCGTATAACCCTGGGCTAGCCACTTAAGCTCAATTGCCTCTGAAAAAACAAAACAAAAAATAACAACCCAGGAATAAGACACCTGGTCTCCCGGAGGAGCGGTTATGAATCCAAGTTTTCTGACTTGAAAGCAAAGCATTTTCCATAAGCAATCTCATTTAATCTTCACAACAAGCCAATGAAGTAGATACTATTATCTCCTATATAAGAAAACTATCTTGTCTGTGGTGATATAGCCAATATATTTCTGAGGCAGAATTCTAAGTAATGTCTTCTTGATTTCAAATATAGCCCTTTGCTACCCAGCTACCTCAGGGGGAAAGTGGGAGATGCTTAACTTGGAGACGAGAAAGGGGGAAAAGGGGGAAGATATGATAGTTATGTTCAAATATTTAAAAGGTTGTCTTATAAAATAATTAGACTTGCTATGTTTGGCTCCAGGGAGCAGGATTAGAAACAATAGGTAAAAATTAGAAAGGGGTTAATTAGGCTAGATGTAAGAAGGAAGTTCCTCACAATTAGAACTAACTCAAAGTAAAATGCTCTGCTCAGTAGTAATAGCTATGATTTATATAACTTTTTACAAATATCTCATTTGATTCTCACAACAAAACTGGGAGGAAGGTATTATTATTATTCCCATTTTACAGTTGAGGAAACTGAATTAGACTGAGATTAAGGGACTTTTCCAGAGTCACACAGCTAGTAAGTACTGGAGGCTGGATCTGATCTTACATGTTCCTTATTCTAGGCTCAACACTCTTACCTACTACACCATATCCTTAATGGATTCTTCCTCATTGGCAGTCTTTAAGGAAAGGTTAGATGGCCACTTATTGAATATATTATAGGGGATATTTGCCTTTCTATGAGGTATGAGTTGGAATAGATAGCTTCTGATATCCTTTCTAACTCACATTCTGTCCTTCTTGGTCCTGTTATTTACCATTTGTATGATCTTGAGCAAGGGTCACTCAGCCTAGTTGAGTCTTAGTTTTTTGATCCGTAACTTGAGAGGTTTGAACTAAATGACTTCGAAGGTTCTTTCCAATTCTAAGGTTATATATTTGGTCACAAAGACAAACTCCAAAGTGAAATGCCCAGGGTCACACGGTTAAAAGTGTCGGGACTGAGAGGTGCTGATCCAGACTCCTACCTCCTGACCCAATGCTTTTTCCACTAGAAGGTGACGTCTAGAAGTCACATTGTAAGGGAATAAAACAAAATATATACTTTCTAGTTTTTCTACCAAGAGAGAAGGGTCATAGGAGAGCATTTCTTTCCAAGAAACGGAAGAATGAAATAAGACAGTGGTGGGGGCAGTCTTAGTAGTGAAAGAGATTGCCACAGAGGGTGGGAAGGGAGCCGGGGAGAAGGGGCAGCCCATTCTGAGAACTGGTAACGAGGGAGGACTTGCTGAGGGGGTCAGCTCTGCCAGGCAGAGTGCTGGCTCCTGGGCTTGTCATGGGCAGGAAAGTGGTGAATGACTTATACAGTCAACTTCAGGAGCTCAGTGAAAATGTTCCATAATGAGAGTTCTGCATGATAGACGATAATGACTCTATAGGGAATCATCAAGGCGAAGAAAAGTATGTACTGTACATTATCCTAAATTCACAGTTACCTGAGAGACTGGAATGGTGCAGAACATGTCTTTTCTTTCTCAGAGGTAGGCAGCCCATGTTTTATATCCCTTTAAGTGCATGCTGAGGGGGGAGGAGGTTAGTGGTGCAAGAAGGATGCAAAAACCTAATGCATCTTTCCCGGCTTTAATTTCTAGTTCTGTGGCAGAATTTTCCTTCTTTTTTAACTAGAGAGGGACTGGTGGGGATATGGATGGAGGGAGGAAAGTAGAGCCTTATAAGTCTAGTAATGGGATATGGAATAATTCATCTCCAGACTAACACCTGACTAAACATTAGAGGTAAAATCTACTGCTCTCTTAAGGGTTTGGTGAGAAACAAGCTGATCATTGCTTGCCAGTGAATGAGGATATATCTCATTAATTCATCTCTTCAACAAACGTTTATTAAGTATTTACTATGGGCAAAGCACTTTGCTAGGTACTGGGGGAGATGTAGGAAAAAAAATTAAGACATAGTTTGCCCTTATTAAACTTAGAAACTGGAAGAGGTAAGACATAGATGCAAACAAAATGATTACAAATTAAAATGCAATAAATGCATAGAAGAGTATAAATGGCTATGGAATCCAATGAGGGAAACAAATATAGAATATTATGAGATGAGGTGGGGAAAAACTGGTTTTAAGTTATGACCACAGAAGGAAGTATTATCTTCAAAATAAAGGAACTCCTACCCTCCAACTCAATAAACTCCAGTGGCTCCTTATCACTTCCAGGATCAAATATAAAGCCCTCCCTCCATTTGTCATTCAAAATTCTTCATAAACTACTCCCGATCCCCAACGTACATTTTCCTTTGTGGGGAATGGATGAAATAGCAAGGCAAGGCAATTTAGAATTCAACATCAACCCAGCTTAATGGCAAAGGAGTTCTAGTCAAGCCCTTGAGAGAGGATTACTTAGAAGTGAAGGTTAGGAATCTCAGTCTCTTATAAAATCAACTACCTATCCTCTTGATCAGAGAATGACTTTTGAATTTTGAAAGGTTACTAGATTTAGACTTCCCATCAGTGTCAGTAGCAGTAACCAAAGGTAGTATTTTCATCAAGAGTTGAAAATTAATTAGACACTCCACATGCTGACAAGAGGCAACCTCAAAATTCTACCAGATCACTGGCCTTTGGAGTCCAAAAAAACAGCTTCATACATTGAAGGGGAATTTCATAAAGTTCTACATAGGGAGAAAAAAATGTTATTGAGTTATCCCTATGCCATATGCACTCTTTAAACTTAATCCTATTTCCTCCTAGGAATTTTTCCTGAGAGAGGAGAATTAGAATTTTGTTGGGGATATTTTTGTACTACCAATTTTTATCATAAGATTTCACAAATATCCTTTTTAAAAAGCTAATTGAATCTAATTATGTTAGATATTAGATATATTGCTAATAATAAAGAAAAGCAGACAGGGGGCTCCTGAACAATGATAAAAAACACTCCAACTTCTTAAGGTTATACTACTGCTCCTCCCCCTCAAAAAACTTAAGGGGACAACTAGCCAGTCATTTTCTAGGGATTCAACTTCCCAGATTTATCCTAGAGGGTTGCTATAAGAAACACAAGTCTAGTGGATTTACTTGCACAGTTCCATCTATCTTTTGACATCTGTTTCCCTGAAAAATGGGGAGGTGTGGAGAGAGTAATATAATTTTGATAACTTTGCAGTCCAGAACACGGAGCATGAGCCATACTCACCATGTGCTAACATTATCAGCAGTGATATTTTGATTTTCTAGGAGTTCCTTAGGAGCATCAGAAGAGGTTTAAAAAATAGTTACCTTTTCAGCAAAGAGATTGAATTAATTATAGTTTAATATCTGTCTTTCTTTTTTCCTGTGGTAGTGAAAGATGGGGAGGGGATGAAAGAGAGAATAGAGGGATATACTGGATAAATAAAGCATTGAGACAACTGAGAAGGCTCCTTTTAACTGTGAGTTTCAACAGTTTCTACTTATAGATTAAAAAAAAAACCCAGATCTGCTTTATTTGATGGATTTTAAGGGTCTTGAATGGCTTGGAGGAGGCGCTGATATCATCAAATAGCAAACAGGAAAAGTCTCTACTTGGATAATCCCCAATCTGGTAAATCAGACCCAAGACAAAGTGCCAGCCGGCCTTGCCACAGAGGGCCACCTTTATCATGATCCACACAACTTAAAGCAGCCAATCACTTGGGTGACATTCATTATCCTTCAAGCTGCATGACCCAGAATGGCCCCAGAGGCCAAACACTACAGGTGAAATGTCTTACATTTTTGAGCAGCCTTTGTCTATTCAGAGAGAATTTTTGTTCCAAATTGGATATCTCTGCATGCACAATTATGTCTAACCTTTTGACTGAGTTGAACAGTCAGCTTGGTTGAAAAGAAAGTCATTTAAACAATACTCAGTTATTCTGTTTTTGCACAAGAATAAAAGAAAGAAAGTAAGAAAGAAATCCTGACTATTTGGTTGACAAAATTGATTAGTTGACTTAGTCAAAGTGGTCACAAAACCATAGAATTTTTAAGTTGGAAAGGATCTTAGAGTTCATCCAGGGTCATCCACCTGATAATACATGTATCCCCTCTGTGACATCCCTGATGCTCATTCAACCTCTGCTTGAATATTTTCGTGGATAGAGAGCTCATAACTTTGTGAGGATATCTACTTTGTACAGCTGACTTATAAAATTCTTCATTATATTGAACTGAAATCTGTTCCCCTCTAGCTTTCACCCAAAGGCCTAGTTACAGTTTCTAGAACATGATAAGAAAGAAAAAATCTACTCTTTTTTCCAATTGATATCCTTTCAAAAATTTTAAGAAAGGGTATGCTCATAGGACAATAACTTGCAGTTGTTCTCGTTGGCTAAAAAGTAGGGAATAATAAGAGGTAAGTCTGGAAAGGCAGAATGGTGACATTTTATGGAGAGTCTTTGTCAGGCAGCTTTATTTAAAGGCAATAGGGAGCCACTTTAGACATTAGAACAGAAGGATGATATGAATTGCTTTCTTTGATGTATAAATATGATGTTATGAAAGTTTCTTTTCAGATTATTGCTTTCAGTGTGATCATCCTAACCTTATATACAGAATATCCCTAAAATTATAGTGTAGTTGTAAAATATAAAGTTTAAACTATAGAAATTTAAAATTTAAAAGCACACTAAAATTTTAAGGACCCCCTGTAATATGACATTCCTTGCTGGATATATTGTGATTGATTGGATTTAGATAAAATATTTTTTTAAATCAGCTGTGTCAGAAAAAATTATATTCGAATGATTCATCAAGATGTGGAAATGATCCAGGATTCTCCAAGTTTATTCCTTTGTTTTTGTTTTTTTAAATAATTCATTCAAGTATAATAAAGTAGATAGATGGGGCAATGTGTATAGAGTCCTAAACCAGGAGAAACTTGAATTCAATCCAGCTTCAGATACTTTTTTACTTATATCATCCTTGGCAAATCACATAACTGTTCTAGTCAATAATACTGGCACTTACCTGCAAGGTTATTGTGAGATATTTGTGAAGACAGTTTATATGTGTTAGCTATTATTATTGTTACTAATATTATCAGATTATTGTGGCCATTATAATGTCACTATTATATCATTGTTATTATTATTAATTATTATTATTATCCTGGCCATGAATGCTGTGTGTTTGCCATCTAAAACCCATTCCAGCCAGATTGGAAGAGACTCATTGCTAGTAGGTTGGACACTAACAGCTCTTTAAAGCTTCCTTCTACTAGAGAGTGAAGGGGTTCCAGTATCAATGAGTGGGGGGTAGTAGCCATAGGATGAAATCAAGATCTTTGGAAGCATTGACATGAGTGGCAGGAGAAGGAAAAAAAAAATCTACGATTGAGTAGTATTTTAAATGACAATGCAGGATGGCTGGCAGTTTAATAAATTACCCTGAGTTGTTTTACTGCGTCTAGCTCTGTTTACATCAGCTTGCCAGATTTTCTTCCATAGAAGTATGTGAGTATTTGTGTGAGGTTGGAGGCAGGGAGGAGTGGGGGCTGGGGGTTGGGGAAGGGGGAACTGCACAGCCTGCTTGTGCATATACAAGTTGTTGTTTCTGATTTTCCTCTTTGCCACATAGGACCATAGCAATTAGAAACCCCACATTTCTGCAGGGATTGCCATCTCTTAGAAAATGTAATTTAAGACAAATTGTTTTAAAAGTGCCAGAGGGCCACTTAGACTCCCATAAACTTCAGGGGTCTCAGCTTGGAGATACAATGAGCAATTCCTTTGTTCTTTTTACTACCCTGGTGAATCATTTATTGGGGCAACCCTTTCATTTTCTTCCTTCTCTTCTGTCAATTTTTTTTTTTTTTTGGGCTAACAGATCTCCATAAAGCATTTACGACTAAATAAACTCCTATCTGCGAGTCTGACTGGACTATGCCAGCATGCTCCACTGATTATAAACTTCCTACTGCCTGAGGATGGCCTTGGGGTGACTCACAATGAGGAGAGCTCCCCAAGGTGAATGGCAGGCCCGATTGGAACTCTGTCTCCCCAGCCCCCAGGGCCTGTTCACTCTGGGGCCAGCCCTGAGGGGAGGGGCCAACTTGGGCTAAGGCCAGGAGTGCAGACCCTCCCTCCCATCTCCAGGATTAAGAAGGCAATTTATCAAGTTTTTTCACTTTTTTCTATTTTGCTGATCCCAGTAGCTAAAAGCTTTGGAAGAAGTTCTGTGGTTCTTCTTCTTGTTCTTGTGGGTGGGTGGAAATGTTTCTGAGCCATGATAGTAGGAATGAAATACCTCCCTCCTTCTGTACCCCTGGAATCTAAGATTTCCATTTGGGGGACCCCATGCAGATAAGAACCCCATCCAGGGTTCAGCGATGGTCATAAGGCGTTACTGGAGTCCCCAAATAGCCATAGCTTAATGGCCAGTGCTCTCTGGTGATAAGCCATCCGAATTTTACCAGGCTGGAGCTACAGTCTGTCACTGGGCTTTCATTTCTAGCAGGATAGGGTTGAATAGAGTTGACATTCTGCTGCAGTTCCAGACTTCAGGAATCTCCATTCTCTGATGAAGCTTGAAATTTTCCTTATTAGAGCTTCAACCCTTTAGTTTAAGACTTTGATTCCCATTAAAAATACAAATAGCCCTGGGGCAGAGTTAAGCTATTATGAATTACATTTTAAACTGTTATGATTTATTTACACCTTAATGCGAATGAAGGATAATAATAGCTCATGTTTAGAGAGCAGTGGAGTTTGCAAAGTATTTTCCTCTCAAAAATTCCCTTAGGTAAATAGTATGAGTATCATAATGTCCATGTAACACATGAGGAAACTGAGGTTTGAATGCCGTTAAATGAGTTGCCAAGGAGCAATAAGTGGCAGAGCTGGAACTAGAATTGGGCTTTCTGACTTACAGTGATTTTTTTAAAAAATTAATTTAATCCTTCCAATGAACAAAATCAATTTTCTTTCCCTCTTACCTCTTCTCATCTCAAGAAAACAAAACAAAACCCTTGTAATGAATATGCATAGTTAAACAAAATGAATTCTCCCACTGGCCATGTTGGAAAAAAAATCTTATTATTCACTCCCGGATCCATCATCTCTGTTGGGAGGTGGGTGACATACTTCATTATATTCCACTTATCACGAGACCTGGGAACAAAGTTGATTGGGGTTGAGGGGAAAGTCTGAGAATATTGGAGGAGGAGGGAGGATTCAGGATCACCCCAACATGGGAATCATGAAAACAGATTTCTGACTATTTTCACAAATTTGCCTAGAGCTAGTATTCTTCTTTCCCCATTGCCTTGATAAAATAAGCTAATCGGTCTAAATGGAGATACCTAGGCAGCATAGTGGATAAAGTGTGGGACCTGAAGTCAGGAAGACTCATCTTTGTGAGTTCAATTCAGTCTCAGACACTTATCAGCTGTGTGACCCTGGACAAGTCACTTAATCCTGCTTGCCTCAGTTTCCTTATCTGTAAAATGAACTGAAGAAGGAAATAGCAAATCACTCCAATACCTTTGCCAAGAAAATGAGCTCACCCAAATGGGATCACAGCGAGTCAGACAGGACAGACAGGCTGAACAAAATAGATCCAAATGCATTTAGTGAGAAGTAAAAAATTCAATATTATTATGTTTATTATTATTATTTCTTGGGCCAGCCCAGACCTTTCTTGCCATCCTAAATCCTGTAGTGGTACTAGATTTAGAAGAGTGCTAATTCAGGGCCAAAAGATTCTGATCCTGCCCTTGATGCTTGTAAATGTGTGATCTGTTTTATAGATGAGGAAAAAAAGTTTAAGAAGTCCTGGTCTAGAGAACCCTGTGAGGTAGGTAATAATGTAAAAAAAAAAATAGCATTAATGTAATTCTTTAATATTTGCAAAATACTTTGAATATGTATGCTATCTCTTTTAATCCTTATGATAATCCTGTGAGGTGGATACTGTTATTATCCCCACTTTATAAGTGAGGAAACTGAGTCACAAAAAACCTTTAAGTATATGAAATAAATAAGAATTCAGCTTTATCCTGATTTCAGTGCAGCACCCTATGAAATCACCTAGTTGCCTCATATATAGTCCTAATATTTCTGCATTTTTTAAAGTTGATAGGACTGAGTCTCAGAGGTGAGGTAGCTTGCTCATCATCAGAGGGTCTGTGAGTTGCAAAGTAAAAACAAAACAGAAAGGCATTCATCAGCCATCTACAACCATGAGTCACCTTGAAGCTTTGGTACATGAAGAGTGAGGAAAAGGGGCACAATAATAAAAAATGAGCACAATAATAAAAATGGGCACAATAATAAAAAATGGGCACAATAATAAAAATGGGCACAATAATAAAAAGGTGGTAAAGGAAGTCAGAAAGGAATGAAGGAAAATGCACTGAATTTTGGCAAAGTTGTCGGGATGGCTTTCCAAGGCAAGGATCCATAGTATGATTGTTCTTTGACAAAAGAGATCATAAGCAGTTCTGGTTGCTACTTTTTGTGTCCTGGGAAGTCCCCCCCTCCCCAAACGGGGTGATTCTCGTAGAGTCAGCTCAGACCCTCTCTGAGCTTTACAGTGCCACTGGATGGGGCTGGGGTGGGGGGAAGTGGCTCAAGGAGCACGGCTTTTTTGAACGTAAATTAATGCCGACCTTCGTTGGAATAACTTGCACTCTTCGGCATCCGCAGCTGTGGAACCACTAGGGAGTTGTCTGGCTACATGTGATTTTACATATCTGACAGCTAAATCAGAGATCCAAATGCCAAATCCGGCACTCAGGAACATGATGTGGATTTGTGACATTCCCAGGGGGACTTTGGATCCATAAAGCAATGAATGGATTACAATGAGGCATAAATACAGCATTTTCATCGGTGACATACAATCTTGCTCCATTATTTCTCACGTTGGTATTCAGAAGAAATCTATACTCACTTCTCTCAGATCAGATTTGCATTCAGAATTTTTTTTTAATAATAAAAAAAGCTAAGAAGCCTCTTATAGCAGTGGGAATAAACTGAGAACAAAGTATGATAATTACCTGGCGTCTGTTGAAACATCAGGACTGTACTGTTGAAAGGAGCCAGGGGAGAGTGTTCCTCAGTAACTTTCCCACCATTATAATTGAGACTGAGAGGCAGCCTGGCAACATGGAGAAAAGCCTAGCTTTAGAATCAGGGAGACTAGTGTTCAAATCCTCTGCCTAACTTGCTAACAGACCCTTAGCAAATACCATAATCTCTAGGGAATCAGTAGAGAAAATTCTTGCACCAACAACTATACTGTTAATGTACTTCCAGATACCCCTCCACATTGCCATGTTCACGTATGTATGTGTGTGTATATCCACATACTTTCTTTTTCCCTCTCACACACATAGTACTTGGCTCTTTATTGTTATGTTGGTCAGCTGTTTCAGTCATATCCAACTTCATGATTCCATATTTGGGTTTTCTTGGCAAGGGTACTGGGGTGCTTTGGTATTTTCTTTTTTCAGGTAATTTTTATAGTTAAAGAAATTGAAGAAAACAGGGTGAGGTGACTTACTCACGGTCAGCTAATAAGTTCCCGAGGTCACATTTGAATTCAGGTCTATCTGGCTCCAGATCTGGCTCTTGATCCACTGGACTACTGAATTATCCCTTAGTAAGTACTTGATAAATACTTATTTACAGTGACTCAGTCTCTTTGTCTATCTCTATCTCTGAATCTCTCTCTCTTCCCCCTCCCTCCCTTCTTCCCTTCCTCTCTCTGTTTTCTCTTTCCCTCTCTTTTTCTCTCTCCTTCCCTTCTCTCTCTACTTTCCTCCTCTCCCTCTCCTCCTTCCCCCGCCTCTCCCCTTCTCCTTCCCCCGCCTCTCCCCCTCTCCTTCCCCTCTCCTCTTTCTCCTCTTCCTCTTCCCCTTCCCCTTCCTCTTCCCCTACTTCCTCCTCCTCCTCCTTCTCCTCCTCCTCTTCCTCTCCCTCCTCCTATCCTTTCTTCTTCTTCTTCTTCTTCTTCTTCTTCTTCTTCTTCTTCTTCTTCTTCTTCTTCTTCTTCTTCTTCTTCTTCTTCTTCTTCTTCTTCTTCTTCTTCTTCTTCTTCTTCTTCTTCTTTTCTCTTTTTCTTTCTCTCTTTCTTTTTCCTCTCCCCCCTCCCCCTCCCTCTTACCTTCTCCCTCTTCCTTTCTCTTTTTACCTTTCCTCCTCTCTCTCTTTCCCTCACTTTCTCTGTCCCTCCCTCCCTGCCTCCTTTCCTCTCTATCTGTTTATTTGTCCATCTCCACCTGTCTCTCCATCTATCTACATACATTCTCCACTAAAATCCCACTCTAGCTCCTCATCATGTTATAGCAGTGAGCTTGCATTCATAGAACTATCTCTAGAGCTGGAGGAGATTTTAAAATCCATTTTGTTCAACTCCTTCATTTTACAGTCTCGACAACTGAATTCAAGAAAGATTAAGTGGTTTCCCATAAGTCACACAGTGACACGACCAGGATTAGAACCCAATTTCTCTGAATCCAAGTCCAACAAGCTTTTCTTCTATATCTAACTGCCTCTGAAAAATTCTCAGAGGCTCTGCCAACAGAGAATAAGGTCTGGCAGACCAACCAGAAAGGGTTCAAGTACAGGTGCAGTGATTGACCAGATGGGTGTCTGACATCTAAAAACCTCCCTCTCTCAATTTAGAGGGACTTATCATGAAGTTGACTCCAGAATAATAAATTTTCCACTGCCTGTAGTTCATGATGGTCAACCTAGTAGCTATATTAAAGCAACACACATACACACACACACACACACACACACATCATTAGAAGAGGCTTCATAGTATAATAGAAAAAAATACTGTATTCTGAGTCAAAAGACAGATTTCTGTCCAAAACTTATACTTCACTGGTGGTATGACCTTGGGTACTTCACTTCATCCTTCTGAGCACTGATTTCCTTTTCTTTAAAATTATACGAATACTGCTTAACGCTGGGGGCTATGTTATTGTCAAGAACAAATGAGATAATGTAGGCAAAGTGCTTTCAAATCAAAAATGCTATTTAAATGAAAGCTATCATTACAGGAGAGATACCACATTATTGAGGTCCAGTGGAGAGCTAGAGAGAAAACCAGAAGCCTGAAAATCTCTCTGCCTGCTAATTCCTGTAACTTGTTTTATGGTAATGTTTGTTCTGCTCGGTCTTTTTGCCCAGCAACAGTGAAGGGTTTTCTATGTGCAGGTAATAGTCATGTTGTGGCAGCATTCTACATCTGTGGAAGGTAATGGATGATTTAAGATACACACACACACACACACACACACACACACACACACATCTATCCATCTATCTGTCCGTCCATCTGTCTATCCATCCATCCATCTATCTATCGGTCTGTCTGTCTGTCTCTACTTGCTAGCCCACCTTTATTGCTTCCTGGTATGATCCTTAGTAGTGAAGAACATAAGGCCCTTGGGTGCTACCAGGCCACTGATTAAACCTCTGGGCCTTTGGATTTAGGTAGAACCTTAGCTGCCAAATGGGACCTGGCCTGTCAGGAAAGGATAAAGGCTGGTTTCCTCTCATTCTACAAAGGCACATTCTGTGGGGGCCCTGATATTGTCCTTGCCTTCATCTGTCTTTGATCTTGTTTTTTGTCTGTTTTGTTTTGATTTTGGAGGCAAAGTTTAATAACTTGCCCAGGGTCACACAACTAGCAGTATTTGAGGTCAAATTTGAAATCGGGTCCTCCTGTTTACAGTGTCATTGCTCTATCCACTGTGCTACTTAGCTGGCCCTTGGCCCTTGTTTTGTGACAGCAGAAAAGAAAGTGGAGCTAAAGAGTCAACACTCCATCTTCTGGCGCTTTTTGACCCAAGACTCTTTGATGGATAAGCTAAGAAATGAATTACTCTTTTTTTGGGGGGAGATATCTCAAAGCTTATTAACCTGCAATCTGTGGTTAGATTTCATAGGGTCCATGAGCTTGGTCACTTACTAGTTGTGTCTCTCTGAGCAAGTCACTTAACTTTGTTTGCTCCAATTCCCTCATCTATCAAATGAACTAGAAAAGGAAATGGCAAACCACTTTAGTAGCAAGAAAATCCTAAAAGGGGTCACAAAGAGTTGGATGTAACTGAAACAATGAAACAATAATGACAACAATGAATTTGGCTAAGAAAAAAAATTACATTTTAAAAACTAATATCTAACTAAAATTTGACATTTTCCTTCAGTAATATTAAAAAATATTATTCAGAGAAAACTTCACCAGATTGCCAAAGGGGCCCACAATGCAAATCAGGTAAAAAGTCCTGGGCTATCAGAAATAACTCCAAGTTTGAAAAGACCCCAAATATCTATGTTTAAATGTACCCAAGTACCAAATAGCAGGCTGTTTTTCCTTCTCAAGGCTTCTAACCTGATGAATTTCCTTGCTTTATTCCTTCTTTGAAACCACATCCTGGCCCAGGTTGAGGACTTGTGGTTTTTAAGCTTTTAGGATGTACCAGGCAGCATAATAAATCAGGAAACAAATGTTCAGGTCATCTTTGCAAGTAAATATTCAGTTGCCTCTCAATTACCTGTGTATGGTTTGCCTGGAACCAATTTGTAACACCTGGTTGACTTCCCCCTACCACCCACTTCATCCCTAAGCACTTATCTCCTCACTGACCAGCTGGCACATGCTAAGAAAATGATAACAATTTTAACACTAGTCTAAAGAAACACATGGTCAGGAAAGCAAATGGACTATCAGAAGTTCAATCATTCATTCTGGGGACAAATGTAAATAGCTTTTGGATTATCCGCATTGCCACTTCCATCAATTAGGGCAGATTATTGAGAGCTGGCTGAATTTTTAAAAGAAATATTCTATCTCTGCGGCACTTTTCATCTCGCATCTCAAAATGCTTTAATGCATTCTGACAATGTCCCTGGGAGATAGATGAGAGGAGGCAGGTATTATCATCCTGTCTCCATTTTACTAATGAGACATGGAGAAGAGACTTGCTAGAGAGCATTCATTTGATGAGAACACAGAGATATGATGTTTACTTTAAGAAAGAAAAATAATAGAGGATTCCTTCCTTTCCTCCCCGCCACCCAAGCTTTGTGATGAGAGATGAGAAAGGAAGATAAACTAAATACCATCTAAAATTGAGTTCATAGACATTATCTATTGCATTCATCCCAATCCTTTCTGTTCTCACATCCACCATAATTTCTCTCTAGTTTAGCTCTCTCTCAGTACATATCCCATTCCATCTCCAATCATCCTCCTCACCTATCACCCAGGCTCTCTGCTTTCCAAGGCCATCTCATAAACTTCTGCTGCCAAACTTATTTTCCAAAGTACTGATGAAATCATGATACTCTTCTGCTCTTAAAACTTCAGTAAGGCTCTCCACTGCTTTTTAAATAGCCTAAACTCCTCAGAGCTGGAGTCAGATCATTAGGGGCTTTGAGTACCCCACTAAGAACAGTTTTATGTGTTATAATTTCCTCTCATTTATCCTCCTTTCTGACCAAACCAGATTATATGTATTTCCTTAACATTACCTTGGATGTCTTGCTTGTATGCCTTTGCTCACACCATTTCTTCCATCTGGGATTCTGCTCTTCTCATTTCTACTTGGAAACATGTTGCCAATCCATCAAGGCCCACTTCAAATGCCATTCACTGCTGTCATGAAGCTTTCTCTCATTTCCCCAATTCAAAGTGGTCTCTCTCTTCTTAATTCCCAACACTGTTTGCTTCTATTGGTCATGGTACTTTTTATATTCCACCTTCATTTACAAACACATTTTCTCTCCACGACTAGGCTACTAAACAAATAAAGGGCTTTGTAGGTTTTTTATTTGTTTACAATAGTGTTCTTTCAGTGATGCTGCATGGTTAAAACTCAGAGAATCCTACCACAGTCTCCAGAGTTACATGTGGATCACATATTGAGAGTCGCATTATGAATGTGAAAAGACTATAATGCATTACCAATATAGCATCAATGCAGCAGAAGTGGTATAAAGGATGTCATCAGAGAACTGTATGGCCAGCAAAAAAAGAGATGGTCAGTTGTAGTGAGAGCAAAAGGTTACTACTGGATAGTCAGTCAGCATTTATTAGGTGCCTACTGTATGACAGGTACAATGCTAAGTGATATGGATGCAAAGAGAGGCGAAAGACAGTAGACATGGACTAAGTGATAAGAAGAGTGAAAAGGTAAAACAGATCTAGGTTATAAGGACTTTGGATATCATGTAGAGGATTTTGTACTTAATCTTGGAGATGACAGGGAGATATTAGAGTGTATGAATCACTTTAGTGGGTGAATGGAGGATGTGGAAGTGAGAAAGTGGGGAGAAACTTGTAAAAAGAAGATCTGATAAGAATAAGGTGATAAAGACCTGTTCCAGGATGGTAGCAATGGGAGAGGAAAGAAAGGGGTATATTTGAGAGACATTGCAATGGTGATAAAAATTAGCAATAGACTGGATATGGGGTTTGAGATATAGTGAGGGATTAAGAATGTCCTACAGGATGAAAATCTGGGGGACTAAGAGGATGATGTTGTCCTTAACAGCAATAGGAAAGTCTAGGGCTGAAGTAGGGAGAATTCTGTAGGGGAAAGATAGAGTTCAGTTTTTGATGAGCTAAGTTTAAGATATTTACTGGACATGCAGTTTGAGATGCTAAAAGACAGTTAGAGATGCAAGGCTATAGATCAGTAGAGCGGTTAGGGTAAGAGAAAATTAAAAATAGGGTGAGATAAAATTGAAAATCATCCGTACAGAGATGATCATTAAATTCAGGGGAGCTGATTAAATCACCAGGCTTGTTAAATTTTTTCACTCCCATGGATGCCCATCAGTTGGAGAATCGCTGAATAAGTTATGATATATGAATGTTATGGAATATTATTGTTCTATATGAAATGATCAGCAAGATGATTTTAGAGATCTTGGAGAGACTTACATGAACTAATGCTAAGTCAAATGAGTAGAACCAGGAGATCATTATACATGACAACAAGATTATATGATGATCAATTCTGATGGATGTGGCTCTCTTCAACAATGTGATGATTGAGGCCAGTTTCAATGATCTCATAATGAAGAGAGCCATCTACACCCAGAGAGAGGACTGCAGGAACTAACATAACATTCTCCCTCTTTTTATTGTTGTTTGTGTGCATTTTGTTTTCTTATTTATTTTCTTTCCTTTTTGATCTGATCTATCTTGTGCAGGAAGAGAATTGTATAGTATATATCTGTACATATAACTGTATAAATGTATATATAACTAATTATATAATATATAATGGAGGAGTTTCTTATTGGTAGGAGGAGAACTAGGAAAGAATAATGTTCCAAAAATCTATAGAGAAGAGAGTATTCTGTAGAAGAGGTGATATATGGTGTCAAAGAGCGTAGAGAGATCAAAAAGGATGCAGATTGAGAAAAGGTCATTGAATTTGGCAATTTTAAAAGATCATTGGGAATATTAGAGAGGATAGTTTCTTTTTTTTTTTTTTTTTTTTTTTTTTTTTTTTTTTTAGATTGATAAAAGAGGTTTATTATTATATAAGCAAAGTTAAAGTATAGGAGAAGGTAGAGATAAGGAGGGCACTGGACAGAGGGTCCAGTGGACAGAGGGTCCTCACATGGTAGCCATGTTTGGAATCTCTGCAAAGAGGGGTTCCCAGCGAGGCCTTTTTATAATAGGAGACTTAGCTCGAGGGGCTTTCAGGTGTAGCCCCAAAGTTGGCTCATATCCGGGTGGGGCTGGGAACAGGCCAAATCTTCTATTGGAATTCAAAAGGACCAGGATGTGTGAGTTAAAGAGCAATTTACATTATTAACTAGGAGAGGGTGGGAATCTAGAAAGCAAGCTTTCCCGCATCATTCCCCCCTCAAGCAGTTGGAACTTAAATTCATTTAAGGAAAAAGAAATAGGGCAAAGTCTCTTGAGACAGAATTGAAGATTTTCTCCTTCCAGGATTTTCCAAGTTTGGGGTCCCCTCTTCATCCCCCCTCAAGCAGTCACCTCCAAAGGCATGTGGGAAAAGGGGCGCCGATCTCCTCTTAACTGCTTCGAGCTGGCAAGGGTCGTAGAGATTTGGGGGTTCATGCCAGGAGGTGAGGCATGAGGTGTGGGGTTTGGGGATGACAGGTGTGCATCTAAGGGGTGTGTCCCGGTCAGTCATTCCCAGTCAGTTGTCCCATGTTCTCCAGGCTGAAGGGCCTTTGAAGAGTCCAAAGGTTGAAGCCCAGATCTCCGGAGCAGGTTAAAACCGGGGTGTCATCCACGGTGGAGATGGAGACAGCAGGAGATGCATCAGATCCCTCCTGTGGGCTGCCTGTAAAATGCTGATGGCCCATCCAGCGCAGTGCGTCTTGAATGGCGAGGGCTCCTCTGGTGATTCCACGCTGGAAATGAAGGCGGGGCAGCTCATCTAAGCCCCCAAATCTTGCTGGGAGAGCAAAACCTGAAGGGAAGACTGCTTACCCCTGTCCAGGGAGTAGCTGCCGTGGGCAGAGACATTCTCTAAACTCACCCCAATTTAGTGACCTTTCTCCTCGTGGCTACAGCCTGACCATTAGAGACTCCATTGCACTTAACAGTGGCGTGGGAGAAGGGCTCAACACAGTCCTCTTACATTTCTCCGGCTATCTCCCCAGAACAGAGCAAAGAGAGCGCTGGCCTGGGACCCCGAGAGGGGTGGGGCCCCCAGAACGGCCACATGACCACTCTTTGGTCTGGGGTGGTGTTAAAGAGACACTTCCTCTCGTGTCTCAGCAGCTGGAGAGCAGGACTCCCTGGTGACAAGAAAAAAAGATTAGAAATGCATTGAGATGCAAAGGAAGGGCCTTTCTCTCTCCAAAGGATTTGGTCAGAGGGAGTTTGTTCAAGAAAGCATCTGCTCCAGGAAAGACTTTAGAGGCAGGGGAGTGTCTAGATCAAAGAAGCCTTTTCACCTGAAATGGAAGTAGGGTGAGACAGAACACAGATATTCTCCCCACTACCTTTAGAGATAGAGTGAGACCAAAGAAAGAACGCAGATTCTTCCCGGAAGAATACTGCCTGAACAGCTCAAAACCCAGATTGGTTCTGAGTGCCCCGAAAAGGTTGGGGTCCAGTTTGATCGCCAAATTATCTAGCTTCCGGTGTTCGTTTCGTCAGGGAACCAAATGTTGAGGTCTAGCTTTGGGGTACCTAAATGAAATTAGGGTTAAGGTCTAGTGGCAGGTTTGGGGTACAGATTCGGCGCAAGGTGGTCTAGTAGCGGCGCGAGTTCCCAATAAAAGCATTTATTGGCCCAGAGAGCTAGATTGATAAAAGAGGTTTATTATTATATAAGCAAAGTTAAAGTATAGGAGAAGGTAGAGATAAGGAGGGCACTGGACAGAGGGTCCAGTGGACAGAGGGTCCTCACATGGTAGCCATGTTTGGAATCTCTGCCGAGAGGATAGTTTCAATGGAAGAATGAGGTTAGAAGCTGGATTATACAGAAGTAAGAAGAGAATGAGAAGAGAGAAAATAAAGGTATATTACATTTCTATTCATGCACTATCAAGCAAGTGAAAAGAAGGCCCCCAATATGGGATGACTCCTGCTGGAGGATTTATTGAAGGATGTGGATAAATGTGACACGGGACTGTGAAGATAAAATAAGATAACGCATGTAAAATGCTTTGCCTACCCTAAAGCACCGTTAATGGAAGCAGTTGCTTCCATGACTACTAACAGAACGAGAAGTCATGGATGAGTAGCAATCTGCATCATGGGAAGGAGTGCTCACATCAATGAAGTCAAGAGCCATCAAAATATCAATATACTGATTTATGAGCTTCAGGTAGGGCAGAGGCTCAGCAACTTAGCACAGCAAATTACATCTAGTAGATACTTAATGAAGTTTGCTGAGTGAATGAATGGCCATTTCTTAATCATGCAATGTAGAGTAACTTCTGAGCAAACTCTTGCATAATTTGGAGAAGGTTCAGAAGAGACTCACAAGAGAATTAGAGTTGGAAATTAATATCTACAAAGAAAACTAAAGTAACTGAGCTTGGTTAAAGATAGAAGACTAAGAACTGGCCTTGCCTCAAGAGCATGAGAAGGATAATTTAGTAGTAATCTTCAAATTCTTGAAAGATGACTATGACAGAGGTTAATGACTTTATAATAACAGAACAAGAAGAAATAAATTGAAATTTGGCAAGGGATTTAGGTTTTATGAAGAAGATTTTTTGGCAGAGAGTTACTAATTTCTAGGATTGATTCATCACAATGTTGTGGAATCTCCTTCTTGGAAAATCTAGAAAATACAATAACTAATCCTCTACTTCGAGGAAACTATAAGGCTAAAGGTAGGCACCTGGGCCTATTGACAATTGCCCCCCTCTTTTCTCATTTAGATCCTCCTTTTTCTAATACCCTTCATTCCTTTAGTGTTAGAATTGAGCTTCTTGGGTATGAGCTGGCTCTCACACTTTGGAAGACTGATTATCAAGGCTCAGAAGAGGTTCTAATCAGCTCTCATAACTTCCCTGCAAACCCAGAGGAGCTTTCCTTCCCATTTATTTCTGGAGTTTTACCTTGGTTGCTGCACAGACAGCTTGATTATTTCTTTGAAGTCTGACAGTCTTGTGGCAGGAGAAGAGCCTTCTCCCTGTGTTATACTGACACACACCAGTTTAGCATTTTTAGGTCTTTCTTTTCTTTTTTTCCTTCCAAAGAGTAGCAGCACCTGGTCCTTCCCAAATCTCTATCTTTTTTCCCCTCATGCTGTGATGTTACAGGGATGGATGATTTTGTCCTGTCTCCCTTCCCACTTTCCTTTCTGTTAATAGGATGGAAGGGGAATTTCTCTACTGTTGTTAGTTTCCATATGGAGGTTTTTCTAGGAATCTCTGAAATTTTGGGGTTTTGTTTTAATTTTTAAACACCTATTCTCTCTTCTCTTTCCCTTTCACTATCACACAAAGGTACTCACTCGCTTGTGACATTATGAAGATTCTCTCACTTGGGTGTCTGAAGGCCTGTCTTCACTTAGGTAGAATAGCCTGTATTTAAGCCCTGTGTTTGCTAACCTTCACACCCAAGGCCAGTTGTGTTAAAATATATTCAGTGACTCTGGCCAGCTGTTCTCACTCCTCTGTCACTCTCTGGGAGCTCTGGTGGGTGATGATAGGGGCTGAGCTAACAGAATTTAGGAGCCTGTTTTTATCGGTGCTGTAAGAAGCCCTAAATAACTACCTCTCCCAAGGGGGAAACTGTGATACACTGAATATCTTGAAGCCAGCTCTTTAATGTCTCCTACTGGCTGAGAAAGAAAGCTGATGTTTCTATATCCCTTTAAGGATTGCAAAGCACTTCTAAGACATTATTTCATTTAGCTATCATAACAATTCTGGGGAATAGATGTTATTATTATTATTTTTCCTTTTAGAGATGAGGAAACTCACAGATTAAGTAAATTGCTCAGATACAGTAAGTATCCAAGGTAGGCTTTGGATTGTGGTCCTCCTGACACCAAGTCCAGTGTTCTGCTATCTGTGTAAGGCTGTCTAAAATAGATATGAAATCTGTTTTATTTCCAAACCCTGTTCTCCCAGACTGAAACATCAAAATCATTTTCACTCTTTCTCCTTCTTCATTTTTTTGTCAAATAAATCACCAACCTCTGTCAATTCTAACTTTACTATTATCTTTTACATCTAACTGTTCTTTACCATTACTTTGCCCCTGATGTAGGTCAGGTCCACATTTCTTCTTGTCTAGAAAATTGCAATAGATTGCTAACTTCCCCACCTGATTTCCAGTGTCTCCACCCCTTCCCCTTTCAATCCATTCTACAACAGCAGCCAGAGTAATATTACTAATACATACTTTGGTCATGTCATTCCTGTGATCAACATCTTTTAATGGCTCCCTATTACCTCTAGGATAAAATATAGATCCTTAACTTGGCACATAAATCACTACCTACTCCCCAGCCACTCATTCTGATCCATTTATTACTTGCTCTTTCTCTTCCTTTTCCTCTCTCTGCGTTAGCTGAACTGCATTACTTGGCATCCCTCGAACACATTCTGTATTTTCCTGATTATTTTGTCCCTGCTGCCTTTGGCTGACATCTTTACCATATCAAAATGGAACTCTTTCATGAAGCCTTCCCTAATCCCTCCCAATTAGAAGTAATTGCTTCTACATCTGATTTCTTAGCACTTTTTATTCCTCTTATACATTTTTCCTGTTTTCGTTTGCATAAAGAGTGTTGATTGGAACATACACCATAGTACATGTGGAATTTGGGCCTTCAAGAGCATTGATTTGAGCTTCCTGGGCCATTTCCACTGAAATGATGTTTACAAACCAGGAGTCACTTTTGACTCCTTACTCCTACCCTCCATATCCACTCTTTTGTCAAGTCCTGTCATTTCTACCTTTGCATCATCTTACCATATACATTCCCCTCTCCTGACGCTGCTGACACCCTGGTACGTGCAAGTTTATGCCATCTCACTCAAATCATTGCAAGATGGATGGTACTTCTGTCCTAAGTCTCTTCCCACTCCATTTAGCTGCCAAAGAGAATTTCCCTAACCACACCTCTGCCTGTGTTACTTCCCTATTCAATAAAGTATAGTAACTCAGAATATTTTCAGGATCGGATGTAAAATTCTTCATTTGGCTTCTAAAGCCCTTCACAATCTAGGTCCTTTCTAGTCTTCTGATACCTGTGATACCTATTTTTCCCACATGACATTTCATGTCCTCCATGAAATTTTCCTTATCCTCTGTGCTTAACTCTCCCTCTTCATCTCTACCTCTTGACTTCTGTTCCTTCAGTTCTTAACTGAAATCCCATCTTCTGCAAAAATGCCCTCATGGGTCCTCTTTAATTCCAAGATTTTTTCTTTGAGATTACTTCTAGTCTCCTTCTCTGTCTCTGTCTCCCTCTGTCCCTCTCTGTATATGTATGCATGTATGTTTGAATAATTATTTGTGACATACCATCTTTCCTGTTGGAATACAAGGGCAGGGATCTTTTATTTATTTATTTGCCTTTCTTTGTATTCCTAAAGCTTAGTCCAGTACTTGGTACAAAGTAGGTGCTCAATAATTGCTTATTGATGACTTGTACTTTGGAATATTGAAACAATCTCCTAATCTCTAATCAGTCTAAGAATTGTCACTTACCCAGGAGGAGTGGTCCATTTAGTAGCTCTTAAAAGACATGATTTTCCCCCTGGCACTTTCTTTCTTCCCATGTTTTGTGGCATATAGGACTGCCCATGGGAGGGAGAGGATTGAATCTCAGCTCTTCAACTTGCTAGCTGTGCAAGCTTGGGTTTCCTTGGGTCTCACTTTTCTCTTTTGTAAAATAAGGTCATTGATTTCAAGAGCTCTGTTACCTACTAATTCTAAAACTAAAATCCAATGATTCTTATTAAAATGGCCAGATAAGGACAGGATCCTATCATATTGAACTTCCTATTCCCATGTATACCCATTTCACATATTACCACATCACACATAGTAGGCACTTAAATGTTTAATAAAAGCTAATTTAACTAATACCTTTCATCAGTCAGCCACTGAAAGATTTCAATGAAAATGAAATCATGAAAGGAAAGATCTTTGTAAATATTCGACTACTATTCAAATGTTCTTCATTTTATTGTTATCATCCATGCTTTAAAAAAATTTAGAGAGTTATCTAAGAGCTTCGCTTCTAATTCCTGTTATTTGTGACCTTTAACATGTGGTTCTCTCAATCCTTGCCTCTCTGAGGGATAAGGGAATATGATCTCTTTCAAAATCCCTTAATTGGGGTTCTGGTGTTTGGCTTTCAAACCCAGGGCAAAGGGAAATCTATTTTTGTTCACCCTACTTGGGAGCTCTAAGCTGCACTAGGCAGCAGTTCAAGTTTATAAAGGATTTCCCCTGGGGGAGAAGTTCCTTATTCCCAACAACCATGACCTAAGGATCAGAACTGTAACCTGAACCCTCGCACACCTGTGTCTTTGACAGGAGAGCCTGGCTCTGAAAAGCTTCGGCTGACAATCTTATCGGAGATGAGACACCTGCAGTGGGACTTACCTTGGCTCCTGCCTCCCTTCCCATGGGCTCTGATGAGCCAACAGGTTGGCAAATTTTGCTTGGTCGAGTTACAAAGAGATTGGATCAGGCCACAGCCCAGACATCACGCTGGTAAAGAAATGTGTATTCCGCACAATCTATCTGACTTTTTCTGCATTCCTTAGTCTGGCTCAGTTCCAAGTGAAACCTTTTGACTCTTATTTGAGCCCAGCAGGTGAAGATTTCCCTGGGGATCTACTTTCATTGGTTCCTACCTCTAAGAGACTCAGATTAACTCTGGGAAAGCTCTAATTTGGATGAGAGTCCACTTGGTGGGTGAGTGGGTCTGGGTGAAGCTATGTATGTATGTCTTAGGTGCTGATATCTTGTGTGTACATTTCCATGCTCTCCCCTTGGGCAAGGGGTCCCCTAATGTCAATGATCTCCAAATCTTACCATTGGTACAAGCCTAGTATCTTATAGATAATAATATCCCCTGCGTGGTGGACCAAGATGCTTCATCTCCTATTGTCTGCAAAGAACGAGGGAGGCAGCCCCCCGACCATCAATTTCTTTTTTTGATTCTCTAGTAACTGAATAAGATGGATCCCTTTCATTCACTAATGGCAAGGCTGGCTTTGTTTATCATTGTGTTCTCAGACAGAACATGATGTGTACTTGGTAAATTATACTTGACTGAACTTTTTTTTTTTTTTTCAAAAAAGGCTAAATAGCTCATAAGATTTGGGGAGAGTCAAAAGGAACTTCTCATTAGGAAAAGAATGGAGACTTCTGACTTTTGCTAAAGGAAAAAAAAAAACTTGTTTGGTTTGTTCATTCAGTTTCCTGCTACTTATATTGAAATTGCACACATTTATTTGTGTGTGTGTGTGTGTGTGCACCCACCTACACACCTAAACCCACACATACATGCACAATATGAAGTTTGTGCCATAATCACTTATTTACCAATGGCAGAGAGAAAACATTGTCACTCAAGATCTGAATGTCCTGATGGTTCTCTTTTGAAATAAGTCTGTAACTCCTTAGGGGAAATATCATTCCAAGAAAAATTCTCTAAAGTGTCTGGGAGAAAATAAAACAAAACAAAATATGAGGTGATAAAAAAAGTAGCCTGAGATCAAAGTCTCCACTTCCTTACAACCCACTAACTTCTCAGTCCTATGCAATCTGGTGTCTATCCCCTGGGATGGCTCTCTGCAGTGTCACTAATGATCTCTTACTTGCTAAATCCTCATTTCTTATCTTTGTGGTCCTCTTTGTAGCAGTTAGCTTTCTTAAAAGCCTTCTCCTAGGTTATCTTTTTTCTTTGGAGAAACTATTTTCGTAATTCTTTATCTCTGATCTCCCTTTTCTTCCTTCTAAGACTTCTTAATTATGAGAGGTATTGTTATATGTCAAAGGGAGAATTCAGAATCTCATTTTAGGTGCTTACTAACTATGTAATTCTGAGCAAGTCACTTAATCTCTCTGAGTCTTAGTTTCCTCATCTGAATAATGGACTTGAGTTTGATGATCCCTAAAATCTCTTCCACTCTAAATCTATGAACTAAGAGTTATGATGAATCTAGTTCCTCTTCCTCCCATTAATGTAAATGGTTCCTAAGAATCAATCCTTAGCCCGCTTTTCTTTCTATGGACAAAAGCTTCATATATAGAGGACTGAATTTGGATTACGGAATACCTAAATTCAAATCTGACCCCAGAAATTTACTAGTTTTGTGACTCTGGGCAAGTCCCTTAGTCTCTCTTTAACTCAGTTTTCTCATTTGTAAACTGGAGATAATAATAGAAGCTACTTCACAGTTCTGGAGATTTACCCCAGTTTCCCCATTTGTAAACTGGAGATAATAATAGAAGCTACTTCACAGGTTTGGAGATCAAATGAGATAATATATGGAAAGCACTTTGCAAACCTTAAAGTCTTATATTTCTCTTGCTAATATCATCCACAACTCTGAGTTTTCTCCAAATAATTCTCAAATGTTTATCTTCAGCCATGACTTCACTCCTTTTTACAGGCTTACATTTTCACCTGCTTGCTGGATATTTCCATCCAGATGCCTTAAATGCATGTGTCTCAGATTGAACTCATTATTCCTTTATAATCTACCCTTCCTCCTAATTTCTCTATTATTGTTAATGATATCATCATCCTTCCAAGTTACAAACTTCAGATTCAATTTTAACCCTTCTTTCTCCTTCACCACCCACATTCAATCAGTTGCCAAGTCCTGTTGATTATATCTTTGAAATATCACTCACATCTTTTTACTTTTCAATCTAGCTCAGGCCCACATTACCTTCCTCAAAGAATCTTGCAAATAGCCTCTTAATTGTTCTCTTTTCACTGAAACAACATTATTAACTTTTTATTTATGATAACTGTGTCCCTGTCTTCATGGTGCTTGTGTGTAGTGTGTGTATATGTGTGTGTGTGTGTGTGTGTGTGTGTGTAATATTATCTAGATAGCCTTAGTTATTACTGCTGACTTTGTCATGTCGTCTGCATTTCTATTCAGTTCAGTTCCTTTCAAGAAGTATTTTATAGAGAGCTTTATAATTCATAGTTCACTGTTTTGGCTAAACTGGCCCACTCATTACACTTTCCTTCAATTTTATGTCTTTGCTCACACTATTCCCCCATGCCTGGAATGTGCGTCCCTATCTTCTCCCCTTTAATTGGAAATCTAATCTTTTCTCATTCCAACACCTATCTATCACCACTGAAATCTTTCCTCTCTGTCATTCTAGGTACATTCAAGGATCACTTCCTTTATAAAACTTCCTGTGGTTTCTCCAGTTTGGAGTGATCTCTCTAACAGTGAATCTCTCCTCATGTTGAATTGGAAAATTTTCTATTCATTGGTCACATCCTCATAAGTATTATAGTTCATATAATATTTATACACTTGTTTCATCTCTTCTAATAAAGAGTTGGCTCCTTGAGGGCAAAAAATAAGTCATTTGTTTGCTAGGCACAAGAATGAATATCCTTGGTATGATAAATGTTTGTTGAATTATTGTTCAAAAGTACCTTTGCTTCCCTGTATTACACATACAGAAGCAGTCCTGACTCCTTATTCTGAAATTCAGGGACTTCCCTAATCAAGTCTCCCACCTTCTCTATCCAATCTAATCACCCCCTACTTCTGAGTTCTGAATAGGAAACCTTTTCTCTGGGGTGTGCTGGTAAATGTGAGAAAGAGACATAGATACACACACACAGTCAGAGACAGAGAGAGACAGAAAGACAGGGACAGAGAGCAAGACAACGAGAGGGGGGATGAGGAGAGGGGGTAAGGGAGGGGGAGATGGCAAGAGAGAGAGCTCATATTGCTAATTTCTAAGGTTTTAAAATGCTTAAAGAGAAAATTTAACAATCAGCTCTTGGGATAGTGCTGATTCTAGCCTTCTTCTGCTTCTGTTTCACGTAGGGCGAAAATATTTTAAACTCCTGAAATGATATATTCATTTCTATATTTAGTTCATGATAGTCCCTTAACACTGAATGATCCCTGTTTTTTTTTTCTTTTTTCCCCCTGAATTTTTTTTCCTCAATGACATATAAAATTGTTTTTATATTAGTTTTTTTTATTTGAGATCCTTTTTCTTTTCTTTCATCTTCTTTTTGCCCCCTTGAGAAGGCAAGCAGTTTAATATAGATAACGTGTGTGTGTGTGTGTGTGTGTGTGTGTGTGTGTGTGTGTGTGTAAAATCCTCATTTTTCTTTTATTGATCCTGCCTACTCATAATCAATGGGTAATCGGATAATATTTGTATAAAAAACTCTTTAAAATTTTGTTTATATGGCTCCTGGGGTTGTTTTAGTTTGTTTTTCATCTTTTAAAGATTATATTAAGTTATTAAAATATATGTTTTATTCCATAAATTAAAAATAAGTGAATTATTTTTAAAAAGATTATACATGGGGAAGGTATATAAAACACATTTGGATTTTGGCTATGTTAAAAGAAATTTCTGACTTAAAAAAAAAGACATAAGAAAAATAAAGAAAAGTAAAAAACAAAGGTATGTTCCAATATTCATTCAAACCCTATCAGTTCTTTCTCTGGAGGTAGATAACATATTTCATCCTAAGTCCTTCCCAATTATCTCTGATCACTGTATAGCTGAGAATATTGTTTTTATTGTACACTATATCACATATTCTCCTAGTTCTACTCTTCACTTTGCATTGGTTCACATAATTTCTCAGTTTTTTTCTGAAATAATCTTGCTCATTATTTCTTATAGCACAATAGTATTCCATTACAATTATATAGCACAACGTATGTAGTCATTTCCCAATTCATGGGTATTCCCTCAATTTCAAATTCTTTGTCACCACAAAAAACCAAAACCAAAACCAAAAACCAACTGCTATAAATTCTGTTCATCTCTATTGATCGGTGTGTGTGTGTGTGTGTGTGTTTTAAATATGGGACCGTTTCCTTGATCTCTTTGGTATTCAGACCTATTTTGAGGTATTGCTGGGTCAAAGGGTATTAGCACTTTTTTAGTCATTTGGGCATAGTTCCAAATTTCTCACCAATGTTGGATCAGTTCATAACTCTACCAACAATGCATTAATGGCCCAATTTCCTTACATCCCCTCCAAAATTTGTCATTTTTTCTTTTCTTTCATATTAGGCAATCCAATAGGTGTGGGGTGATATCTCAATTGTTTTAATTTGCATTTCTCTAGCCAAAAAGGATTTAGAACAATTTTTTCACATGACCATAGTTTTGATTTTTTCATCTGAAAACTCATTCTCTTAGATTAGATTATTTAGTTTCCAACTCATTTTGAATCTATGTTCCCATGGTATTTTATTGAATGTAATTTTTAATGCCTTATGGTCTAGAAAGTATGTATTTAATATTTTTGCTTTTCTGTATTTGGTTGGGAGTTTTTAATGCCCTAATATATGTTCAATTTTTGTGAAGGTGCCACGTACAGCTAAGGAAAAAAAAAGATATACTCCTTTATATTCAAGTTGCAAGTAATATTCAAATTACTTCAGAGGTCTGTATATCTAACATTTCTTAAAGTTTATTGATCTCCTTAACTTCTTTATTGTTTATTTTATGATTATATTTAAACACTTCTGAGAGGGAAAGGCTGAAGTACCCTACTATTATAGTTTTATTGTCTATTTCTTGCTATTAATTATTTAACTTTGCCTTTAAGAGTTTGTATGCTATGTCATTTGGTGCATATAAGTTCAATATTGATATTACTTCATTGTCTGATTTCTTTTTGTCAATATGTAGTTTCCCTCCTGCTTATCCCTTTTAAATGGGTCTACTTTTAGTTTTGATTTGTCTGAGATCATGATTGCTATTCTTGCTTTTATTCTTTTTTTTGCCTCAACTGAAGCATAATAGATTCTGCTCCAGCATCTTATTTTTTTCTCTGTTAGTTTCTGTTTCAAGTGTGTCTCTTCCAAATAACATATTTTTGGATTCTGGTCTTTAATCTATTTTGCTTTCTATTTGCATTTTATGGGTGAATTCATCCCATTCACATTCACAGTTTTGATTGATGTGTATTTCCCTTCAATCACTTTTCCACTGTTTATTATTTCTCTTTCCCTTTTTACTTATTCCCTCCTCAAAAAAAGTTTTATCTTTGGTCACTGCCTCCCTTAATCTGCTTTCCCTTCTATCAACCCTACCCTCTTCTCTTATCTCCTTTCCTCCTACTTCTCTGTATGGTTTAAGATAGATTTCTTTACCCATCAGAGTGTGTATGTTATTTCTTCTTTGAGTCAATTCTAATAAGAGTAAAGTTTAATCATCGCCCATTCCCCCATCTTTCCCTCCATTATAAAATCTTTTATTCCCCTACAACTCTTTTATGTGAGAATTTTCCCAATTCTTTTTCTCCCTTTCCATTTTTCCCATGCATCCCTCTTTCTCACCCAATAATCTTATTTTTTTAAAAACTAACCCATCATTTTTTTTTTTTTTTTGGCAAGGCAATTTGGGGTTAGGTGACTTACCCAGGGGTCACATAGCTAGGAAGTGTTTAAGTGCCTGAAACCAGATTTGAACTCAAGTCCTGATTCCAAGGCTAATGTTCTATTCACTGCACCATGTAACTGCCCCTAATCAATCTATGATTGTTATCACATTCACATCTTCTGTCTATATACTAATATATGTATATATATGTATGTATGTGTATATATATATGAAACTCCTAACTGTCCTAATAATAATAAAGTTCTTAGGAACTAGAAGTGAATGTTATCTCTCCATATAGGAATATAATATTTAACCTTATTGAATCCCTTATAATTTCTTTTTCATGTTTACCTTCTCATCCTCCTTAAACCTTTGAAAATCAAATTTTCTATTCAGCCCTGATCTTCATCAGGAATGTTTGAAAGTTCTCTATTTCATTGAAGATTCATTTTTTCCCACTGAAGATGTTTATTCAGTTTTGCTGGGCATATTATTTCTGATTGTAATCCTAGTTCTTTTGCCTTCCTGAATCTTAGATTCCAAATCCTCCAATCCATTAAAGATGCTAAATCTTGTGTGATCCTGAATGTAGCTCTATAATATTTAAATTGTTTCTTTCTGATTTCTTTTGATATTTTCTCCTTAGACTGGGAGCTCTGAAATTTGATATTCCTGGGAGTTTTCATTTTGGGATTTCTTTCATGAGATGAGGGGTGGAGTCTTTCCATTTCTATTTACTCTCTGCATCTAAGATATTGAGGCAATTTTTCCTTGATAATTTCTTGAAATATAATGTCTAAGTTTTTTTCTTTGACCTTGGCTTTTAGGTAGTTGAATGGTTCTTAAATTATCTTTCCTTGATTTATTTTCTAGATTAGTTGGTTTTCTTCCAATGAGATACCCTGCATTTTTTTCTATTTTTTTTTTCATTTTTTGACTTTGTTTTGTTTCTTGATGTCTTATGGAATCATTTGCTTGCACTTGTCCAGTTCTAATTTTTAAGGAATTTTTTTTCAGTGAACTTTTGTACCTTTTTTTTTCTATTTGGTTATTTCCTTTCTGTTTTTTAAAAGTATTATTTTTCTTCAGTATTTTTGTGATTCTCTTACCAAGTTCTTTACTCTTCATAATTTTTAATCACTTCCATTTCCCCCCTCAATTTTCTTCTACCTCTATTATTTGATTTTAAAAGTTCTTTTTTTTTCTACTCTTCTAGGAATTCCTATTGGATTTATGTCCATTTCACATTTTTCTTTAAAACTTACTTCTAGGTTTCTATATCATTGTCATTTTCTGAGTTTATGTCTTGATCATCCTTGTCATGATAGTAACTTTTTATGATCAGTCATTTTTTTGTTCACTCATTTTTCCTGCCTATATATCCATATCTATCTATATCTATATCTAATCTATATCTATATCTATATATGTACATATACAAATTTTACTTGTATTTATTTTAATACATATTAACTTTATGTTAAAATTAGGTTCTGCTCTAGGATGAAGGATGTACTATCCCAAGCTTCAGGTTTTTCATGCTGCTTTTTCAGAGCTGGTTCTAGGAGTCTGTATGTTTTTCATGTTTTTAAGGAGGTATGATTTTAAAAGAGGTGTGGCCACTGCTCTCCTGACCTCTGCTCTGATTTTTATCTAGGAAGAATCTTATTCTTTTGTAGGTGCCAATATACTAGTCCTCTTCTTGGCCCTGGAATGGAGATTAGGTCTCTTGTTGTTTTGTAGCCACAAGTGTTAGCTTGTCTTTTTGTCTTATAAATTAGACCAGGAACCATACTCACTTATGATAATGATAAGTTCTGTTCTCCACCTTGAAACTGTGACTAGGGATTCTGTTCCTCTGTGGCCACAAGGACTAGAGCTTCTCTTCACCCAGGAACTGTCACCAGGACCTGTCCATGGGACATGTAACAGAGTCCTGTGTTCAATTCTAGGAAAAGGTCCCCTGCATTCTCTTTCTTACTAGTTGTCTGACCCTCTTATCATTTCTAGGCTGAAAATGCCTGAAGCTACCATTCCCTTTGTTGCATCTGCCCCTAAAGTCTGTTACTGGAGTTGTTTCTGTGCAAGCTGTGCTATGGTCTGGACCTGACTACCACCCTAGTGTGACAGATTTTTCTGCCAACCTCCTAAATTGTCTTGGACTGGAATATTATTTTACCCTGATTTTTAAAAAACTCTACCATTCTAGAATTTGATTTGATTTTTAAAGTTGTTTAGAGGGGAATTTGAAGAAATTCAGATGAGTTCCTGCTTCTCCATCTTCATCTTAGCAATGCTCCTTGATTTCTCCTTTCCTATCAAGTTTTATTTTCCTTTTAAGATCCAGCTCAAGTGCCATCTGCTCCATGAAGCTTTTCCTAATGACAGTTGCCAGCATTGTTCTTTGCCTTACCTGACCATTCTAATAAATATCATCGATATGTTCTGTAAGCACATTAGCCTTGATTTTTTTCTTCTTCTAGTTTAGTTCAAAGGCAGGAATGTGGTACACCAAGCCCTGGATTTATACCCAGAAGTTCTGGGTTCCAATCCTGTTTATTCTACTTATTAGTTATATGACCATGAACAGGTCACTTCATCTTTCTGAGTGTTTTCCTAAAGGCAAAATGAACATACGATTAATATTTAAATTATCTTGCATTGTTTTGAGGATGCAATAGATTACTACATATCAAGTACCATGGTCAGTTATTACTTCTGTATTACTTTCCAATTCTTTCTTGGGTGTGAGTCTTCTCTCCCCAGCTGATTATGAGGATCTTGCTTAGGTTTCTTTGTACCTTTACAGTGGTGGCACATTCTGGGGCACTTGGCAGAAGAGATCTAAAAGCGTAGAGATCTTATTCATAGAGATGGAAAGGACTCCAGAGGTCAGGTGATTTGGACCTCCATTTTACAAATGAGGAAACTGAAGTTCACGGAGCTATACAGCTATTGTAGTAAGCATCAAAGGCAAAATTTGAACTTAGACCTAGAGACACAGAGCCAGTAGCACCCTTTCAATTATGCCATGGATTCAGATTCAGCTTTCCCCAGTCATTCTTATGTTGGTAAAGGTGGAGCTGTTAGATAGAAGCCTTTTTTTTTCCTTCCTCTCTCCTTCCTCCCTTCCCCCCTCCTTCCCTCCTTCCCTCCTTTCCTTGCCTCCTTCCCTCCTTCCCTCTTTTCCTTGCCTCCTTCCCTCCCTTTCTCCTTTCCTTGCCTCCCTCCCTCCTCCCTCCTTTCCTTGCCTCCTTCCCTCCCTCCCTTCTTTCCTTTCTTCCTTTCCTTCCTTTCCTTCCTTTCTTCTTTCCTTCCTTCCCTTCCCTCCCTTCTTCCTTCCCTTCTTTCCTCCTTCCCTCTTTGCTTCTTTCTTTCCTTCCCTCCTTCCTTCCTCCCTTTCTCCCTCCCTTCTTCTCTCCCTTCCTCCCTTCCTCCTTGAAAAGGGTGACAGAGAGAAACAAAACAAGCATTAGCACTAGCCCTTCCCCCCCTTCTCTAGGCTCCCAGTGAAAAGAAACTAAAACCATTAGATTCACTTCAATTGCCTCACCTGACCTGAAATGAACTCCCTCCCTCAGGCCTGTAAGAAAATTCAATTAAAAGGTCCATCTGTGAGGTAGCAGCTGAGGAGGAATTACAGTGAGGAGGCTCACATTTTCATTAAAAAAAAAAAAAAAACTATCCTCCTCCTCCTCTCTCTCCATCCTATCCCCTTAACCCCCTTTGCCTCACTTTTATTAGACCCATCACTTACCTCTAAACCGGCATTTTCATTAATTAGACTAACCCAGAAAAGTAGCTTTTGTCTGTTTCATCCAAATAGAGGAAGACAGGGTGCATCCCACAGACATAGGGCTGTGCTAGGAGAAAAACAGAGAGAAAAACAGAATGCCTTCCCCCTGCTCCAACCCCACAGGGGTTAGGAAATCAGACCCCTCCTGCCCAGTTGCCTTGGCTACCTTAATGCTACTGTTGTTTGCGTGGTCTCTGCTAACCCTTCCAAAATAAAATGGAATTGAAAGACAAAGGCAAAAAGAAAAAAAATTAAAACTAAGGTAATAGCAGCTCTCAAAGAAGTGACTCTCAAAGAACAGGTGAGAAGAAGAAAGAAGTAGCATAGAGACAGGAAAGGAGGATGGAATACTGTAGCATGGGCTACTCTCTCCCTTCCAGAGGGATGCCTTGCTACATTAGTACAACTACTCCGAGGAGCATGTGACAGTCTCTGCAGATTGGAGTAACCCTTCTACAAAGGACTTTTTGTTGAGATTGAAGCAGATTTGTAAAGGGGGAAAGGTGATGGAGTAGGAAGGAAGGGATGTGTGTGGAGTGAGAAACTTGCCTTCCCCTGGTGCATATTACTGCCCTGGCAAGGTGGGCTGGGGCATCTTTTCCAATGCAAATTCTTATCCTTCTGGGTAGTCGGTGCTTTTTCTTGCTTTCTCTACATTTTCTCCAAAATAAGGATTAATTGTTCCCTGGGAAACACTCACTAATGATAGTGTGGTGTCAGGCTGAAATATTGTACAAGCAGAGGCCTTCTCAAGTACACCTCAGTTGAACAGTTTTCTAATGTGTCAGCTGAAATGGGGCTTTGTTTACCTTGGGGACTCCTCAGGCCTCTTTCCAGTTTGCTCTTGCTCCCAGGTGATTATTTTAATAGGAAAACATATGAAAGAAGGCAGTCAGCTCACTGTCTTAATGTTGTCCTCTTTAAATGAGGGGAAAAGAGGGAGATTTATACACCTGGTGTGTGAGAAAGAGGATTTATGGGAAAAAGCCCAATAGTAGCCAGGGAATTGGGGGGTCCAAATATGTGCAATTAGAAGGGACAAGCCCTGCCTTAGTTACACTGCCTGATATATGGGCACACTAATTACCAGTTTAAATGCTTAATGGGGGAGTTTTCGAGGTTTTAAGTAGTTGAAACCTCATGAGAGAAAGATCAAAATTACTTCTATTGAATATTATAATTTTATTATTTGGACAAAGCTAGACTCTCTATAGTGACATACTTATATGACTACTGGAAGTTCTGTTTCAGATGCAAAATTAATCTATTTAAGGCACAGTCCAGGTGGTTATTTCTAACATAATAGGTATTTAGCATGTCACAAACAAAATAATGGAGATATTTGACTCTTATCAATTTATTCTTTTGATACATAGGAAATTTGCTTTTTGGTTTTTCCAAGTTACTTATTCTTCTCCCTGGGTCTCAGTTTCCTTGTCTGTCAAAGGAGAGGGTTAGACTACATGGTCCCTAAGGTTTTTCTAGTTTTAAATTCTATGACTGTGACATCAACTGAAGCATCATAAAAATTAGGAGCCATTCAAAGAGCAAAAAGCACTTTAAATCAAGCAGAAATTGGCTTTTTGCTCAACAAGATCAGTAGTAACACAAAAGAGAGGCAGATGAAACATATCACTGGGGAGAGGGACACAATAAATTTTACATAGAATCTTTGGCTGAATGTATAATACAAGGTAATACGTTGGTATTATTCCAACTCATTAAAAGTTTCTATCCTTTTGTTCTTCCTCCTATAGCTTCTCTCCCTCTTCTTTCTTCTCCTGTTCCTGTTCTCTCTTTTCAATTGCAATTGATTTACATAATTTGAATTTATTTTTTTATTGGGAGTGCTGAAAGCTGAATCTTTGCTTTACCAATTCAAAGGAGATTATACATGCAAAGCACTCTGTAAACCTTAAAGCGCTATATAAATGTCAGCTATTATTAGTGCTACAGAATTTATAACACCAAGCTATAGTTTGTTTTATTTCCTCCCCTCCCCCAGAGTAATGAGACATAGTATTGGAATGTGCTATTTGTATTATGTTATCAATATAATGTAATATAATATAATATTATATTAGCATATGACATTTTAAAAAACCTTTTTCAATTTGTGACCCTCTTTTGCCCAAGAAATTTTTATATAATCCAGGTATAGGAATTTAGAATAGGTATACAAATCAAACATTTACTGATAATAAATCATAAAGAAATTTATTTTAAAACAATTCTTTAGCATACATATAATTTTACTATTTATTAAAGACAAAAGCAAATTTACATGCTAATGAGATGATTCGACTTGTTTATTTTTACACAAACAATTAAATCTCGGCAGAATATTTGATACCTTTTACTGTTGCCAAATTTTTTGCAACCCTCTACATTCAGTCCCACTGTTTAAGAAGCTATGGGATATGGTATATACTGCCCTCAGTAAGAAATTATTCTCTTGACTTTAATAAACATTCCTTTTAAAATTCCTCCTTCTGAAAAGAGCCAAATTTACTAAACTCCTAAAGCAAAATAAAGAATATGGCCTTATTTGTGAATTTGTGGCTACTCATTTAAGCTGTTTGAAAAGCTAGGTAGTAATGTGGATAAAGTGTAGGGCTAAAATCAGGAAAACACATTGTCCTGGATTCAAATCTGGCCTCAGATAGATACTTATTATCTGTGTGACCCTGAGCAAATCAGTTAACCTTCTTTCCCTCAGTTTCCTCATTTATAAAATAAACTGGAAAGGGAAATGACAATCCACTTTAATATCTTTGCCAAGAAAATTCTGAAAAGAGATCATAAAGAGTTAGATATGACTGAAATGACTAAGCAATAACAATAATATTTGGCTATTAGAAGGTAGATTTGGACAATCAAATTAAAAACTTTCTATTATCCTCTTGGGTCTTTGTCAAAAACTGACAATAGATTAGCGTAATTATGTGTTCCATTTCCTTATTTTAGAGGAAGGAGTGAGAGTCTATGCCAAGTTAATTTTCATGATACTTTTGTCCACCTTCCTATTTCCATATTTTGTACATAGGGTTCTCAATGATTTATTGCTTCTTAAGACAGGTAACAAATTTCCCATCACAGGAGATATTCAAACAAAATCTACATGACCAGTTGTGAATATTACAAAGAGGATTCTTGTTTGAATATTCATTAGATAAAAGGGTCTCTGAAGTCCCTTCTTACTCTTGAGATTCTGTAAATTTTTGTAAATCATTTTATTTTCCTCCATCTCTTCATCTATAAAATGGTAGAGGTTGGATTGGTGGAAATTTCTTCTAGTTCTAGATTTATGATTTGCTTTCTCATAGCTATTGAGGAATGTTTTGGTACAGAATAGTGTTCTTGTTCCTTATGAATTCTTGATATTTTATTTCTCTTGAAGTTCTTTTAGTTTGCTAGTATTTGAGGTTATTGGTATTTCCAGAATGGAGTATTTGACCTTTGTTACTGAAAAACTACACTGAAAAATTATTGAAAGCTCATTTGTCTACCCCTCTTTATTGACATCTGACATAATATACTATTAAGAAGTTAAGAGAATTGACTTCTGAATAATTTTATTTTCTGACTAGTTATAATTTTATTCATCCTATGAAGGTCTCTGGAAAAAAAACTTTGTTCAGATTTCCTCATATGGCAGAATCATTCCTTTGCCTCTGAATCTGTCAAGAAAAGGACATGGATGTCCTTCCTTCCCTTAAAATAAGCACTCTTAATCCTTTTTTTTTTTTGGTAAGGGACTCTTTGGCAATCTGGTGAACAATCCTCTCAGGATGATATTTTAAATGTTTTTAAATAATAATCTCAAAATAATGTTTTTAGATTTGTTAAAAGCCAGTGAAAATAAAGATATAATTTCTTTTTCTATCAAAATTCTTGTATCCTCCTGAAATCTGCCCATGGATCCGAATCCCTCTCCTCTTTGAATTCCAAATTAAGAACCCTTTACCTTAAAAGGATAGTAGAAGAAAGAATATGAGCATTTGTTATATATTATGGAAATTGTTTTCCTTCTCCTACAAATATTTTCTAGAAAAAACCCTGTCACATATAACAGAAAAAACAATAATAGGTAGATCTTTACATAGGATTATAATGACTTCAAATTGTTTTATATTTGTATCTTATTATCTCATAGTTAGATTGTTATAAGTTTATGTAATATTTTAACTTAAGCAGAAGCTGTGCTTGTTACTTTTGTGACTATAAGGGGGCAGAGAGGTGGTAAAGTGCTGAAACTAGAGTCAAGAAGACAAGAATTCAAATACAGCCTTAGATATTTATTTAAAATAGAGCTTTAGATGTTTATTAACTGTGTGATTCTGGGCAAGTCATCTACCATGTTTCCCCGATAATAAGACCTATCCCAAAATAAGCCCTCCCCTTACTGTGTAAGATTCCTCTAAAATAAGCCCTCCCCCGAAAATAAGCCCTATTGAGATTGTTACTGTAGTGAAGGTGATCCCTTGTGCTACATTACGCTACATTAGCTACATGCTACATTACGGTACTCTCCGAGCTGCATCCAATCAGAGCTGCAGCAGTGAGCACGTCATCCTGTTCTTCCCCAGTGATTTGATTAAAATAAGACCTCCCCTGAAAATAAGCCCTCTGGTGTTTTTCTATCCAAAAAAATAATAAGACATTATTATTGTGGAAACACGGTAGACTCTGAGTCCTTCAGTTTCTTCATCTGTAAAATTCAGATAATACTAGCACCTACCTCTCACGGTTGTAAGGTTCAAATGAAATCATTTTGAAGTTCTTAGCACAAGACCTGGTACTTAGTAAGAAATACATACACACATACATATTAGCTATTATTTCTGTACATTTCACATAGCCCACATTTCTACTACACAGGGTGTCCCAAAAGACTAAGTTTTAACTATTAAAGCTTTCAAATCAACCAATCAATGAACTTTTACTAAGCACCTACTTTATGTCAGACACTATGCCAAGTGCTAGACTAAGACTTTTGGTATACCATGTATAGAAGATATAGCAGATTAAGTCAAAGTTCCTTTTCTGTATATTGTTGTAGAGTCTTAGCAGATAGTTATATTGAGCAGGAAAAATGCAATCTGCCTTTGGAAGAATGCACTCTGTCATAATTATGATGATGATGATGACTTAACATGTAGGTAATGCTTTAAGATTTTCTTTTGCCTGAATCAAAAATGGGCAACAGAGATCAGATTTATTTCATCAATCTTGATGGTAATGAAAGTAACAATGGCATGGAAGTCTAGAATATATTAAAAATTCCAAAATTTATTAGAGCCATTCATTTCCAACTTCTTCTCTCCTTCTGCTACAAAACCATTTGTTTTTAACAATAGGATTGACTGATGTAGAGTTTTCTTCTTCTGTCATTTCTTTTTTTTTTTAAGATTTTTATTTGATAATTTTCCTATTACAATCAAAACAAATTTTTTACATTGGTTTTTAAGATTTTTTGAGTTCTAGGTTCTCTCCCTTATCCCCACCTACAATTAAGAAACTACTTGTGAAATTATGTAAAACATTTTGCATATTTGCAATTTGACTTTCATAAAAGTCAAATTGTGAAAGAAAACATAGATCTCCCACCCTAATGAAAATAAAAAACCTCAAGAAACATTAAATTAAAAATAAAGAAAAGAGAGATAGTAATAGAGAATGCTTTGATCTACATTCAGACTCAGTTCCTTCTCTGGATATGATTAGGATTTTTCATCATAAGTCAAGGTGTGGATGATTGTGCTACTGAGAATAACAAAGTCATTTACAGCTGGTCATCTCAGAACATTGTTATTGCTTTGCATACAGTATATTTCACTTTGTTCATGGAGGACTTCCCAGTTTTTTTTTTTTTTTCTCCTGAGAGGATCCTGCTCATCATTTTCCGGAGAACAATAATATTCCTTTAAGGAGAAACTTGCTTTGAATTTTTTTTTTAACAATTACTATTGCTATTTGTATTCCCCCCCCTCCCCACCTCTTATTCTCTCTCCTTTCACCCTGTCCCTCATCAAAAGTATTTTGCTACTGATCACTTCCTCCTCCAATATGCCCTCCCTTTTTTATTATCCTCTGCCCCTTTCCATATCCCATTCCCTTTCTATTTTCCTTCAGGGTAAGATAGATTTCTATACTCCTATTGAGTATGTATGTTATTTCCTATTTGAGTCAATTCTGATGAAAGTAAGGGTCACTCCTTCCCCTCTGCTCCCCCTCTTTCCCTCCACTGTAAAGGCTTTTTTTGGCCACTTCTCCCTTTCCCTTTCTCCCAGTACATTCCTCTCTCATCCCTTAATTTAATCATTAAAAAAAAAAAAAGATATTATTCCTTCATATTCAATTCACATCCATTACCTCTGTCTATATATACTCCTTCTAACTGTCATAATAATGAGAATGTTCTAATGAGTTACAAATATCACCCTCCCATGTAGGAATGTAAATAGATAAACCTTATTAAGTTGCTTATGATATCACTTTCCTGATTACCTCCTTATGCTTCTCCAGAGTCCTATACATGAAAATCAAATTTTCATTTAGCTCTGGTCTTTTCATCACTAATTGCTTGAAAATCCTCTGTTTCATTGAATGACCACCTTTTCCTCTGAAGGATTACACTCAATTTTTCTGAGTGAGTGATTCCTACTCCAGGTCAAGTTGTTTTTCCAATGAGATATTTCACATATTTTCTAATTTTTTTCATTCTTTGGTTTTGCTTTATTGTATTTTGATTTCTCATTAAGTCATTAACTTTTATTTGCTCAATTCTATTTTTTAAGGAATTATTGTCATCAATGAGTTTTTGTACCTCCTTTCCAACTTGGCCAGTTTTGCTTTTTAAGGCATTCTTCTCTTCATTAGTTTTTTTTGGTATTTCCTTTTACACCTTTCTCGATTATTTCCCTAATTTTTCCTCTATTTCTCTTACTTGATTTTCAAAGTCCCTTCTGAGTTCTTCCCTGTTCTGAGCCCAATTCTTATTTTTTCTTAGAGGTTTTGAATATAAGAGCTTTGACTTTATTTTCTGATTGTTGTCTTCTGATTGTGTGTTTTGATTTTTCTTGTCAATAGAACTTTTTTTGTTAGCTCTGCTTTTAACTTTGTACTAAAGTAGGGCTCTGTTTCCAGGGTGGAGCATGCATTGTTCCAAGCTTCAGGGGTTTTATGCAGCCTTTCTCAGAAATCCTTCTAGGAATCTGACCACAAGCACTCTTTTCTGCCCTGGAGCTGTTAGATATGTCCCGGTCCCTGTAAGATCTCATGTGCTGGCCAGGACTGGGGCCCTGAAGTCCACTGCTGCATTGTGCTGGCACTACACATCAGATTCCCATCCCGTCTCCACAGACCCTTTCCACTGATCTAAGTCATTCCCTTGTGACCCGGGGCTGAGAGGTCCAGAAATCTCCAGCACTGCTACTGATTCAAAGGATCCACCTCACTGATGCTGAGATCCAGAGTGAATCCAGGGCCGGGGTCTGGCCTGCACTGGAATTGAGTGCTGGGGTCTCAATCTGGTTCCAGAGAACTTTTGATCACCTTCCAACTCCTCTTTGGTGTATCTGGACTGAGAAGTCTGGAAATCACCAGTCCTAAAACTTCTTCAGAAGTCTGGCAGAGGTTGGGCTGGGATTGGGCTGGGGCTGCAATGGTGTGCCCAACCCCAGGACTCCCACCCTGATGTCATGGACCTTTTTTTTTTTTGAGGAGCTTCTAAGTTGCCTGTGGCTGGAAAATGTTATTTTTCATCTTTTTGGGTATTCTGATGCTCTAAAATTTGCTTGGAGACATTATTTTAAGGATTTTGGCCAGTTTGGGGGAAAGGTTGGGCAAGTTCTGCCATCTTGGTAGAACATCTCATTCCATCATTTCCTCACATTCTCTCCTAAGTAAGCATTAGCCCATGTGCAGTAGCCCAAAGGCATGGAACAGAGGCTGAAGGGAGAATTGAAGGGAAGAAAGAAAGAGGCCTGAATTATAATCTAGTTAGTGGGACATTGCCTCAATTAGATGCAGAAAGTGTTGAACTTGAATTCAAATCATCAGCACTTAGCAAATTGTGTACCATGCATTATTATGGACAATTGGCTTAATCTCTCTGGTACTCAGTTTCCTATTTGTTAAAAAGAAGGAGGAGAAAGAGAAGCAGAACAAAGAGGAGGAAGAAGATGTAACATTGGTACTACTTTATAGAACTGTTGTAAAGTTCAAATAAGATAATGTGAGTAAGTACTTTCAAAGTCTTATAGCATCATATAAATGCCAGCTAGTGTTATTTATTTTCAATATTTCTGAAACAGCCATGAATTTTTAACACAAGGAATATTCAAAGCATTTGGGAAGTTTCCCTGCCTGAGCTTTCCAGATCCTAGCTCTACTTTTGCAGTATCTTGTTTCCACATTGTGATCAAAATGTACACAAATGGTTGCTAGCCTTTATTAGAGAGAAGATTTTTTAAAAAAAATTTTCTTTTATTTGCTGCTAAATAAATATTCATGTGTTAATATATTTTATATTCATATTCATTATACTTATTTATTAATATTTATTACTAAATATTTATCTCTCCTTCCCAAGCCTCTCCCCATAATGAAATAATTTTTAAAACCTCCCCCAAAGCAAATACATATAGTTTAACCAAACAAATTCCAATATTGGCCACATTTTAAAATATATGTTTCATTCTGAATTTTTTTTATCTGTTATCTTTCTGGCAAGAGGTAGGTGACATGATTCATCTTTAGTCCTTTGGACTCATAGTTTGTCATCACATTAATTGAATTCTAATGTCTTTCAAAGTTGTTTTTCTCTATAATGCTGCCATTGAATAAATTGTTCTAGTTTTGTACTCTCTGCTCTGAATCACTTCACAGAATTCTTCCCAATTTTCTCTGAAACTATTCATTTGGAGTACTTTCTTATGGTACAATAATATTCTAATACATTCATACATACTTTGTTTAGCTATTGGGAGGAGATTTCTTATGAATTGACTAATGTGATTATCTTTGTAAAGGACAACTTTGCAATTAGATTCAACCAGAATTGGGCCTTCAGACTTATGATAAGCTGGACAAATCTGGAGACAATCAAAATAAAACTTTTACATTAGTCCCTGAATTCACTGTCTCCAACCAACCCCTTTCCTATAGGAATCTAGAGGTGAAAAGTCAATTGACTAAAGTTTTGTCCCTGACATGGTCCATTCTAGTTACATCATAATTCCATTCTAACCCTTTGCCAGAAGAGCTAATTCATTGGTCAGAGGTATGGGCTTTGAATTAACCCAGTTCCTCTAAGTTAAGAGTACAAGTCCCAGCAGGCTGAAAAATAAGCATTTTATTCGACTTGTGCATATGAGTAGGTGCTCATAAATGCAGATTATTAAAAAGACATCAGCCTCAAATCTGGTCTGCCCATTGCTGTATTTCTGTGTTATGTGGAGATTGCCAAAGTGAGTAGTGGGGCATGGACTCTCTAAAAGAACTTCACTGCTTGATTTGTAAAAACAAAAACAAAAACTATCATTCCACTCTAATGTCACTAACTTTACTATCTCACCAGTGACCTAGTAATGTTACATTGGTTATCTATCGGCATCAATAATCTGAAAAAGTACTTTCCAAAAACTTTAGACTTTTAATATTTTATTAAAATTTATACTTGTCTCAGCTTGACTTTTTTTTTTTTAACTTTGTCTCAATTTCTTTCAGGCCCCAATATTATGGGTAAATGGATTGGAAAGTGATCATTTATACAAGGATTAAAGACTAAATATAGATGCAAAGGCTTTGGGTCCTATTCACACTTCACCTTCTGAGAATGGGGCTCACTTTTTGGGGACTTTTGGCAGTAATTTATCTCAACAGATTTAGATATGCTCAACTTTCTAACTAATTTAGGCAAAGAATGAAGTTGAAAGAGGAAAACATTTGACACAAAGAATGAAGAAACAGAGAGACTTCATCACACATAATTTGAAGCAAAACATAATTTGAAGCAAATACAGCCTTATTCTTGAGTAGTTAGAAAATAAGATTCTTCTAACGTGGCATACCAATTAAGGAGGTAGTTATAAAATTCCTATGTATCCAAAGTAAAGATTGGGGAAATTTACACATTTGAGTTTTATAAAACTAAATTATAAACTAAGCTTCTTTTGCTGATTCATTCTCTACTTTTTATACCTGAAGTTTGAATATTTTCTAAAGTTCTCTAAGTTCTCTTTTCTTTTCTTTATCTTTTTTTTTCTTTGTGATTTCACAGATCTCATGGTTTCAATTAGTTTTACATGGATGACTCTCAGATCCACAAATCTAATTCCAATCTCCCCTAAATCTCACTAGCAAACCAACCACTTATTAGACATATTTATCTGCATGACCCATTGGCACTTTAATCTGTCCAAAACAAAAATGGTCATTTTTATCCCCTCAAATTCTATCCCTTTCTCTACTCAACTGTTGTTTTTCTCTTCTGTTGAGAGCCACGTTATCTTCCTACTCAGCTAAGAATTATCTTTGACTCTTCTCTCCCCTACCTAGACACATTATGTTTAATTATGTTCTAATTTCTGTTACTTCTCTCTCTGCCACATCTCTTCAACCCATTTCAATTCTCTTCACTCACATGGTTAACAGTTGTTGGTCACTTAAAGCTTTCCAATTTGACTTCTACAAACTACCCTCTCAATCTTAATTCCATTATTCCTCTTCATGCAATCTATATTTTAATGAAACTGAACTATTAGCTATTAAAGTCAGCACATCCCTTTACACCCCCAAACCCTATTTCTAATTTCCAGGCATCTCCATCAAATAAAAATTAGTAGAGATAGCAATATCCATGGGGAAGAGGCTAGAGCTTTCACTCTCTTCCACTAGGCCCAAGGACTTGCATCTCTTTCTCCCTCCTATCCCTCCCAAATGACAAGAGAACCTGAAAAAGAGATAGAAAAGGATGAGCCAGCCAGGTATAAGTAGAACCAAGAGAAACACAGAAAGAAAAATGTGTCTAGGACAATGCTGAATGCAGCAGAGAGGTCAAAAAAAGATAAAGACTGAGAAAGAAAGGTTTACTTAACTGATAAAAATCTGAAATCAGATTACAAGGGCTGAGCACTGAGGAAAAGTGGAAGCAATGAGGATAGAACACTTTTTCTAGGAGTTTGTATAGATGTTCAGATCTTCCCTCAGCCTCTAATAGATAACAATTACATCTCTGTAAAAGTCTATCCTCCACACTTTTCAGAGCTCAAGGAAGTCCAGGGAGCCCTCTTTCTTTCCTGACAAGTTCTTGGTTTCTTATGACTGCTTTCTCTCATCTAATCCTGTCCCCTTTAAATATTCCAGTCACACAATCTCCCAATCCTTCAACTCCTATGACTGCTGTCTCCAGCCTACCTTAACCATGCTCAGGAATGATCACACCTTAGATGTTGTCCCACCCTCAACCTCATTAGCTGAATTTTCCACAATTCCCAGAAC
This sequence comes from Antechinus flavipes, assembly GCF_016432865.1. Classification (NCBI taxonomy): domain Eukaryota; kingdom Metazoa; phylum Chordata; class Mammalia; order Dasyuromorphia; family Dasyuridae; genus Antechinus; species Antechinus flavipes. Next base: position 549,472,002 of record NC_067398.1, read on the forward strand.
TCCTAGTTATGGCTGTCTCCCATTCCAGGAATGCAATCAATTCATTCTTACCTCTCACCTTTCAGAGTTCTCTTTCTTTAAGACTCAGTCCAGCTTTCACTTCCTCTATGAAGCAATTTCTTATTTATTCCTCTTCTAAGAGATTACAGACATATATGTATTAATATGTATATATGTATGTATTTCTGTGTGCATATGTACACATATTACCCTCCCCCCATTCAAATATCCCTAAGGCACTTTGTCAAGATCCCTTTTGCTATCCTTGGCTTATCTTGAACAATCTTTAATAACTAATACTGGGTGATGCTAATTCCTAATCTAGTGGTTCCTGACATACCACATTATTGCCTTTCCACTCCTAAAGATTTTACTGTTTCTTCTAAAGGAACTTATGTGAAATGATATATTAAATGTGCTTTGTTTATTTAATAGCCATTCTGGCTGTTAATGTATTTGTTTAGTATATGTTATAAATTAAGGGAAGAGATTATATGAAATGTCAGATGCCATTAAAAGGATCATTATTATAATTTATTATTTCTCCAAATGCAAATTTTCCTATATACCTTTTAAACAAGGTGGCACATACTGCTAGAAGGGACATTAAAAATCCATTTATTTTCATTAATAGCACAAAGCATTCACATCGCATATTAAGACTTCAAAAAGTTTAGTCAATAACATATTGAAGGCCCATTGAGGCAATGCAGTGCAAGAAACACTGTGTGTGTGTGTGTGTGTGTGTGTGTGTGTGTGTGTGTGTGTGTGAGAGAGAGAGAGAGAGAGAGAGAGAGAGAGAAAGACAGAGAGAGAGAGAGAGAGAAAGAGAGAGAGAGAAAAAGAGAGAGAGAGAAAAAAAGAGAGAGGGAGAGAGAGAGAGAGAAAAGAGAGAGAGAGAGAGAGAGAGAAAGAGAGAGAGAGAGAGAGAGAGAGAGAGAGAGAGAGAGAGAGAGAGAGAGAGAGAGAGAGAGAGAGAGAGAGAGAGAAACAATTGGTGATTATGGGACCTTCCATTTCTGTGTTTTTGTACCTACTATTGCTTATGCCTGAAATGTTCTCACTTATAACCATCCTCTTTGATTCCCAAACTCTCTTAAAAGCTCAGTTTAACTGTCAATTCTTACATAATTCCTTTCCTGATCTCCCTAGTTGTTAGTATATCTCATTCTCTGAGAATTGTATTGCTTAATCTTAAATAAAAATTTATAAGAGCTTCCTATATGCTAGGCATAGGGGATAAAAAAAAATAAAAGTGAATATAGTCCTTGATCTCAAACAGTTTATAGTCACCTGGAGGGAAGCAACAGATAAACAATCAATCAATCACCAAGCATTAATTAGGCCCCTACTAGGAGTCAGCTAGACACTGGGGATGCAAAGACCAAATATGAAACACTCCTTTTCTGAAAAAGCTGACATTCTACACAGAAAGTAAATGCAAACTGTATAAATATGAAGTAATTGATGTGGGAATCAGGAAAGGTTTCTTGTAGGAGGTAACATTTGAGTTGAATCTTAATGGGAGCCAGAGAGTCCAAAAGGTAGAGGAGAGAATTTAATAGTTTGGGGAAATTGTTCCACTTCATTAAGACTGGTTTTATATGATGAACAGCCTGTTGTTTTATCCCACTGGAATGCAAACTCCCAGAAGATGAGATCCTTCTTCTTTCTCTTCTCCTCTTCATCTTCTCCTCTGCTATTCTCCCCTCCCCATCTTGTCTTTATATACCTAGAACTTAGCAGAGGTACCTTGCACATAGTAGGTTTAAATCACTGCATATCAAATTGAATTGCGTTGAATAACTATTGCCTAAATACATGAAATCACTAAGGGTCTTGGAATTTGTAATTTGAGTAAAGTATACATCTTTATCTTCCACTTTTTATCCATTTTTGCTTTTTCTGGCTCAATCAGAAAGAAGTAAAGGATGGATTCCCAGTTTGTTTTGTCTCATTGACATACATCATTCCTTGCTATGCAGCTTCTCACATTACATCCCTCTCAATAACTGATAGAAGCAAGGATAACATCTGCCCATGTAAATAGGTACATGCACAAACACTATGTCTTGAGTTGGAAACATCTTGATAAGAGGTTCATTATAATCTAGTATAGTTATATGTACTTCTGGAAGCCTTTTAAAGGGATTTAAAAAAAATATTAAATGGAGAAAATGTCAAGACATTTTCATCAGAGTAGCAAGGCGGCTGATTTTGAGGAGGCGAGTTGTTCCTTTTTCAGGCCCAGGATCATTGCTAACTATCTCTCAGAGCTCTCAGAAGTACTTCCCGGGTTGGAAGTTTGAAATCCTATGGCAGTCTTGATGCTACTGGCTGATAAAGCCAGAATGTAGATCAATACAAATGCAGACGGCTGCAGTTGGAGACAGCCCAGCATCTGCTCTCATTTCACTTCCTCTCCCAGTCACAGCCAATCATTCCAGCCATTTGTGTTGGAGGAAAACTCTCCCCATTTCAGATGCATCGAGCAGTTATCCCTAAGGAATTGTCCACAACATGAACCATTTACGAACAAGTGGAAAAAAAAAGTGGGATTGAAGAGAATCAGCCTGGAGCCAGGCAACACTTTCAAAGCAAAGGCAAACCAAACAGCCTTCCTTTTGTTGGCATCCAGGCTGCCAAGACACCATACCCTTTTATTCATCACCCCTGAGAGCAGAACAGAAGTGTTGAGGATTGCTTTCTTAATGCTTAATCAGTGTGTGCCTGAGGCTTTAATGGGGAGAGGAAAAGGGTCCAGGATCTCCACCCCCACCTCCCTTCAGTCTCATAGCTGCAAGATGTTCAGATCCTCCTCTCCATCCATCAATAAGTGGTATCGGACAGGGGGTTGGGAGGCACAGAATTGAGGTCTGTGAAAAATCCTTTAGCGCAGGAGTCCAATTTAAGCTCTCAATCCCTGGCAATTGTTTGTCTTCAGATAGCATCTGCCCTAAGAATCAGTTAAACTTTAGTTTGTGTCCTGGGAGAGGGACATAGGATAATGTTTCATGGAAGCTTGGTATCTTTCCAGTCCCTTTTTCTATAGAACAGATTCTTCCCTCTAGTTTGGAAGAGTTGATCTATGTAGTTGGATTTTTAAAAAAGGTTTTCAGTTTATATTCTAAACTTTAAAACAAACAAACCCAATGTCTTTCACCTTTTGGTTTACAAAGACACTTTTAACTCTAAACTGTTCTATATTTAGGCAGAGTGGAAGCAAAGGCGCCAAGATGCCTTTTATTTACACATCTTATTCACTATAATATTCTCGTTTTCTTGGGAACCTAATTGTGACCCTTATGTGTCAACACTGTTGACCTCTCTACTTCTGATACTAAGAGAGAAATGTGTACCTCATTTGCCTATACAGTTCCAATCATTTTCTATCAGCCCTGTAGAGAGCTTGGGGGCAGTAATGAAGTAGGGGAAAGATGAGAAGGAAAGTAATAATAGTAACAATAGCAAATATTTATACTGTATACAGACAGTTATCTCCCTCAGACCTCTAGTAAAGAAATTTTACATAATGTGAATTTACATAATGTGAGGAAAAGGAAAGGAACCTGTGAAAGGAGAGACCACCACAAAGTTCAAGGATACTGGGAGAGGAACAGAGGAGCAAGAAAGCAAAAGAGGAAGAAGGGAAGGAAGGGCCAGACACATGGAACCAGACATGAACCAGGGGTTGGACAAGCACACAGACAAGAGAGGATGCGTGATGTGAGGGTTAGGGACAGACACACTACCTGAACACAGAAAAAGCCAGATAAGCAGCCAGGTCTCAAGCCAAGTCCACATCAGGTAATAGTCTCTCCTTAAATCTGTCATTCTGCTTTCACTTGAAGGTTGTCTTTTTTTTTTTTTTTAATTTTTTGGGGGTAGTGGGAGACTGCTAAGCACCAAGCAGATGCTTGGAACACACACACACACACACACACACACACACAGAGCATATAGAATTTTAAGTTAACATAGGTGTATTTTTGGAATGCAGATTTCTTTCAGAATTTTTTATGTAAAGTCAAATTTGTATAATATGAATTTTTGTAAAGAAAGAACTATCTTTAAGTATTTTAATATTTGCAAAGCATAATAATAATAACAAATATTCATATTTATTACATTTATTCTATATATATACACACACACACATAAATGTACATAGCACTTATGTACTAGTGCCTGTGCTAAGTATTTAATAAGTTTTGTCTTATTTTATCTTTACAACAACCTTAAGAAGATGTTGTTATCTCCATTTTACAAATGAGGAAACTGAGGCAAATGAGTTAAGTGACTTGCCTATGGTTAAAAAACTAATAGATATCAGAGGATGGATTTGAATTCAGGTCTTCCTGACTCCAGAGTGAGTGCTCTATTCACTGGACCATTTTGTGTCTTCTTTTTTTTTTTTTTCAATAGGCCATACGCCTATATCTTTCTAAGTTTTACCCAGCAGGTTTTTTTTTTCCTATTTCAGTGTCATGTAAGTAGGGAAAATAATATTATCTCTATCTTAAAACTAAAGAAACTGTGTCTCAGAGAGGTAAATTTCTTAAGATCACCCAGTTGGGAAGTGTCAGAACCAGATTTGAGCTAAGACTATGTTGACGCTTTCTGCACCAGAATACTCTTTTTCATACATAGTAGTAGCAAAGTTTTTTGGAGGTTGAAAAGTTTAAACCACTATAACAAGTGATGTTCCCAAAAGCTTTCATGCCATCTGCTTTGCCCTACATCTATTCCCCCAATACTCTTACTTTCTTCAAGAACTACCTGAAATTCTGTCTCCTCCATAAAAATCATTTCTTGACAAATACTTATTGTTTATGACTTATTGAATAGAATTCTGCTTGAAAAAATTTAATCAGTCATCAGGAGAACCCCCTCACCTTGATCTTCTAGATAAAGGCCAGAAATATGTTTGTCTTATGAAGCCAAAGTGTGCACACCCAGTCAGATGGGAGATGTCCCAGTCCAGCAGATTAGAGTTCTCCCTGTTGTTGCATTAAAGGATCTAAAAATCAATTTCAATAAAACAAGATTTTTGTTGTATCCATATCATGCCAAATAACCCATTTGTCTAAGTATTTCAGCTTTGTGTAGATACAACCTTAAAGATATGTGAGGTATGATTTCTTTCCGTATCTCCAAATATATTCCTTTGGTTATTTACCTGTGCCTAACATGTCCCTTTTTAAAACTTTCTCCAAATATTGTAAAACCTCATTCACTTGAACTCTATAACTCTAAGAAAGGGTTTCTAAGTAATCTGAGAGTATAAATAAGATTCTAAGTGAAATGTTTTAAGCATTTAAGAAAATTAAGATCACCAACCAGTTTACAAGTATATTTACAAAAAATCAGTTTTTGTGCTAATTATAAATGTCTCTCATTTATTCATCCCAATTCAACAACTATTCTACAAACAAGATACAGTCAATTAAGTCCTTGATGCACATGGACACTGCCCTTCTAGAGTGTACCTTTTATTAGGGAGATGCACCATGTCTAAAAATTGGAGAAATATCAGGAAAATTAAGAGGGAAAGTGTACTGACAACTGGAAGGAGAGAACTTCAGAAAAGGAGTCTCTAAGTTAAGCCTTGAAGGTTCTTGGAGTCAGAAATGAGGAAGAGGTGCATTTCAGTCATAAAGAGAGAAGCAGAATGTTGTGACTAGATAGTAACAGTCTTGTGGTTTTCATCCTTTATTTTTTCTCTTTTTAAAATGTATTTATTTATTTAAAAGTTAAATACAAAATAGAAAAAGAAAAGAAGCATTTTCATGTACACAGTAGAACATGGGAGGATACAAAATATATAATAACAAATTTCCATTTCAAGAAAGCATGTATAATAATAAACACTATATTCAGAATTTATCTTTACTTCCTTGTAGATTTTCTTTTATTTTCTGCGATTCCATTTTTACTTTATTCTTTTTTTTCTCTTTCCTCCTCCCATCTCCCTCAAGTAGACTACAATTAAGCATGAGTATATTTATATCTACATATACTCACACAAATATAGATATACACACACATATGTACATATATATACTTATATGTACATGCACACATATGTCTATATTTTAAAATTTGCCTATATACATACTTATGCACACCTCTAAAACAATATTAATATGGCTGACCTGTAATATAGATTTTGCTCTTCTGATTGAATCTTTTTTATCTTTGACTTTGTCTGAGATCAATGGTTTCCACTATTTTTTCTTTTTTTAATTTTATTAAAGCTTTTTATTTACAAAACATGTATGGGCAATTTTTCTTTTATTATTTTATTAAATCTTTTTATTTACAAAGCATATGCATGAGTAATTTTTCCAGCCTTGACCCTTGCATAACCTTTTGTTCCAAATTTTCCCCTTCTTCCCCCCACCCCCTCCCCTAGCTCGCAGGTAGTCTAATACATGTTAAATATGTTGAAATACATGTTAGATCCAATACATGTATACACATTTATACAGTTATCTTGTTGCACAAGAAAATTCATATCAAGAAGGAAGGAAAAGAAAAACTGAGAAAGAAAGCAAAATGCAAATAAATAACAACAGAGAGAGTGAGAATGCTATGTTGTGATCCACACTCTGTTCCCATGGTTCTCTCTCTGGATGTAGATGGCTCTCTTCATCACTGCATAAGTGGAACTGGTTTGAATCACCTCAATGTTGAAGAGAGCTACGCCCATCAGAATTGATCATTGTATAGTCTTCTTGTTGCCATGTATAATGATCTCCTGGTTCTGCTCATTTCACTCAGCATCAGTTCATGTAAGTCTCTCCAGGCCTCTCTGAAATCATCCTGCTGGCCATTTCTTACAGAATAATAATATTCCATAGCATTCATATACCATAATTTATTCAGTCATTCTTCAGTTGATGGGCATCCACTCAATTTCCAGTTTCTTGCCACTACAAAGAGGGATGCCACAAACATTTTTTGCACATGTGGATCCCTTTCCCTCTTTTAGGATCTCTTTTGGATATAAGCTCAGTAGAGGCACTGCTGGATCAAAGGGTATGCACAGTTTGAGCATAGTTCCAAATTGCTCTCCAGAATGGTTGGATTCATTCACAACTCCACCAGCAATGTATCAATCTCCCCGTTTTCCCACATCCCCTCCAACATTCATCATTATCTTTTCCTGTCATCTTAGCCAATCTAAAAGGTGTGTAGTTCATCCTTTATTCTCAAAAAAGAACTAATGACATCACTTGTGAGTGAATTGGATTCAAGTAAGGCAAAATGTGTAAAGCTATCAGATTTGCTTTTTCCTCTAGAGTCTTCCAAGTTCAATGACAAGACAAAAAAAGTTAAGACTAGTGATGACCTTCAATATAATGGATGAGTTTCTAAATTAAATAGATGATCTTTCCCAAACCTCAGTTTGTCTGAGACAATGCCTATTTAATGACCAAGAGCTAGATAAGATATTGAGATAAAAGATGGCTTAGTTTACTTTCACAAAAGAATCAGTCTGGGAAGGGAAGACACTCCCATGTTTTGTCCTGAACAGAAACAATTATTATTTACATGCTCTCTCTGAGCCATAAAAACCCAAATAATGAGCAAAAGAGTCTTGGGCTGGAATCCATTATTGACCAACCAGTGAAAATCACAAGGATTAGGTTTTAAAGACATAGTCAAGTAGCTCCATTTGAATCACAATGGGCTTCATAAAATCTTGTTTTTTCAGAGTTATATTTCAAGAAATCATAAAGGAAAATTACACAAGACAAAAGAGTAAATTGTCCCAGTTTTTGGAAAAAAAATAGTATCACAAAAATATTTATCTGGGAGAAGACCTCCAAATTTCTAGTTTGATGGGAATGTTGAATTCCTGAAAGAAAGTAATAGAACATTTCCTTCATTTTTCAGCTGAGTAAAATCCTCTGGTCTTTTCCATCATGCTCCTCCCCAAAAACTTCTTTCTCCTGGAAGATCATTTCAGTCCTGGAACTCACTAACTCATTTCTCAGAAGTACAGTTTGCCTTGCAGACCTTCCCTCATCTCAGAAGTTCCATTTAAGAAAGTTGCCCAGGCCAATCATCTCTTCATTTTCTACTGGGCTACAGTCCCCAGGTCTTCTCCATCATGTTACCCTACCTACATCCCTCCCAAAACACACATGCATATATCAGTTAGATTTTCTGAACCCTGTTTCCATTTTAAGCTTGATCAGTATTGTCTTCTCCATTAGAGTGAAACTCCAGGAGACAGGGGCTGTCTTTTTGCTTGTCATCCTGTAGATAATGAAGAGAATTAAAGGATTTTGAGCAGAGGGATAACTTAGTCAGATCTTTGCTTTGGGGAGATTATTTTGACAATTAGCTGGAGGATAAATTAGAGAGAGAATATATTACATCTATGATTTTGGAATAAGTAATTTTTCCTTTCTGAAACTGTTTAAATCATGAAATTCTGGTAAGCACTGAATACAAAAGTAATATTTTATTAACCTTAGTTCTAGTTACTGTGTGCATCTCAATGCAATAAAACTACAATTCTTTTTAAAAGAATTTATTTATTTTTATGAACATTAACAATTTCTCCCTCTCATTTATCTCAAATGAACAATAATTAGAAAAAGAATAAAACAAAATCCTCATCACAAACTTGAACAGTCTAGCAAAACTACATTGACCCATGTCCAAAAATGCAAAAATATTTTGCATTTTCAGTCCTTAAAAATGGCAATTCTTTAAAAGACTGTGCAATTTAGATGTTTGCTCATCAATAAATCAACCAATAAGCTTTTAGTAAGTGCTCATTCTAGCCACTTTATTAGACACTAGGATGCACACATGAAGACTGAAATAATCCTTGCTCTAGAATATTAAAATTGGCCTTCTCTTCAATTATCCAGAGTTTAGGAGATTTTTTAGGTTATGAATGGGGTACTTAATTGTAACTATTTTTCTATCAATATGCTTTAATTTTTATCTCTCTTTAACCACTGGAAAATAAAAAAAAAATTCTCATGTTAATGCTTCAATTTCAATAGAGTTAATAATGTGGATACAATTTGCTGATGGAAACTCTGCACTTTCTTGTCTTGTATGATTTTTTTTTCTAGGTTACCCCATAAATTCTCTGTAAGAGATCTTTGCAGTGTACGCAATATTTTTCTCTAGATCTTTTAACCGGTATCACCCTTGGGTCCTCACTTCCACTATACAACATCAGATTTTTTCCTTTTATGATTATGACTATACATTTCCCTAATGAATCCTCTAGGTCACTTCTTACATGCCAGTCATTATGTATAATATACATAGTCTATTATACCCACATTTGACTCTCCATTGTTTGTTGAACCATCTGCAATTTTAATTCCATGAGTTGCTTCTATGTGATAGCCACTATATATTTGAGTGCACATATTTACTTAAAGGAGCACAAATGCTTTTCACAAACGAGTGAGGTTTTAGGAGGCTCAGTAGACTGTGGTTACGGAATTTAAGATCTAGCTTTTCCAGAAGAAAAGAATGAGGGAGGTTATAATAACAGTGCTAAATTTAGAGAGAGGGAAGTTATTATAAAACGATACTAATCCCCCATCTTCCACCTTTGTCCAGCAGATGGGTCAATTACAGAATAGATTTGGGTTTTTATGGACAGCTTCCTTACTGAGAACTATGGTACATAGGATTGGGTTATAGAGGAAGCTTTGAGATATGTCTCAGTAGAAAGGATACTGAGTTTGGAGTTAGTGAACCTGGATTTAAATCTTGGTTCTTATGATTTGGGGAAAAATACTTTACTTTTCTTATCCTCAGTTTCTTTATCTGTAAGAAAAGAAGATTGCACTACATTAACTTCTAAGGTTCCTTCTAGATTTAACTCCATGTTTCTATGATTTAAGATGAAGGGATCAGGTTTCAAATACTTTCACTGATGTAGGAACTTCTCAGGCTCTTCACAATATTGGGAAACAAGGCTAGATGAAACATTCCAGAGCACAGAGATGTATGTGTCTCTCTTCTATATAGATATGGAAAGACTCTAACCTTAGATAACATTTTGATACCTGCCTGAGCTTTGTGGTGTTGTCAGAACCCTGAGGTATGTGTTTAGTTTTAATCACAGTTTTCCTCAGTAGCATTTAAAAATATATTTGATGAATTTAACAAGAAACACATGTTTTCATTTAAATTACAATTAGCAATTAGAGAGTTAAGCGTGCCCTAGATAGAACACATAATTGTTGTAGAGTTTGTGGCATAGCTACTTTCCTGTTGCTGTTCTCCTTTTATGTTTTGCTTTATGATTTTGTAGTAAATTTATGCAGGGGCTTTGAGGAAAATGAAAGCTGCTAGGTTTGGGGTGAGCTTGTTTCTACTGTGTTCTTGATTTGGATTCCACAAACCCTATTGTGTTCTTGATTTGGATTCCACAAACCCTTTGTGAAAATCTGGCAATCTTTAGTTTTCCATGTTCATATTTAGTCAATCTGATCCGCAGAGTCTACTGTGCAAATCTTGCTCTCTGGACTCAGGACTGGAGCTGTCCAGGGTGCCTGAGATAGTTCTCTTGAAGACCCCTAAAAGGGCAAGTCAAAATTTCTGCTGGAGATTCCAAATCCTTCCAAGTCCAGATTGTAACTTGAAGCTTCCCTCTTACAAAAGAAGCTAAATAAGGGTGCATGAGGAAATTTCTTTCAAAGCTGCCATTAAAAACCAACATACAGTATCATTAGGAAGTTCCTAGTTCCTTAGAGATGCTGGATATCTGGTGCAGAGTCATAGGAAATCCTTCAGGCAAGTTGAATATAGCCTAACTACTTTAGATCTACAAAAATTCTTCACTATAGTTGAATGAAACAGGCTGCCAAATGTAATGAAGCCTTCTAATGAAAAAGTAATCCTAGTAAGGAAATTTAAAAAAAAAAAAAGAAAGAAAGAAGAAAAAAGAGAAAACTGTATGGTTAAATTACTGCTGGGGCTAAGTACAGAATTCAGCCAAGATAAGTAATTGCAGGTAGCTTGGAGAGCCTCATGTATAACTCTTTGGCACAGACTAAGGAACCACAGCAGTTTCTAAACTTTAGCAAAACCAGACACAGAGGTGAGGGGAGATTGATCCTCAGGGATGAAGAAAGGAATCTGAGATTTTTGGCTGTTTACTTGGCAAATTATCAGATCTAAATTGGTTACACAGAACTGGTAAAAGCTGCAAAGATAAATAACTTCTGGGTTTCTCTACAGGGGTTGGAGCAGAAATCATTCTCTGGATTCTCTGAATGAGAAAACATGAAAAAAATCAGTTTTTCCTACTGACCTATTGATTCCATTAATCAGTAATAATCTGAAATAGGTATGAATCTGTTGATTTCCATGTAGAACAATTGAATACAATACGACAAACTCTTACTAAACACCTACAAGGTGCTAGATGCCACATTATGCTAGATGCTGGGGCTACAGAGACCAAAAGGTAACATTCCTGCTTTTAAAGAACTTGCATTTTGCTCAGGTGTTATAACATAGGAACAAATACATAAATACAAGGTAACTTGAGGGGGGGAGAGGAAGGAGAGGGAAGGAAAAGGAGAGAGAGAAGGAGAGAAAGGAAGAGAGAAAGAGAAAGAGAGAGAGAGAGAGAGAGAGAGAGAGAGAGAGAGAGAGAGAGAGAGAGAGAGAGAGAGAGAGAGAGAGAGAGAGAGAATATATGAAAATATGAGGGTGGAAGAGAATGATTGTGAGTGCACTGACAACAACTGACTGTCTCCTCATAGCTCCATCCTTTTGTCTTAATATCCAGGGTGTGTGTGTGTGTGTGTGTGTGTGTGTATGTGCATGCAATGTGGATACATGCATGCATGCATAACCCAATCAAATCTTGAAGCACACCTATGCTAAAAGGAAAACTTCTCCCCTTCTTTATGACACTGTTTATATTAGAATGTTAGTGTCCCTTCACCTCATCTCCTATAATAAATATATGTTGATTGACTGATTTACTCATAAAATAGAGTATAAGAAAACTTGAATCAAAATACAAAAAATGAGTAAATAAGTAATATAGCTACACCCAACACAGGTGTGCTCCAAGCCCCCTTGTGATCCCTCCTTATACCAGAAAGCAACCTCTCTGCCTGGAAGGCAGATGAGAATCAAAAAATTTCCCTTTCTATCTGTTCTTATGAGGAATTGAGAAATCATTCATCTTTCTTCCCCTTTTCTGACTCCAAAGTCAAAGCTTCCCATTAGATCATCCTCTGATGTCTTTGGGGGTTGGGGGTGGGGTCAAACAAGCACTCAGAATATTTCTGCTCACGTGCCAGGTATGTTAGTCAGGGTTTGTCTTATGCTGAAGTCTCACGCCAGTGACAGTTGGCTTCACTCCTTAGACCCCAGCCTTTTTCAAGTGCTTTTATTGAGGTTACATTTCTGTGGCTTTTACCCTTCTGAGTGTGTATTAAGAGATTTTCCTCCATTGTACATCATCTCACTTATCAAGTCTTGCCTTCCAAACAGTGAGAGAGGAAGAATGAACAGGTTCCCCTAAGTGGAACCATTCCTTCAATTGTTTTCCTTCAAATTACCCTCTGGTTTATCGCTAAAACTATTCTTCCCCTTTGACTTCTCTTCAAGGTATAGACCCCATGTGATCCCAGTCTAGTGATTGTGCATTTGGTGTCCAGGAAAGAGGGAAGCTGCTGTGGTTTGGTTACCTATATGTTCCTTTGTCATTTCATCTCCAAAAATCAGTCCTTTTTGAGATGATCTATGCCTTCAGCTTTCATTCTTTGCATTCCCAGAATTTAGCACAGTGCCTGAAACATTGTAGGCACTTAATAAATCTTTGTTGATTGATGGATCAAAGAAGTTCTCCCCTTCAAGAGCTTGTATGGCTTGTATAGCAGGGTGCAGAGGGCCTCACATTAATGCAAGATAACTTGAGGAGGAAAAAAAAAAGAATATTAACAGATGGTCAGAGAGGAAATGACTCTGGGCTAAGCCTAAAAGGAATGTAAGAGTTCTGAAGGGTACAAATGAGGACTGTATGCATTCCAGACAGGGAAAGCAGCTTGTGCAAAGCTGCAGAGCAGGAAATGGAATGTTCACTTCAGAAAATATTAAGGACAAATATCATTTTTGAGGGAATCATCCTTTTCTTACATAGCCCCAGCTGCTCAGTGCTGCTCCATACCTGTTGAAAACTTCTTGGTGTTAACACAAAGCTAGATTATGGTTTTTTTCCGCAGATTGTTTTTCATTCTATGGAATTATTTGTCTTGAGCATCAGATACAGAGAGTAAATTTTCACGGGTGCACTGAAAGTCCTTGTAGAACATCTGCATAACGATAGAATTTATTTTGTTCATTATGACTGCTGGGTAGTGCAGCCCTTTATTTCACTCCTGCAGACTATTTTTGTTTTCATAAATTATCCAGTATGTTTCTCATCATGTAAATGATCGACAGCCTTTGGAGTCCTGGAAAATCACCAAAATAAAGAAACTGAAATGCATCTCTGAGATTATTTTGGCATCTTGAAATTATTTCTGTGTCATATCAGACAGAAGGGATTGTGGAAGCATCTAATAAATACTTTCCAGGGAGCTTGAGATAAACGTAATCATGTAGCTGGGAAGGAGGCTATGAAAGGTGTGGACACTTCTTCCTGAAAAAGCATGACAGAATGGGGTGCTTGTTGAAAACTATTCTCATCTTTGTGCTGAGGCCATTGTCTTATATATAGTGATAGAGGAAAGCTCCTTAGTGATCTTAAAAGCTCTTCACTTTGAATCTTCCTTTGTGTAAACTTATTGTTATAATTAGATTTGTCTTTTGATAATAGAGACAGACATAAACAGACACACATGGGGATAGGGGGAAAAGAGAGAGACAGAGACAGAGACAGGCAGACAGACAAAGAGATGAGGGGTGCAGGGAAAATAGAGAGACAAAGACAAAGAGATAGAAAAAAGAGAAAGGAAGGAGAATGGATATGATTCCTGAATGCAAATACAACCCAAGTAAAATACAGGTGGATTGTATTAATCATCTACCTGTATACTGTTTCCATTTCTTTTTTTTAAAATTTATCTCTTTCTCTGGAACTGGCATTATTACAAATCTTAGAACTGTAAGTGAAAGTATACACAGCTGGTTTAGAGTTCAGATTACACTTTGAAGAATTTCCCAGTTTGCCCCCTCTGGAAACTGCAGATTTCCTATGAAAGAACAAACATTAGAATGGTAGTGAAGAGGAAAATTCTGCCTACCCTCCCCCCTAAAAAAACATCTGTTTCGGAGGCTGAAATTCTACCATTAATCATCATTCAAGATTTGAAGTATCATATTAAGTACCTCTGTAAAACTAATGCCCAAGACATAAGATTAACATACAAAACATAAAATCTGGGCTTACTCTCTCAACCTACATTTTGACTTGTATGTTGGATCCCCAAAACTCACTTACGTCTTTCCTTATTATAGAGGTAACTTTAAGGGAATGAGGTTTTCTCTAATATTATTCACAAACCCTCATATATTTCCCTTAATATCAATCTCTAGTTAATATCGCCCAAATGTAATTTAACCAATTAATATCAATTAACTTTTATGAATGGATATTTTGTGAGAAGGCATAGTAAGGACCAAAGTACAGCAATATCCCAGATTGACCATGTACTCTTCTCCATAAATCCTCAATTCCTGGGGATAGTGGGTTCAAAATTAAAACAGTTGCTATAAAACTTTATTCTTCTCAGGTTTATTTTTGTATCTGGCATAGTCCATGAGTAATTTCTTTGTAGTACACAGTGTCACAGATGCTAGATTGATTCAGTTCTGGACTGGGTCAAAAAGAAGTTTACTCCTCAGGGCTAGCTGTTCACCAGAATCAATTACCGATGCTACTGAGTCACATTGCCGAAGGGAATTTTTGATGGTTCAGTTAACCTCACAAAGCCAGTAACATTGTAATCTAGTCTGTTCTATCTCAAATATTTGTTCGTTTAAGATCAGGAAAAAATTAACACAAGCGACAAAGGAAATGGAAGCAACATTCCATAGCCACATGGTGACCAGTTGGTGAAAGATGTTCTAATAATCTGTTCTCTCTCTAATACTTGTTCACTTAAGATCAGGAAAAATTAACACAAGCAACAATAGAAATGGAAGTATGATTCCATGACCACATGGTGACCAGTTGGTGAGAGAGGGTTCAATATCTTTTTACCATTCAGAGGGGCCATTGTAGTCCTTGCCTCAATGACTATAATGAAAACTGAGATTTCATTGGATGCTGCCTTTTATATGCTCAATCAATTTCAGTATAGCAGTCAATGAAAAGGCTTTTCATCACCACATAGCTGGCTAATAAGAAAGTTTGAGGATACCTGCATATATTCTGAAGTAGAACAGAGAAGGCTTCTCCATCATGAATTTCTTGGTTGGTATCAGGTGAGGTCTTGGCCCTCATTAGCCAGTCTCCTTACTATAATAGTATTATAGATTTAGAAATGGAAGGGAACTTGAGGGCCATCTCTTCTTTATATGCATGAGAAACTGAAGCTTAGAGGATTCCATGACTTGTGCAAAGTCACACAGATAGTAACAAAAGTAAAATTTGAACCTAGTTTATCAGCCTCCCAATTGAGCACTCTTTCTACTTCATTGTGTTATCTCATATTTAATGCTTTAGTAGGGACAAAAGGGAGGTTGAAGGAGTGATAAGAAGGCCACAAAGAAGGTGGAATTCCAAAAGTTAAAGTCACTAAAAGGCAGAAAGAAATAGACATTATGGACTGAACTTTGTAGGGTAACAGAGCTCTTTCTTTCACTTTTCTAATAATTCAAAAATGTATTTATTAAGCAGTTATGCTTATAGATTTAGAATTGGAAAAGAAGGAAGCCCTTTTCTCTTTAAGGATACCCATGGTGTCCATCTTGGTCTCCATCATTCTTAGATTGTGTCCTGGATCCTTCACCTTACTCACACTACTATAGTCCCTTTTTATTCATTCTCCCAAGCTGCCTTTTCCTTTATAATGTACTATGCTTATTTTTTATTTAAAAAAATTAATGGTATTTTATTTTCTAATTACATATGTAGTTTTCAACATTCATTTTTGTAAGATTTTGAATTCCCAAAGTTTTTCTCCCTCCCTCCCTTTCTTCTTTCACCTTCTCCACGAGGGCAAGCAATCTGATAAAGGTTACATATGTGTGTTCATTTTAAACATATTTTCATATTAGTCATGTTGTGAAAAAAAATTGGAACAAAAGGGAAAAACTGCAAGAATAAAAAAAGCAAACAACAGCAAAAAGGTAAAAATCACATGATTCAATCTGCATTCAGTCTCCATAGTACTCTCTCTGGATGCAAATTATGTCTCTCTTTATAGGGTCTCCCTCTCTTGCTATACTGTCTTGCCTCACATTGCCATCAAGTCATAAGATCACAGGTTTTGAGCTATAAGAGATCTTAGCCATCATTGAAGTCCTTCATTTTATATATGAGAGGCTCATAGTACTCAATGGCTTGTCCAGGGTCATGTAATTAGTAATCCTTTGAAGTAACATTTAACCCCAACTCTTACCGGCTCCAAATTCATCTCTTCACTATGTTATATTCCCTCAATTACTAATTTCTTCCATTTCAGATGATGATACCTCAATAGTTTCCCACTCACCAACATTTCTTTCCTGCCCAATTTGATACCATTTTGTTGTTGACTCCTTTGTAGACTGTCATTGATATACCTTTCAGCATGGTCTCCATCCCCATCTTATATAGGAATGCCCACAGAATTATAGAACTTTCAAGTTAGAAGGGACCTAAACATTTTTCTACTTTAATCTATGCCCCCAAAGATTCTCTATTAGTGGTGATCCATTGAAAAGGAACCTGTTATGTCCCAAAATAGCCCATTCTATTATTCTAATACTTCTAATAGGGAAAACATTTTTCCTTATGTCAAGTTTAACCAATTTAATTAAATAAGCATTTATTAAGTGGCTACTATATGCAAGATACTGCACCAAGTGATGTAGATACTAAAATAAAAAAGTCTCCAATCTCAAGGATGATATCTGAGGCAAAGATTTAGAGATTTATAGTACATAGAAATCAGGCTTTGGAGGAAGACCGACTTTTAAGTCTCTCCTCTAACACATGCTCCCCTAACATGGAGAATTGGAGAAAACCTGGAGAGGAAAAAATAAGTGCTTCACATGGTCCTTTGAAGTAGAAAGATTGCTAGATTTTGAGCCTAAAGACTAAGGTTCCTGGCAGTAGCACTTCCCACCTATGTGACTTCAAGCAAGTTACCTGATCTTATCTTCTTATTTGTAAAATGAAGAAATAGCCTAGATCAGGGCTTCTTAAACTTTCTATCCATGATCCTTTTTGGCCTGAGAAATTTTTATGTGATTCCAGGCACATAAATATATAAAATAGATATATAAATCAATCAGTTACTGATAATAAATCATAATTTCACGACTCCCATATTCAGTTACAAGACCCTATATGGTGTTGCAACTCACAGTTTAAGAAGCTGGGGACTAGGTGATGTCTGAGATCCCTTTCAGCTACAAATATGTGATATCTTTCCATTTTAACTAGTTATACTTGAAAACTAGGTTCTAGACACAGTTGTTTCTATTTCCTTGAAGGAGGGCAAGACTTATTAGCAGCTTTGAAAGTCCAGAACTCTGGGCTAGAGCCCCACTTGCCTTGGTGTAGTTATGTCTCTTCAAGCCAGAATTGGACTCTGGGAAACATCAATGTTTGATGAGGCAGAGAAAGGAGAAGGCCACTTATAGGGAGGAAGGGTTATATCAAAGCTCCAAAGATAAACTTTTTTTCTGGTCAAAGTCTAAGCTGTTTTCAAAATTAGCAAGAATGGACTTGGAACATCTAAAAACTAGGTGGTTCTTTCTTCATCTTCCTCTTCTTCTTTCTCCTTCCTCTTCTTCGTTGTCTTTGTTTTCTTTCTTTATCTTCCTCCTCCTCCTCTTCTTCTTCTTGTTCTTATTCTTCTTGTTCTTGTTCTTCTTCTTCTTCTTCCTGTTGTTGTTGTTGTTGTGTTGTTGTTGTTGTTGTTGTTGTTGTTGTTGTTGTTCTTCTTCTTCTTCTTCTTCTTCTTCTTCTTCTTCTTCTTCTTCTTCTTCTTCTTCCTTCTTATTTTTCCATCCTCCTCCTCCTCCTCTGATGGAAATAACAGCAACAAGTTTGCCCTAAATAGTCAGTCACATTTCATTCTGTTCCATTCCAGTGACATAAGACTTTTTTTCCCTTTAAAGTAGGCAGCCATTCCCAAATTCTTCCTTCTCTGTGACTGACACAGAGCTACAATTTTGATCCCTATTCTTCAGATAGTAAAGACTCAGAGACAAACAGCATTATTTATAAGTCTGTTATTTGAGACAGGGTGGGAGAGTAGAAATAATTCTGGATATGAAGCAAAGAGAAAATGGGATTTAAATTTCATCTATGACACTTCATAGTGGAAAGTATAGGAATAGGCAATCAACAAACATTGAAGTGCCTACTATGTGCTGGGCACTATGCTAAGCCATGTAGATTCAAAGAAAGACAAAATACAGTCTCTTCTCTCAAGGAGCTCACAGTGTAATGGAAGAGAGCATACACAGATACCATGTACATAGATGACAAATACAGGATAGATTGGACATAATCTCAGTGTGGAAGACAACATTAAAGGGGATTGGAAAAGGCTTTTCATAGTAAAAATAGGATTTGAGCTTGGGCTGAAAGAAAGTCAGGCAAGTCAGGAGGTGGAGAAAGAATTCCAGGCATGGGGGACAAGCAGTGAAAAATGTCTGGTGCTTAGAAATGGAGTAAGAGGAACAACAAAGAGGTGTGTCCCTGGATAAGAGAGTTTGTTAAGGGGCTAGCTAATGTGAAAGTCAGTGGGGCATCTTTAGGTAAAGTGATGTATAAAAGCTTTAATTTCTATTCTTAAATTTATGAATACATAGTAACCCTAA
Source organism: Antechinus flavipes (assembly GCF_016432865.1). NCBI lineage: Eukaryota > Metazoa > Chordata > Mammalia > Dasyuromorphia > Dasyuridae > Antechinus > Antechinus flavipes. Next base: position 549,490,998 of record NC_067398.1, read on the forward strand.
TAGTCCTTATATGATAGAATTTTAAAATTCTATTTAATTTAAAATACTACTAATGGAGGAGGGACTTTTATCTGAGAAAATTACGGATCCTTGACTACTAAAGTGAAAAAAAAAATTGGCATACAGAAAAACATGACAAAAGAGGAGATAAAGCTGCCCAGTGATGAAGGATGGCCTTACGGCCTACCATGTGGTAATTGCTGGGACAAGAAAAACTTTCTCTTTTTCCAAACCCCTTTTCTTTTTTCCTGCTTGAGGACTAAAATTTCTTCTTCTGGTAACAAAATTTTTTATTTCATAGTTAGAAATAAGCAAAGCTTAGAAGTTAAATATCCATGGAGAGGTCGAACATTGGCTTAATTCTCACTAATGTACAAAGGGTTGAGGGCAGGTTTTGTTTGTTTTTAGAAAAAGTTTTCTTAGTGGTGAGAGTGGTTAAGTTTACAAAGGACTTGAGGCTCAAAGCCAAACTTCATTTATTCTTTACCTTTACCCAAGGCTAGCACTGCATTATCCTTATATATCAGAAAAAAGGAGTGAATGCTTGGTAAACATCACTTAGGGAAATGCTAATTTGAAGGGTTTTGCCCCTATCTCCTAAACTCATTTTGAAAGCTGAATCACCCCCAGAAAAGCCCTTGTGTGGAAGCTCAAAACTTTAGTTTTTCTCAAGGTCACCTTCTGTGCTTTGGTTCCCATCTTCTGACCTGTCAATTTTTTTTAGGTCCTATGAGCTAACGTTGATAGTTCTGTCCTGCTGCTGCCCTAACACTTTGAGATTGCTGGGAATATTGCACTCTTCTGGGTTCACTCTGGTGATGGCAGGTTGAGTATCCAAAGCTTTGTAATAAATCCAAAGTATCCAAATCCATTAGCTGCTTCTTTATGTTCAAAGGGTAATACTGTGGGTAGCTGGTCTAACAGAATGGCCCATGGACTCCCCCTCCCGTGTGCCATTTTCTTTAATAATAAATCAGTTGATTCAGTTTCAGCAAAAGCATCTCCTTAAATGATTCTCCTAATATGGGGCTTGGCTCTTCAAAGGATATATCAAGTTGGGCAGATTCCTCAGCTGTGAAACTGGCCCTTCAACAAGCTTGGGCTGCTGCTTGACCACTTGGCAGGTGTTGTAGTCCTGGGCCTACAAGGTCACTCTTATATTGGACTGCTGCTACAGACTGGGCTGAAAAAGATTTGGAAGAGCTACTATGGACAGTGGAATAGTGAGTTGATAAGGAAATATTATAGGATTGCAAAACTTTTAAAATTTAATGTAATCAAAACGAACCATTTTATAGCCTATAATTCCATCTCTTGACTAATCATAAATTCTTCCCTTATCCATCTGACAGATAAAATTTTCCATCCTCCCCTAATTTACCTATGATATCACCCCTTATTCTAAATCATGAATGCATTTTGACCTTATCTTAGTAAATAGTGTGAGATATTGGTGTATACCTAGTTTCTAACAAACTCTTTCCAGTTTTCTCAGCAATTTTTGTCAAATACTAAGTTCTAGTCACCAAAGCTCAAATCTTTGGACTTATTAAATACCAAATTACTATGATATATTGTGTACACTATAGGAGGCAATGAGGTATCTCAGTAGCTAGAGTAATGGGTCTTTAATGAGGAAGATCTGGGTTCAAATTTCATGGACGAAGCTGTGGTTCATGAAATCACAAAAAGTCAGACATGACCGAATGATCGAACAAAAACAAAAAGTAGGATTATTTTATAGCCGTGAGGGTCAGTTGTGGTTGTGTAACATAAATTCCTCAGTTTACTTTTCAATGGGCAACTACAGTCTTTATTACCTTCATCTTCTGGTTTGGATAAATAGATTTAGATGGATTAGAGTTTATTCCCTTGCTCCACGTAAAAGAACTCTTAGCCTTGAATTGTCGGAGGTCTTTCTTCTTTTACCTCTTCAGAGCTCTGACTGAAATTTGCAATGACCAGAAAGGAAGAAGAGTTATCTAACCTTTGTAAATAAACAATCAGCCCTTTTGGTTTAGATCATGGTCGCTTCAATATTTGAACTTCCCCTTACTTAAAGTGAGCAGTTCTACTTCCCATATTCCTATAGGGATCTTGTGGCAGATGAATGACTTGGGACTAAGGTATGAAGTCAGTCTGTTAGAACCAAACACATTTTCTTTGCTGGTCTTTTCATATGCAATTGAGTTTTTCCAGCCTCTGACTTTTTCTAAGGCATAGACTGTGTTCTTTATGTCTGAAAGGACTTTCTCTTTATACTTCAGGACTCCTGTCTTTTTCCCTTCTAATCTTAAACTTTACTGAAGTTCAAGCCTTATAAGAGTAAAGCTATTCCCTTTACCTTGAGACTCAGGCTGCTTATAAAAGTATAAAAGGTGTCAAGTGAGAAACCAGACTTCCTGATTCTTGGGTCTCCAGATACTGAGTGCCCCACTCTCCCTGTGGCATTGAATCTATATTGATATGGGGAATTAAGGTAGAAAAACATAACTGTCTTTCATCCATCGTCATCAAACACTATTTACCCAGTGTCTTGGGGCATGTGGTGCTGTGCTAGTTGGGATAGAAAATTAGCATATGTGCTGATTGACAGATTTATAAAATGTGTGTGTTACTTAGACTTCTGGATGTCTTCTTGTAAAAATATGAGCATAAAAAAAAATAAATATTTTGGTACTTCTTTCCCAACCCACCGGGCTGAGGCCCTTTTGCCTTGCCAACCCCAGGAAAGGACCGACTAAATAAACTTATGCTCTCCTCCATCTGTAGCCATACCCTTCCCCCTCTTCATCCCCTAAGGCTAGACACACTAGGTTATTTGTCTCCCTAAACCACAGCAGAACTTTTTCCAGCAATGACAGAGAAGAATTTCCTCCTATCCTGACCCCCTCCTTAGTCTCCTTCTTCAATTAGTACCAAGGGTTTCAATCATTCTGGAAACCTGAGCAGCACTATGTTATTAAAACTCGGTTTCAGGAAAACCCATTCCCAAGCCCCCAGATTGTATAGAGATTTTCTCTTCTCTAGGAGCTGCTGAAGTGTAACTGCTATCTGAGATACTTCTCCGGAGGTGATTTATTTTCTTTTCTTTACTGCAGGATCTCTCCTATGAGGAAAAAATTCCTGCTGTGACGGGATGGGGCTGCCTGATAAGTTGTGGGTGGAATTCTAGACTTTCCTCATTGTGCTATTAATAACACAGGACCTGGTTAGCTTAGGTCTCACCTGTCACTCCGATCTATCTTGGCTGGTGAATGTGGTATGATCTTGTGCAATGGAAAGAATTGTGGATAGGGAGTGAGAGGCCTCAGCCTTGAATTGTGGCTCCATTTCCTCCTTCCTTTGGGATCTTAAATTCTCTGAACCTCATAAATTATCTTATATAAAATGAGGGGGTGAGATGATCTCTAAAGGCCTTCCCAGCTCTCCATCTATGATCACTGCTTCCCCTACATTGGGATAATGGCACATGAAACTGCATTGTATGCTTTATTTTTACCCCCATATCCTCTGGGATCCCTCAAGAGGATGGGTCATTACATCTGACATTTCTGTAATCATATATTTTTTCATTTGATACTTGGGCATGTAGTTAAGTGGCATAGTAGGTATAGGACTGACCCTTGATCAGGTAAACCTGATTAAAAATTCTGCCTCAGACATTTGCTATCTGCATGTCCTTGGACAAATTCACCTCAGTTTCCTCATCTGTAAAAAGAGGATGATAATAATACCTCTTTTATGGGTCTATAATTAGATAATATGTTTGCCTATTATCATAATATATATTATATTACATAATAGTTTACAAACCTAAGAGCACTATATAAATGCTACACTATGATAATAATATTTGTCATGTGTTAATAAATATAATAATAAAATGACTAAAATAACAACATATATTTATCATTTATATATGTTCATTTATAAATATGTTTATTATTGATAGCAATTATTATTGTTATTGTTACATTGATCCTGCAAAGGAGATATGTAGGGATTATCATCTCCATTTTACAGAAAAGGCACTGGAAGCTCAAAATAATTAAAATTAACACTACCTTTCCAGTCAATCAATTGCCCTGTATTTCTATGCCCCATTCCTGTAACATGTAGACCAAAACTCCCCTGCCTATATATATGTTGTTTTCCCCCATTTGAATAGATTTTCCTTGATATTAGGAACTATCTTCTTTTTAATATTTGTTTCTCCAGCACTTAGCATATGCTAAGTACTTAATAAATACTTTTTTATTCATTCATTCATTCATTTATTCATTCATAGAATGCCTCTCTTCCTTCAATATGAAAGTTTAACCACCACCTTCTACATAAAGCCTTTACTCATTAACCCACATGTTGGTTCTCTCCCCCTCAAACTACCTTGTATTTAATAATATTAATTCTCTTTATGTTTATTCTGCATATATTTATGTAAACCACATGATAAGTAGTGAATAGAAAGCTGATCTTGGAGCCAGGAAGATCTGGATTCAAGTTCTGCTTTTGACACATATTTGATATGTGACCCTTGGCAGAGAAGGTGCTAACCTTTATTATTAGAAGGTATTTCTTTTTTCAGGAGTTCCCTGAACAAATAAAATCACAAAGGCAGGCCCTCTACACTTAGAGATGAACTTTAACATCCATGTCTCCCCCATTAGAATGTGAGCTTCTTGCTAATAGGGAATGTTTCATTCATTGTATTTTGTGTTTTCAGTGCCAGGTACTGTAATAAATGCCTGTGGATTCCTTGATTTAGAGAGACTAGCTAGCTTGTTATTGTCAGAAGTAGTCTTTAAATCCAAGTCTTCCTGCCTCCAGATCTAGCTCTTCTCCCAATATCCTATGGTGTTTATGAATGATAGGCATGAATCCTTTGGTGGTTTATATGTATTTACAGCAACAAAAACAATAAAGTATCCTACATTTATATTTTGCTTTAAAATTTTCACCATAGAGTGAGGTAGACAATGTATTTATGAGTGTGATTATTTCAATAATGAAATCCCAAGTAAATTTTAGCAATTTGAACTGAACCAAATTGTGATCCCCAAGTGCTTTGCAAACCTTGAAATACCATGTAAATATTTTCAATTATTATTATTCAGTTACAATTCTTCTAAAATCATATTTAGTGATAATTAGGGCAGAAATATAATTCTTTATAAAGCAGATCACCTGTATCCCCTGGAAAAGATCCCTGACTATAAAATGTCTTCACTCTTGACTTCAAGCTTCCAGAAGATTGAATTTAAAAAATACTAGCCACCTCAGTGAAACTGGACTCTTGTTCCATAATGTTGCCTAGAAACTGTGGGGTTCTTTTCTTTATCTCTTTAATATTGAGCCAAAGTCTTTCTTTAGCTATATGCTTAAAAAATTTTTGGTTATTGTATTTTAATATAATTGCTTTCCTTGGTTATCCTAAAGTTTTGATTTTTTGCATTTGAAAACATTAGCCTGAAAAATGGTCCATAGGTATCACCAGGTTGCCAAAGTCCATTACTTAATAAAGGTCTAAGAACCCTTGAGCTAGAAAGAACAGGACAGAGGCTGGCCTGGTAGGAGGATTAAGAAAGAATACCTCACTTTCCCTCCATGTAGCCAACCTGCTTCTTTTGTCTGATGAGAGCCTTCTATTTCAACCCAAAGAACCAAATTCCTTTAATATTTGCACATGAAAGTAATGGTGTCTGGACAAGCTCATTACCTAACAAATTGATATTTGACATTTTACTGGATATGTGATTCTGTAAGAGTGGGGAACTCCCTGAAGAGAGGCATTTGAAAGCCTTTTTATGACCTCATTTTGTTTGGTCCTATTTAGGTCTTTCCACAAATCTTTCATAAATGATGACTTAGCATCTTGGTAATAATCTTCCTTAACTTCCTTCAATAACTTGGAGGCACCAAGTATTCAATATCAGTTGTCACCTTTCATTCTCACTAAATAACTGGCAACTCTACTTCTGAATAATCTGGATGATCTATTTTATGACATTTCTCACAATAAGCCATATTTAATTATAGTATAGTCTACTGATGACCATATTGCATTCTTGGTTTTTATAATTTTGATTTTCTTAAAATTATGTTCTAGGATTCATAGATACACAGAGAGCATCACAAGTAGGTTTTCTTAAGGAAGTGACATGGATATGATTTTAACATTACCTTTTAGAAATAAGATAGAAATTTAAAAAGAATTCATTATTTTACTTTCCATTCTCTCTTGACATTAATTATCATTATTTTTAGAAGTAAACAAATAACATGATGGAATCTGTATGTCTAAATCTTGCTAGTTATGTGTTTTATGTGTACTGCTTGAGGCCCCTCAGGTAGCTACAAACATTATCTCACAAGCATCTATCCATGCATTTACCTTTACCTGTCAGCCAGATAACACAATTCACAACAAAAACATTTAATTAAATGCAGTATAATGATAACAAAAATATTTCCCCTATACTCCTTGAACTCACCTTTCCATAAATACACATACAAAACACACATAGACATACATCCATCCCTAATGGAAAAAATGTGAAACTAGTCACCTATATGAATGAGTGTCCACACAGGAATATGTATTACTAGGGAACAACTTATATCTCTGATACTTCAAAACTACAATGTCTTCAGCTGATATTATCATGCTGTTCTTTGCTAGACCTAATTCTTAACAAATGTTGTTTTCCATTTCTTCCTTTCAGATGGTATATCTAGCCTGATTTTTGTTGAGTATCATATGTAATTGGTCCTTTTAGCTATCACCACCATCTATTGGGACGTTTCAAAGTTAACAAACATCTTCCCTGAAGGGAATATTACCATTGTTAAATCTGATGAAAGAAAGGCTCTAAGTCTTTCATCTTGACCTCTTTGCTTTCTGTTTTAGCCTTCTCTGTTCTCCATATCCTCCCTTATCTATACTAAGTATCTGCTTAGATAGCTTAAATTATATTTGTTACATGGACTGCTGCCCTGGTCACAGCACATGACCTTATATAAAACCATAGTGGTTTCAATTATATAACTCTAATCATCGGTAACTTGACATTTTTATTCCTAGTATATTTATACTTTGCTTTATATGAACCCCCCTCAATTATTTCCTAAACTAATGCAGAAATTAGTTGGTCATTTGTAATACCTATTTCCAGATGTTCTGATTTCTGCAGAGGGATCATTTTGCATGTGAGAAGAAAGAAATAAAGAGATAGAGAGAGACAGAGACAGGAGGGGGAGGGAGTTGAAATAAAAGGAAGACAAGAAGAAGAGGAGAAGGAAAAAAAGAGAGGAGGAGGAATAAGAGGAGGAGAAAAAGAAAAAGGAAGAGCATGAGAGAAAAAAGAGTGAAAGAGAGAAAGTCAGAGAGAGACAGAGACAGAGACAGAGAGACAGAGATATGTATGACTGGATGAACCAATAAATGACTGGGTTAGGACCTCAGAAATCATCCAGTTCAGTACATATAGAAAGCAGGAATTTCTCCTGCAATATCTGACAAATAGCCATAGAATTTCAGAACTATAAGATTTTAAGGTGGGAGAGGACCTCAGAGACCATCTAGTCCAAAACACCTAAAATTTCTCATTATACTTGTCATCTTCTAACTTACCTCATACATATATAAAACCCTGCTTAAAATCCTAGATTTTGGGAAGATTATGAGACCTTGTTTTTATGACCTATGGTCATACTGAAAAATCAAAATCAAATAACCTTTTGACTTTCTATTTCTTGAAAAGTTTCTGTCTTCTGTGGGCTCCTCTTAGAACATGTGCATTCAGTTTTGACAGTTGAACCACCATGAGAAACTTCGCACTTGGTACCATCTCTGAGTCCTTATCACCAAAAGTAAGAGATACTTAGGGCTCACCTCCAGGTTTCCGTTGGATAAGTGAAAAAATGATGAATAATGGGATTTCATTCATGGCCTGCCACTGAACTGTCACTGTCTTGTTTCTCATAGGCATGGGTATCCAGCCTCTATCTGAAGTCCTCCCACGATGGGGAATTTACCATGTCTTGGGGCAATCCACGATCCTCTATCCAGTTTTAATAGCTAGAACCCCTATTACTGTTCCATTGTATCTCACTTGTTTTTACTGACCAAGATGACAATAGACTTGAGTCCTAGCTTGTTTAGTTTACTAAGTAGTTTTATGAGCATGGGTGAATCACTTTATTCTTTTTTCTTCATTTTTCTTGTCTGGGCAGAGTTGGACTAGATCATAAGCCCAGGTCCATTAGTGTTGATGTCATAAGAAATGATGACTGTGGCTAGATAAGGGTTATTTTTAAAATATTATTCAAATGTTGACTCCTTTGCAGTGTTGAGTTTCTTGCTTCCATCATTGACTAAAATTCCATTATCAAATCAACTTGGTGTCCTTTAGTTGCGCAAGTAGAATATTTCCAGTTAATGTTAGTCCATTTGCTGAAAGCAGGTCCATCTGCTCTCTTCTTGATGGGTCCCATATTCAGCTTCTCTATAGTGGGCAACCTAGAAAACTTAAATAACATCTGTTATGTGAACTGCTGTGTTTGCAATGTAGTCATTAAACTGCTTTGTGCAGCTGTTACAAAATACATATACCCAAAAAATATGTTCTATATATTTAAGTACTTGTTATATACACTTTCATATATAAATCATGTGGAAGGATGCTTGCCTTTTCACTTCAGAAAAATCCTTTCCACATCACTACATGCACAGGGCAGGAAGCTAGAAATGGCTAGTATTATTGTTGGGAAATGTTTAATGCTACAAAGGACAGACAATCCCAACATTTTCAGTGAAAGCCAATGTTGGGAGTAGATAGAGTTATGGAGTCAAAATATACAGTCACTTTGTTGATGGATGGCTCAACCCCTGAGATGTATATTCTTCACCTATGAAAAGGCTAAATCATATCTTCCCCTCTCTCTGCCTTTGAGGATCAATAAAAAAAAAATGTCTGTGAAGCACACTGAGCTCATTGGGACAAAAGGTGGTATGTTATTACTATTATCATTGGTAGTTAATGTATTAGTCTACATCTCTCTTCAACCTTGACCCTTAATCAGGTCTTTCTAAAATTAGTGCATATATGCTTGTTCAAATCCATGAATGATTATTGAAAAGAATCATTGTTGTTCCCCACTGAGATCATAACACAAAGAAGTAAAATGGAAGTTGGATGATGAACTTTCTTTTAAAATAACAAAAATTATTTATGCCTAGTGTTTTTACATCATTTATCACATTCATTTCTTAATATATGCCTCCCCCTCTCTACTCCCACAAGAAGACAGGTTTTTTAACAAAGATTTTAAAGGAAAAAGAAAAACAGCTTTAATAAAACCAGCCAAGACATTGATTGGATGTATGTGCTATTTCATAACTGTATACCCCCACCTCTGAAATAAAGGGAAGGATGTGCATTTTTTCAACTCTTTCTCCAGAATGAGTTTCAGTTTTTTGTTCTTTTTTCATTTTTTGTTCTTTTCATTTACTTTGTTGTAGTCATTGAATCTATTACTTTCCTAGTTTGCTTACTCCAACAGTTTAAATCTATATAGTTGTATATGCTTTTGTATTGGGGATACCTGTGGAATGAGGCACCTAGCACAAAGTTGGGCTTTCACTCTGGTTCTGCGGGAATGGACAATGGGCTCTGCAGCAGTGATGAAGGACTTGTTTTGGGAGGATGCCCCTATTAGTTTCTGTGACTGGAGGACTCTGCCAAAAATGAGTGGTTACAGAACCAGGAAGAACTGTCCCCTCAGCAGGCTATAAGAGCTGTGGAAAAGTTTCCCCCTCCTCTATTTTTAAGTGAATTGCTTAGTACTCTGGAGGGAAGGAGTATTGTTTCATGTTTTGCTTTGTACTGGTGGAGTCTGGCATTGAGCCATGCCCCCAAAAAAGCATTTAATAAGTGTTTATTAACTTGCACTGGATTCTGACTGAAGTTACTGTATGAGGCTGGTATTCTTCCCTGAAGATTTTTGAAAAAAATGTAGGAAGTCATCTATCTTGGATAGCATGGTCCTGCCTTGGAGATAAGGACCACATTAGAAAGCCTGAGTTCTTTGCCTCCAACTAATATAACTTCAAAAATAGGTTGCATGCTGGGCTATGGAATGTCTTCCAAGGCCTGGAGAGAGGAAGGTTCTGTGGAAGTACCGAGTAGTGTGCTTGGTCTTTTGGTTCCACAGGAAGACCCTCTGGAATTGTCTGGGCTTCCTGAACGTCAGTGTTGACAGACTCTTGTGGGGAGATCTGCTGAAGCAGGGGCTGGAGGGGAAAAAATACACTCTGAAGAAGGAAATTTCATTCCCAGGCAATGAAGAGGAGCTTGTGGGGCCCCAGAAGAGAAACAATAAATAAAAGAAAATGCACAAGAATCTTGTTCTTTCCCCATACTTCAGAGAGCAGATTTTATACATATTTCAACACCCGGACTGCTCTCAAGAATGAGGCAGACATGCACGTGCCTGTAAAACCAAAACACAGCTGGTAGGTCTAATTTTAGGTCTACCAGTGTTGGCAGTGTCCCTCTAACCAATGAGGACTATCTGATTTCCCAGAGCTCGTGCCAGGAGGGGAATTCAGCTGCACTCAACAGACACTTATTGCATGTGAGCTCAGAGACTGTACCTTCCTTAGAGCCCATGTTATTACATAAGGGCTCCTCTGGCTAAGGCATGCCTGCCTGGGGTAGAGGAAAACCAGGATCCTTATGGGATAGTTCTTGGCTCTCTCTTTATTTCTAATGTTTTCAGGAAAAAAAGTCTGAAAGTGAGACTTTCATTTCTAAGTATATCTAGTTTATTGGTCCTCCCAGATAAGTCATCCCAAACTCAGAAGTGGTAAGCAGGTGACAGCATACAAGAATATGGGTCAAAAATGTCCCAACCACCAAGTGATTTTTTTAGTTATTTTCTAAAATCGTTGTTCTCTGGCACGGCTGGAATTCTGTTTAATAAAATCTTCTGGTTAATACAACATTACCATAGATCATACATATGAATCATAGTATTTTAGACATTTAGAACTGAAAGAAAATGTAATGATAACATATACTAATTTCATTTAATAGCTAGGGAAACTGGGGTTTAAAGAATTGTGACTTCTTCAAGATCACATAGTCAGTTAGTGACAGAGCTACAATTAGAAACTAGATGTCCCTAGTTATAACTCCCAGTTCTTCATTTTTAATTTTCTTTATTATGAATTCAATATTATTATATAATTAAATTGATAGAAAAGTAAATCCAACAGGATAATGATAAAAATTGTTGTTTTGTGTGCCCTTCTGTTTTTTGTTTTTGTTTTCTTCTATGTGTTTTAATGATTTTTTTAAAAAAAAACATCTATTACCGCTCTGGCAAAGAAGAATCTAGGAATTTCCTCTTAATGAAGATATGATCTGAGCTGAAGCTTGAGGGAAGTCAGGATTCAGGGGCAAGGAATGAGAAAATTTCAGATACAGGAACAGCAGTTGAAGAAGTGTCATGTGTGAGGGGCTGCAAGGGATTCCATGTAGTTCAATCGAAGAATCAAGCGTGAGAATAGTTGAAAGGTAGAAAGGAGTCAAGTTGCGAAGGAAACCAAAAAAGGTCTTCTGACTTCAGAATCAGTACCCCTATCTGTTACAATGTTCAGCCATTTGCTATATCCTTCCCTCTCCATTGCTGTTCCTTTTAGGGGTCCTCAAACTACGGCCCGCGGGCCAGATGCGGCAGCTGAGGACATTTATCCCCCTCACCCAAGGCTATGAAGTTTCTTTATTTAAAGGCCCACAAATCAAAGTTTTTGTTTTTACTATAGTCCGGCCCTGCAACAGTCTGAGGGACAGTGAACTGGCCACCTATTTAAAAAGTTTGAGGACCCCTGCATTTGGATTATTAGTGGAAATAGTATAGGGAAGAAGGATGGACAGATCTGATAGCTGCGATGTATTCCAACAAACATTCTCCCTACTCACATGTGATTCTATGAAAGCTCCTCGTGAGGGATTATTTCTCTCCTTCTATTTGCATCTCTACCACCTAGCATAGTAGCCAATGTCAAATAGCACTATAATAAATACTTGTTCATTGTTAATTGATTGATTTTAAGGTAAGAACAGAAGCAAACAAACTTGGATATCTCCTCTCTTCACCAAGAGCTGGTGCCCAAATCAAATCCCCAGTGTCACACCTTTGGCATAACCTCATACAGAGGCAATCTGGGTTAAGACAGAAGAAAATGTTTATCATCCATTTAAGCAGACTTCTTTTAGAAACCCTGGGAAGGAATAGTACCTGAGGATGAAAGCCTGGGTTTCTAGCTCTCTCCAAGATCTTCTTACTCCAGTTGTTCCTCTATCCTCCAACTTCTAAGGCAATAGCCAGGGTAATGAGGCTTGCCCCTTGTTCCTTCCCACCCAACCCTTTCCTCTCAGATTTAGGCAATCATGGCAAAGTTCCCATTTCAGGGAGAACCTTACACTGTGGTTTTCATACCCCCATTTCCTGTACAAGATGCAGAGGACACTGAGCAAAGGTGGATCTCACTTGGCACATGGACAACAAACATGCCTCTGTCTAACTTGGGAGTGCACAATAATGTGTTCTTGAAGGATTCTGTTTTCTTCCCTTTAGTGATTTTCTTCTCTTTTCCTTTTTTTTTTTTAATTTTGAGGAGGCACAGTATTGTTCCTGGTTAGGAGGTTAAGCTGTCTGTATTCTCTCTCTTATCCCCATTTTTCAGTTTTTCAGAATCTCCAAAAGGGACCAATAGCCTACAAGAGCTTTGAACGTCAAGTAAGAAGGGAGATGTGAGAGACAGAAAGACCTGTTAGATTGCTAAGACCATCCTCCTGCTGAAGCAAGGAGAGGAAATTGCAATGATAGAGGATTGTACTCTTTCTCACTCAATAAAGAGAAGAGGGATGAGTGACCTCTGAGAAATATTCTCCTTCTCACTCATTTCCTTCCTTTGTTGGTTTCAATTTGAGTCAATTAGTACAGAAAACTAGTTTGTAAAGCCTGCTGCTGACAACGCCTGAGTTTTATTTATTTATCTATCTATTTGTTTGTTTGCTTTCGTTGTCTGGTTGTTTTTGTTTTTCTCCATCCCCTCCCTCTTCCCCCAGCCTTGTTCTTGAATCTTGTCTGGTTCAGCATTTCACTGGCTTGGTTAAGTATCTTGTAAGGAAATCATTTATAATAAAGCTGGTATGCTTGGGTTTATCATTTATAAGTGTGGGTCAGGATTTAGTTCGCTATGTTAAACTCTCCATGCTGCATGTGATTTGTCAAGCTTTGTCAGGAACAAAAAGTTGTAGGGATGTGCAAAGCACGACTGCTTGGTTTCCATGGAGACACTGCTAGTTAGGCTATGGAAATCCTGAAAAGGCCAGAGGATGAGTGACAATACAAGGATTTAGCGGCTGATCTGAAGAGCCAGACTGAATTAATGAGATTTTTCACAGAGAGTTATTAGCAAGGCTAGCACGGTATGGCACTAAGGCCTCTTTCGTTTTCTCAGCTGCAGTCTTGGAAAACAGAAATGGAAAGATTTAATTGCTGTTTTTTAAACCCTTTAAGATTATTTTAACCTATAACATTTTAAGGATGTAATGAAAAGCAGGGCTTTTTTTATCATTCAGTTACTGTTATTACTATGTTTTGGGTGGCAGTTGCCCTTTATCTGTATGGAGATGGGAAATTCAATAGTACTTATTATATTGAGCATTTAATCCCCACATACTGTGAACACGGTGCTGTTCAAAGTAGGTTATCTGGAGTTCCATTTAGAGCCAAGGGAGAGATACCATGTTACTGGCTTTATATGTCCCAGGGCCATATTAATTATTTATTACAGGCCACTAATACAAACAGTTAACTCTGCCTACTAGTCATTTGTTCATTTATCCACCTAATGTTGCTACTTCTTTGAGTTTGGTGTGGAGTTGTTTTGGTTTTAATTGGTTACTTGTGTCCTGCCTACATGTGTAGTGAGAAGGCCTGAAAATGACTTTCAAGTCTAAAATGACCATATGGCCTATGAAGTCTGTCAGAAGGAAGGTCCCCATATTCTATTCCTGTCCACAGATGGAGACTAGAACTCTTCAGTTCTTATTCCTTAGCAGCAGCAAAGCTACTTCTGAGAGATGGTTGTTCCAAATATCTTTTCATTTTCTCCTGTAAATCCTCCCCATCTCCTGTATATCTCTTTAAAAAAAAAAGCCAATATCTGATATCTCCTGAAATCAATCAGTGCCATGCGGGAAAAATAATGTGCCAGGAGCTGCTCTTTCTTGCTGGTTTGCATAAGGGGCACATGCCCATATGCTTCTGGAAGATGTGAAACCATAATGTTGCCTGCTGAGTAATCCACAACAAAAGCACATGCAGCCTGCATTCCCCAGATTCCTGTACAGTAGGCTAATCCACTTAATCTCACAGTTAGATTCCCTGGCTGGAATTTCACAGTCTCTTTCGATTTAGTGGTTTTTAAAATCTCTGATTAAGCACACTTACGCCTCTGTTATTGTTTCTATTCCCTGAGTGATTTTATGGACAAGAAATCAGAAAAGTTGAAATGATGGGAGGTCAAGATTCCCTCTTTTCTTTTGAAAATAATTTCTTCTGTTAAATTGCTTGCTTTTTTGCCAGTGAAGCCTGAAACATGGCAGCATTCTTATTCCCAAAGTTATTGAGTAATTAATTCCCCTTTCTCCTAACTGCCTTCTACTCCCCTCCCTAAAAAAGAAAATTACTTTCCATAGACTAAAGCTAAAGAGAAGACTCTTATATTAATGGAAGAATAATATAGTTATGAATCAGAGTAATATGTAAGTTTGAGAAGGATCTTTGATGAGTTTTAGGTGAATTCAGGCAAAAAATAGAAAAAGCACAGGACATGTGATTGGGAGAAATTTAGATTTGAAGATAACTTTTGACATATCCTGGTTATATTAACATCAGAATATCATTTAATCACTCTTAACCTCAGTTTTATCATCAATAAAACAGAGATGCTTCCTTCTTGTAATATGGTTGAAAGGACTAAATGGGATGTTGTTTATACAGTCATTCCTAGAAATTTTTTACTTGGTGAGGTCCTATAACAGATAGGACAGTCAGTGCTAGTCATGGCATAGAGATGGCATG